>NW_027509197.1:21560000-22012500 GCF_051911475.1 Siphateles boraxobius | reverse complement strand
TTAGAAGTTTGTAAATATAATTTTTTTTACAATAGTTTAGACCCTCTCTGACAGCCTGGGGCCTGACGGTTCCACTCTGAGACTAATGGTTCATTCCATTTACCTCGAAAGAATGTTGTCGGGGCCTGGAATGACAGTAGATAATGCCAGATAAAATAATGCCAAATGTTTTTGAAACAAATGCCTATTTTTTTCAAGTAATGTAATTCAACAGGCTTTTTTTTTTCAAAACCATTTGGCATTATTTTACTTCCATAGGTCTGAAAACAATGTTACTACTGTTTCACTATGGTTGATGTGCTAAGCAGTCATATTGGATTCTGAAGTCGGGGTTGATGTGGTTCCCCAGAGTTTCCCAGTCTCAACTTTGACTTGAGGAGGGTGTTCCAGTTAAAAGTTCCTACTGGGGACCAGGAATTTCCCTCCTCTGAGGAAAAATGGAATGCAACACAAAATACAGCTAATGAATTATGGAAAATGCAGTCTTGAGTGTTTTGGACTAATTGAATCCTGCTTGCGATAGATGTGCCACTCAAGAACCATTACTGCTGTTTTATCTTGTCACAAAGCAATTCAAGTTTACTGCCTGTTTTTATAAAGCATGTTTTTCTCGGGAGATGAGCAGCAAAACATAATTTGAAGAAACTTCCATCTTTGATTGTTTGTTTTCCCCCCCGTCCCTATGCTGTGTTCAAAGAAGTGTTCATAAGTGGCCATCTCAGTTTTAATGATATTTTAAATGAATTTGACTGTAAGGTTGTTTTCCCCCTTATGTTTCTTCCTTTTTTGCATAGAGACTGATTATTTCAGGGTTGTGAATAAGACTTTAAATTGAAACAATGCAACGTATTGAGAGGACCTTCGAAGTCAAAGCCAGGTTGTTTTGTGTGGCATGAAAGTCACCTTCCAATAAGATAGAAGCTATGGGTCTTGACATGATGAAGAAATAATTTCAGACAGACAATATTAGGTTTTCCATTTACACTTTGTAATTTTTCTGCCTTCCAGTAGTGAAGCCTTTGTAGTCTTTTCCGGAGGGCTTTCGTATGATAAGGCAGGACGGAGACCCACCTTAACCATCATGCATGGCAAAGCCATCACAGTGTTAGAGATGGACTATCCAATTGTGGACTTCATGGTGCTCTGTGACACTCCCTATCTCAACGGTGAGTATGCTGAGCGCTTCAGTCTCCTGTCTTCCATATCAGTTGTCTTGTTCTTGGTGGAACATTTAATTGGACTGAGTAAACTTAAGCTTTTGTTCTTTGTCTCATTGTAGACCTAATCATTGTTGTTAAAAGAGAGTGGAGAGGAGATTAATTTAAGCGAATCAATTGATTCATTCTGACTGTTTCTAATAAATCAGTTCAAACGTCTGATTCACACATTAGTTTGTATCATCACACAGTAGAGTTCCTGTTCTTCTACTTTTTAAATCTTTCTTATTTTGAAATATGTATTTATTTAAATACTATTAATTCTACTGTTTTAGCTATTATTAAGTTTTAGTTGTATTTCATCTAATTTTGTGCATTAGTTCCAGTTGGATGTCATCACCTTAACTATTTTTCCTTTTCTACGAAAACAACGTTTTTACACCTGGCTCGTTTGAAACGTTTGTTTCTAAACCTGATGCATTTTCTTTAGTTCGGTTTGTTTATGCATCTATGAACTTGGCAATCGCACTCGGATCTGTACCAAAACAACCGCTTTGAGATCGCCTGAATGAGGTGTTCTCTGTCCGACTGAAAATGAACTCTGAATCCGACCCAATGGACCAATGAACCAATAATGGGAAATGAATTATATAAAAAAGCAGCGGTGTCTGCTTCTGTGAGTGATCACATTAGTTATCGCAGTTGAAAACCAAAAGAGTGCCTCTTCATCTTAAAATGAGTAATTGCTCTTTTTTGTGCATTGCAAGAATGCTGTCCTGACAAAGCCTTCATTCCCGCTCTAACTGCATTATGAATTTCATATCTATCTTTATTAGTGTATGAATACACTAACGTTCAAAAGTTTTAGTTTGGTAAAGATTTTTTTATGTTTCAGAAAGAAGTCTCTTCTGCTTACCAAGGCTGCATTTACTTGATCGTAAAAACAGTAATATTGTGAAATATTATTACAATTTAAAATTGTATTCACAGTTTACTATGTGAATATTTTGTAAAATGTAATTTATTCCTGTGATGGCAAAGCTGATTTTTCAGCATCACTACTCCAGTCTTCAGTGCCACGTGATCCCTCAGAAATCATTCTAATATGATGATTTGCTGCTCAAGAAACATTTATGATTATAACCTATGTTGAAAACAGTTGGGTTCAATTTGTTTTCAGGATTATTTGATGAATAGAAAGTTTAAAAGAACATAATTAATCTGAAATGGAAAGCTTTTGTAACATTATACACTAGCGTTTAAAAGTTTGGGGTCAGTAAGAATTTTTTGAAAGTCAAGAAATTAATACTTTCATTTAGCAAGGTAGCATTAAATTGATTAAAAGGGCCAATAAAGACGTAAATATTTATAAAAATATTTCTACAATAAATCAATGAAATTATCGGTCCCACTTTATATTAAGTGGCTTTAAGTAATATGTACTTACATCGAAAAATAAGTACAATGTACTTATTGTGTTCAGGCTGTATTGTTAAACACTTTTTGCTGCTATTGAGGTGTGATACGGGTAAGGTTAGGGTCAGGTGTGGTGGTATGGGTAGGTTTAAGGGTTGGGTAATGTAATTACATACTTTAATTACAGCTGTAATTACATGCAGGTATTTTCAAAATATAAGTACAAAGTAAAAACATGTCTGTACAAAGTAAGTCCAATGTATAAAATAATTAATTTCAATGTAAGTACCTAGTACTTAAAGCCACTTAATATAAAGTGGGACCAAATTATCAAATAAATGCTTTTCTTATGAATGATAATTAATCATATTAATCAAATAATCCTAAAACAATTATCACGGTTTTCACAAAAATAATAAGAAACGTTTATTGAACACCAAATCTAAATAGAAGGATTTTTAAAGGATCATGTGACGCTCAAGACTGGAGTAATGACTGCTGACATTTCTGCTTTGTGATTACAGGAATACATTTTAAAAATGTATTTTAAAATATATTGAAATAGACAATATTATTAAATTGTAATAATATTTCTGTTTTATTGTATTTTTTTATTCTTGTTAAGTATGAGACACTTTTGCATAGTAGTGTAAATGCATTGTAAATCGATTCCATATTATCTTTAGAAACAACCAGCTTAAAAGAATGACTTGTTTGCAAATCTGACATCAGTAAGGTGAAATGCTACATAAGAATTGATTCTTGTGGTTTGAGGAGTGACATCTTTGGCTCTGTTCAGTCAAGGGGAAAGACAGAGTCGCTATATCAGTTTTTCTCTCTTCTACACATGCACAGAATTTGTTACCCATAATACAACAGAAAAGAAACAGCAAGCATCCACTAAATGTGAAGTGATTTCAATTCAATCCATTTTTATTTTCCTTTCTCCCTGCTTGTCTCCCTGCTACTGCTTGTTCGTTCACTCTAATCAACACACATTGTACACCATACATTGTACATTATACATCTTCATGACCTTTACAGTTTTTTATAAAAGAAAACATGAGAATCATGTATCATTATTGGATATGATTCCACTGTGTCTCCAGAGCTTTATAGTTACACACAAATACACAACATAATTAATGCCTTAGTCCCCTTGGTTTCAAGATGTCACCTTGTCACCACTTTTCCCTCACAAAGATTAAAGCTGAACTGTGTAATTTCTACACCACCAGAATAAATAAAATTGCAAACATAATAGATTTTAAAACAGGTTTCTAGAACACTCAACCCGTCTACCATTGCTCGTAAAAACAGATCTCATACCATTGGTCAGGCTGGTGGGGATGCTCAAATAAAAACAAAATGTTTTTAAAAGCACCACAAAGGTTACACTTCAAACTATAATCAAACTATAAATGTTTTACCTAAAGTTGAATCATCATATTACAGGGATATTTCACCCCCAAAAAATAAATTCTGTCATTTATAATGAAAACCTGACTTTCTTCTGTGGAACATACATATTCATAATATAATTAATTAAAAAATTAAAACATATTTTTATATCAGTTTTTTGTCTTTTCCATTCAAAGAAAGTCAATTGGGTACAATGTTGTACTACATTACTTCTCCTATGAATTAACTTATATCCACAAATCTAGAGTATTGAATCTATTCTTGTGCTGTCATTGTCTAGAATTCATAGACGGTGATTTGTTGAGATGTGTTTGTGTTGACAGAGGTCCAGGAGCCGTATGCGGTGGTGGTTCTACTGGAGAAAGATTTTGTTGTGGTCGATTTAACCCAGAGCAAGTGAGCAATCTCATCTTTCTCTTTCCACTATCATACTCACACTTCCTGCCATGTGTCTGAATAATGTAACTCGATGTGATGTACTCCAACACCACCAAACACTAGTACTTCCACCAAAGGGAACATCGCTCAACACCTTATATTGTGTTTGTGTTATTTTAAAGATGATTTGTGAAAAAGGAGTTTGTATGAGTGTGTGTTTATCTGTCACGGGTAAATGCCATGGAGTTGTCAATAATAAACATCCATCAAATTAGTCATTATTAAGAACAAGAGCCAAGGTCAGCCTGACACTCAAAATCAGACAGTCATCCATATATTTCATTAAAGTAACCATAAATATCAATATTCACAGTTCTTATATATATAGTATTTATATATATATATATATATACTTCCAGTATTTATATATATATATATTTAAAAAAAATATATACTGAAAATAAATAAATAATAATAAATATAAAAAAAAAAATATATATATATATATATATATATATATATATATATATACATATATATATACATACATTTATTTATTTTCAGTATATATATTTTTTTAAATATATATATATATAAATACTTATTTGCCGCATTTATTATAAATCATTATTTAAAAATAATAATAATGTGCCCTTGTAATCTTTAATCAAACTAACTTCCCATCTCTCTTGCAGCAACATCTCTTCTCTTATGACGTATTTACTGGCGTGAGGGCAGGACTACCTGTCACTCATCATAGCAATAGTAAACCACAAGGATCCAATGATCCAATCAATTCATGTTTAACAAAATTTCTGCCCTACATTTATTCTTTTTCGAGAACCCATCTTGGCTATACATCACAATAGAGAAGAAAACTTCCATTTCATGCCAACTTTAAACTTGAACTTTAAAGTGTACTTTACTTAAAATGTAGTTAAATAAGGTTATATTACATAGTAAAAGCAATAAGCCACTCAAGACCGCAGGTACATTGAAAAATGGGGTAAAATCACACACAACCTTGATCTTATTACTTTTATATCAGCAATAGCAACGTGATAAAATACATTAACACTTACATGTATTAATAATACTTACAATATCATAATAATAATAATATATTCCTAATTTTTAATTCTTTTTTGAGTAATATAGTTCAGTTGCATAAATGTACTTCAGTGGCATCAATATAGTACCCGTGGGAGTCAGTACCTGGTAGCCCACATAGAGTCGCCCACGGGGCACTTTCTATAAATAGCCTCTGTTTCTTTTATCATGATAACACTCATTCTTAAGTATTTCAAATTTGTAGCCCTGCAGATAATTTTATCCCCTTCAGGTAGCTGTCACTTAAGGTTGGAGACCCTGATGTATTCTGTTTATGCATGCCTGTAGCAACGTAATGCACATTAATACAGAAGTCAGTCAGTTAATGTGCGGTCACAGATGTGTGTATAGATATAGGCTATTTTATGAACTTTTTAATGTGACTCTTCCAATCAGATTTCAGAGAAATCTTCTGTTTAATAAATACCTGTTTTTCATTTATAAATCTCTCTCTCCTTTAGTTTTCCTATCTTTGAGAACCCATACCCCATGGACGTCCATGAGTCTCCAGTCACGTGCACTGCTTACTTTGCCGACTGTCCCCCCGACATCATACCCGTGCTTTACTCCATAGGAGCCAAACACAAAAAGACGGGCTACAGTCACAAGGTTTGTCAATGTTCTAAACTAATTTACAAAGTTTTTTTGGAGTTTCTCAATTTCCAATGTAACATCATCTATTTTTACTTTTTTAATTGTTTTTGTTTTCAGGAGTGGCCGGTCAGTGGTGGCACATGGACGGTCGGTTCGCAGACGTATCCAGAGATTATCGTTACAGGGTAAGTGAATTTGTGTGTGCTTTGTTTTCAACATGCATCTGTGGCTGAACGCTCAGAAACAAGGCTACATGTCAGTATCTTGTATCATATTAAGTACTATTTTATTGATTATTTCATGCTTACTCCTTAGAATAAACTACAGTTTAAGTTTGGGGTCAGTAAAATGTTTTTGAAAGAAGTCTCTTTAGCTCACCTAGGTGGCATTCTTTTGATCAAAGACATGTTTTCAGGATTGTGCGATGAATAGAAAGTTCAAAAGAATAGCATTAATTTGAAATATTTAAATTTTTTACAACAATGTAAAAATCCTTACTTCCATTTTTGATCAATTTTATATATTTGTGCTAATAAAAAATTCTTCAATCTCCTTTTTGCCCTCCAACTTTTGAACTGTTGTGTATATTGCAAATTGATATGACAAATGTCAGTTTTAGCATTACAGCTACACATTCTGAAGCTATTTGAGCAGTATGCTTCATGTGCTACTTTTGAAATATTGTTGCATAAAATTATTGGAAACCGTAATTATTTAGTCTTTGACAAAACAAAAATGTTTTGAGTTGTTAAAACTCGATCTGTGCAAAAATCTACAATTTGACATGTCTCATTACTCACCCGTTCGTGTCCCGTAATATTAGTGAATAGTGAAAAGTTGTTCCATGGTTGACATGGAGCATGCTATATCTCAAACCTCTGGGAAATCACCCATTTAAAAAAAAGAGGAGAGTCTGCTGTCAAAAGAGAATGTGACAGAGCTCGTAATAAAACAAGAATCAACATTAGCTTTGCTTGGCTTTTCGGAGATGGTGAGGACTAAGGGATTTTAAATGTTTTAAAAGTGACTTGGAGAGGGCATTTTTATTACTCAATAGGTGATTAAGGTATTTTATTGAAAACATAAATTGCCATTTGTAGTGCCATGTCTATTAATGTGTATATCTACAGTAACATCAAATTTGTGTTTTTTTATACATTTTTTTTATCTCAAACTTCATACTAAAAACTGTCCCAGAGCATGTTCTCCCTTTTGTGTGTGTGTGTCACATTGTCGCTCACAGCAGTATTGACAGGTAGAAGGAAACATATTGGGGGAAAAAAACTGAATGTCACACTTGCTTCCAAGTCTCCACTAAATGATTTTAGATATAGTGCATTAATAAAGGGTGTTTCTTCAAATATTGGCACCTTTGACTCTGTGGACTTTTAGAAAATAATCTCTGAAAACTCACTGTTCACACTCTCAGTAGTTGTCACAAGAGGATTTTTTTGTCATGAATATCAGTATCATTTCCACCACGTCAACTGATGTTATGATTTCATATGTTTATGTAATCTAAAGTCTTCTTAATGAAAGTATAATAAAATCTATGTGCTCCCCAGCTAACTTTTTTTTTTAAAGCATAATCTTTATCTTTAGTAGTTTCAGAAGGTTTGTTGTGCAGGTATAACAACTGAACAAATCGGCCCACACGAGGTGACTCTTCAAAATAGTTTGACACCCCTGTCTCAAAAAGTGAAACTTTCTACCCACACATGGAGGTCATTTATAGAATTTTTATTTGCTTGAAAACTCTGGATTGATTTTGTTTTTGTTCTGAAGCATGCATTGATTGCGTTTGTTTTCACTTGAAGTCAGTGATGTAATAAATGTGCCCTCCTGCTTAGCTCTCATTGGTAAATGTATCGCGCTTCTCTGCTTTAATTCAATAGTGCTATTGACCCTGCCTGTTGTTCTCTCTGCCTCTTTTTTCCTCCTGTTTCCATAGCTGTCATTGCCTGCTTCCTCTTAAGTGGTTTAACACATATACTCATTTGCTCATACGATCACTCTTTGTCCTTCCTCTTTGCTGTCCCCCACAGACATGCAGACGGATCGATAAAATTTTGGGATGCCACAGCGAGTAAGTGTCTTCGCTTTGAAGAGCTTGTTCCCCCCCTTCAGCCTCATGCTGTTCCATCTCACGCTTTCTTACCTCTGCCATATGATTCCTCATTTTTCATTTCATTCTTTACAATTCAGACCCAATATGACCAAAATGGACATCCAAATACCACACCTTTATGTGATGGTTTCACAACCATGGCCGTTACTTAAAATAATATTCCAGGTTCAATATAAGTTAAGCTCATTAGACAGCATTTTTGGCATTATGTTGATTACCACATTATCCCTTGATCATCCCTTGTTTACTATTAAAAAATATATATTGTGGTTACAGTGACGCACAATTAAGGACAATTTTGGAGGATTTGTACAGAAATAATACGTTTATAATTGTATAAAAGAACTTTCATTAATGATTGTGTTAACTTTAGTCTGCTATTTAAGCCATAAAGCTTTTTAAATCATAATGTTACAGTCAATCTAAGGTTTGAGGGTGGTGTTCTATTGCAAGGCAACAAAGCTGGATATAATTTTACACAGACAAGTTGAATGTGTAATTTTTTAATACTTTAAGTCTTGTGGCTATACTGTTAAAAATGTGCTTATTTTATTGTTAACAGATTGACCCCATTCACTTCCTTTGTTAAGGCCTGTTCACACCAAGAATGATAACTACACTGAACAACACTTTTGTTTTTGCCCCCATATTTCATGAGCTGAACTCAAAGATCTAAGACTTTTTCTATGTACACAAAAGGACTATATATCTCAAATATTGTTCACAAATCTGTCTAAATCTGTGTTAGTGAGCACTTCTCCTTTGCTGAGATAATCTATGCACCTCACAGGTGTGGCATATCACGATGCTGATTAGACAGCATGATTATTGCACAGGTGTGCCACAGGCTGGCCACAATAAAAGGCCACTCTAAAATGTGCAGTTTTATCACACAGCACAATGCCCCAGATGTTGCAAGTTTTGAGGGAGCGTGCAATTGGCATGCTGACTGTTGGAATGTCCACCAGAGCTGTTGTCTGTGAATAGAATGTTAATTTCTCTACCATAAGCCGTCTCCAAAGGCGTTTCAGAGAATTTGGCAGTACTTCCAACCGGCCTCACAACCGCAAACCAGCCCAGGACCTTCACATCCAGCATCTTCACCTCCAAGATCGTCTAAGACCAGTAGGGTTGGGTACCGAAACGCGGTGCAATAGGGAACCGGTTGCGACGTAAACGGTAGTAACCAGACCGAATAAGAACGAAAATTTCGGTGCCCGATTTCGGTGCCTGACTCTCTGTGTCATGAGGCGCACACATGCAAGGTTTCTCGCTCTCTCCCTCTCCGCCGTGTGCGCACTATATGGTTTGGAGCACAGTCTGTTCTGTCTCGCATGCGCGCTCTTGCTCGCTCGCTCGCTCGCTCTCTCTAGATTCTGGGACATTTTAACTCATCTGCAGGCAGGGAGCCGTTATCAATAGGCGGGAAACTCCCGGAACGTCTGCTGATAGCGAGGGGATTAATGAAGATGCCAAAGACAAAACGCTCCAAGGTTTGGCTGCATTTCACGTATAAAATTACGGGTCAGAACGCCCTCTGGGTGTGCCGATTGTCTGAAGCCCATATAGAATCATGCCAATCCATTGGCTGATGGCGCGGGCGCCGCCTCGACGCTCTCTCATATTATATTAGCACGTGCATCATCTGCTCCTCAGATTTCTCTGCCGAAAAAGGAAGCTTGTCGGCAGCGCGAGGAGCTTGGCAGTGAATGCAGCGTCTCGTTCCCTATTCAGAGAACACAGGTTACGTTCTCTTTCATAGGTTTACTCAACACTGCGTAGCTAAGACGCAGTGGGAACGAAATACCAGACTCGCCAAGCTAAGCGCTGCCATAACTACAATGACCAGATAACTTACATGACTGCTTCAAGCAGACAAAACATGGGAACCTGGAGCCATGTCAAGATTATATTACCCTGGTTGTAATCTCTATTAATCTCCAGTATTATTACATTGTTTGATACAATATTGTTTTATTTGATATTATGTAATTGTGGATTTTTATTTTATATTGGTTTATTTATTATTACCATATGTTACTTGTATTTAAATTGTTTAAAGATTTAAGTTATTATTGTGTCCAGTTGGGCCCTGTAAATAAAATGGTATTATTTTTTGACAAAGTGTGTGCGGTTTCGTTTTCTTAAGTACCTTTTCAAGAACTGTTTAAGCACCGGAACCGTTAAAAAAATACAGAGTAGGTACTGGTATCGGATAATATCCAACCGATACCCAACCCTAGAGACCAGCCACCCGGACAGCTGCTGCAACAATCGATTTGCATAACCAAAGAACTTCAGCACACACTTGTCAGAAACCGTCTCAGGGAAGCTCATCTGCATGCTCATACTCACCGGACATGTCACCAATTGAGCATGTTTGGGATGCTCTGGATCGGCGTATATGACAGCGTGTTCCAGGTCCTGCCAATATCCAGCAACTTTGCACAGCCATTGAAGAGGAGTGGACCAACATTCCACAGGCCACAATCAACAACCTGATCAACTCTATGCGAAGGAGATGTGTTTCACTGCGTGAGACAAATGGTTGTCACACCAGATACAGACTGGTTTTCGGACCCCCCACCCAATACAGTAAAACTGCACATTTTAGAGTGTCCTTTTATTGTGGCCAGCCTAAGGCACACCTGTGCAATAATCATGCTGTATAAGCAGCATCTTGATATGCCACACCTGTGAGGTGGATAGATTGTCTCGGTAAAGGAGAAGTGCTCACTAACACCGTTTTAGACAGATTTGTGAACAATATTTGAGAGAAATAGTCCTTTTGTGTACATAGAAAAAGTCTTAGATCTTTGAGTTCAGCTCATGAAAAATGGGGGTAAAAACAAAAGTGTTGCGTTTATAATTTTGTTCAGTCTATAAAAACAATTATAAAAATAACTATATTAGTATCCACACCAATGAACAATAACGTTCTGTTTATTATAAGTGCGTGCTGCGGATGTGTTGTCTTCTGCTTTAAATGCACAAGGTCTGATTGGCTGCGTCATCAGCTGAAAAAAAATACTCTGAATGTGATTCCAAAGATATTGTTCCTCTGTGTTGTTATTGTTTAAGTGTGGTGTGCACTTCTATATTCTTTTATATTAATTATAATTATAGTTATCATTACAGTTATCATCCATGGTATAAATGTGCCTTAAATGTCTTGATTTAAACCTTTTTTTTCCCCTTTAAAAGTAGAGACACTATTCTTTGTGGTAATCATGCCACCATTAGGTGCTGTCAATTAAGCGTAACTTGGACTAAACACAGAATATTTTCATTTAAAGCATTGTTTCCGTTTTAACATCCTGTGCATCACATTCATTATGAAATACGATGTGATGAGGTGATAACCTCCATCTCTGTCAGTCACACTGCAGATGTTGTATAAGCTCAAGACATCAAAGGTATTTGAGAATCCTAAGAGTGGAGACATGGGACGCAGCGGCGACCTTGTTGAGGAAGACCCCTACGCCGTTCAGATGATCAGCTGGTGCCCACAGAGCCGTATCTTTTGTGTAGTCGGCATCAGTGCCCACGTCATCCTGTACAGCTTCAGCAAACATGACGCCAACACCACCATCACGGTGAGTTGGGAAAACTTCTGTTCTTTTAAAGGGATAGTTCACCCAAAAAAAAAGTATTTTGCCAATATTTACTCACCCTCATGCTGTTTCAAACCTTTCTGTATTGTCTTTCTGTATACAGAATAATATATTTTAAAGAATATCTCAATTGATTTTGTCCAAACAATTAAAGCCAATTGGGTCCAAAACAACTTTGGACCCAATTGACTTTTATTGAATGGACAAAATCAGTTAAAATATTCTTCAAAATATCTTCTTTTTTAAATGTATACTATGGATTTGATGAATTAACTTTATATTGTGTGTGAATACTCCATTGAAGTCCTTAGAGGTGCGGCTGCAGTGTGAGATGGAGGACGTCATCTCTCCGTCGGACACAGAGAACACTCCATGTTATTCAGACCCCAGCGGTCTCTCACCCCAACCACAACCCCCCAGTCCCCGCAGCAACACGCCGGACAGCACGCGGGACAGCATCACTTGCCTCAAGTTAGACTACACAAAAATCACAATGTTTGATGTTTTTCTACTGTATGTAGGACTTGAAGGGACATTGTTAGCTTACTTACTTACTAGACAATTCAATATAGAACATATTAGGTTTAATGAAAGTTTAACAATCAAATTAGATTCCACATTAAACAAAATTTGAATACTTGCCTCTCAGGGTTAAAGACCGTATGATCCGAACGCCTCCTGGATACCAGGCGGAGCTGGTGGTTCAGTTTTTATGGATTGATGGCGAGCCACCACAACAAATCACCAGCCTGGATTTAAACTCTGCCTATGGACTGTAAGTGAATCCTCCTCTTTTGTATTATCAATTTTATTCACCCAATAGAATCTTTACTTTTTCCTCTAATTTAATATTCTGTCTTCTACTGTTCCTTGCAAATAAATACCATAGAATTAGCATTAAAATATACAGTGGTAATACCAATTTTTTTTTTACCTGTTTGGACTGATGTACCATGACATATGAGTATGTTAATCAAACATTATTGTGTGGTATATGAGTCTTCTCTGACTCATATTAGTCCTACCATGTTTAATGTAATTGATTTGTTATCACTGCACACTCCAGCCTCATGTGTCCAGATGTTAATATCCCAGCTCATGGGGTGTTTGATGTTTTTGATTAAAGTGGTAAAACTTGTAGTTGTAATTTGGCCTCCTTTTGAATATTTCACTTTTTGTCATCCTGTTTTGATTCAGTCGCAACCATGTGCAACCTTAATTAAGAGCAAAGGTTTTCATGGTGATGTTTGGCTACAATGGACAGAAAGGCTTTGAATTCAGTCCAGCAGATTTAAGCTGTGTCTACACTAGTGTGTTTTCGTTTTAACATGGCTTTTTTAAATTTTAAATGATCCTTGTCCGTACTGGTGTTTCCACTGAGTTTCAGAAAAGATTTCTGTCCACGCTACATGACAGAAAAAGCATGTCACATGACCGTTCATGCACACTGGCCATGCGTGTACAAGTGTAAATTTGGAGATGTAGGGCATGTAGGCAGCTGCAGTATAAAATCCTGAGTTTAACTGCACAATGGCTGCTAAAAAGGACTACAAAGTCACCAAAGCTTGCAGTTCCGTCTCCATGTTATTGTTTACACAGTCGTTGTTGTCTTCCGTTAGTGTAATGGTCATATGATAGGGGCTTGATGAATGAGAGAAAGAGATGCAATGACCCAGAAGACCCAATGTGGGCATCCACGCCTTCGTTTTCAAAAGTCTCCGTTTTGGTCTGTCTACACGGAAATGCAACCCTGGAGTTCTCAAACTAAAATGGGCTCTGCAGAGTTTATAACAGTCTCGGTTTTCGAGAGTTGAAAACTCCGGAGTAGTATGGATGCAAGGCGTAACCTTAGTAAAAGGTATGCGTTTTAAAACGAAAACGCACTAGTGTAAACGCAGCCTAAATGTCACTGCACACACAGTGTCATTCAGACTAAGTTTTTTTGTGTGTCTTGAGGCTTCTTTGTTCATCACTGGGCCCAGGGATTTGTGTTTTGCCAGTGATTGATGGAACATTTTATAATCAATCTCTTGTAACTGATCTTATAAAGTTCCATATACCCCTTGTAGAACATGTTGTTTAGCATTCTAGACAAAAATAAAAGAGTTTTATTTATTTATTAATACAAATGTAGGGTTCTAATATTGTAGTGAAATACAGTGAAAATCTATGGAAAAAAATAACTGTGAAAAATTATTACAATTTATATAACTAAATAAATGTTAACCGTTAAATAACTTTCGATTTTGATATATTTTAAAGTTTTAATGCATTTTTTATTTTTTTCAAGATTGTTTGATTAAAAGAAAATTCAAAACATCAGCATTTATTTGAAATATAATTATTTATAACAATATAAATGTCTTCTGATTAATTTTGTTATTTCTTGCTTAAAGAAATATTAATTTTGATTTCTTTTGAGAAAAACAAATCGTACTGACCCCAAACTTTTGAACAGTTCTTTTTAGTTAGTATATTTAGATTTTTAATATATCCAGAATTTATACTGAATTAACTTTGATATATAATATAATTTTGAACAGAATTTTTGTATATTCTAGGGATGTCCCGAGCCGATCTCAAGGATCGGTATCGGGGGCGAGTGACTCCTTTTTTCCCCTAAGCCCGATCCTTTATTTTACATCAGCTGTCACGTGGATGTATTGCAGTAGGTGGCGGTATGCAGCTTCAAGTGGGTTTACCAACCCCCAAAGGAAAAGAAGCTCAAAAGTGCATATGACACGCGAGAACCAATTAGGTCTTTGCTAGTGCGTCTCACACACACACGTTCGAGCTTCCGTGTTTAGCATATTTGATGCGCACTTTTGTAACAAATCACTCGAAAGTTATTTACTGTAGAGACGTAGTTGCCATAATAATAATAATTCATTACATGTATATAGCGCTTTTCTCTGCACTCAAAACGCTTTTACATAGAAGGGGGAATCTCCTCAACCACCACCAATGTGCAGCAGCTATATTACACCAGAATGCCCACCACACAGCAGCTTATTGGTGGAGAGGAGACAGAGTGATGAAGCCAATGAGTATATAGGGATGATTAGGATGCCATGATGGACAGAGGCCACTGGGCAAATTTGGCCAGGATGCGGGGGTTACACCCTTACTCTTTCGAAAGACATTCTTTGTGACCACAGAGAGTCAGGACCTTGGTTTTACGTCTCATCCGAAGGACGGTGCTCTTTGACAGTTTAGTGTCCCCGTCGCTATACTGGGGCGTTAGGACCCACACAGACCAGACACAGGGTGAGTGCACCCTGCTGGCCTCACTAACACCTTTTCCAGCAGGAACCTGGTTTTTCCATGAGTCTCCCATCCAGGTACTAACCCCGCTCAACCCTGTTTAGCTTCAGTGGGCAACCAGTCTTGGGCTACAGGGTGATATGGCTGCTGGTGTCAGTAACGCATTACTTCGGGTGCACCTTGCTCCGGACTTGACTGACACCCCAAACGTCATACTTTCTAATCTTTTATACCATTTTGTTTTTCTTTTTTTGTTCCAATTATTCTGCTTGTTATACATAGTAGTCCTATATTAATAATTGTGACATATAATATATATATATACATAGTGGGAGAGCGAGAGAAAGAGTATCTTATGAATAGAATTATAGGCTCACGCTTCAAACAAATAAGTAGCTGGATTCAGCCTCGTACTAAACGAACTGCTCTAACGAAATCCAACATTTTAGCAGTTTTTATCAACCCAATGCACACAGCCATATTGCGGACTCAGCCCATTTCACAGCGAGTATCGCAGCTGACTCAAAGGATGCGTTAAACTGGACATAATGTTACATTCAGTAATTGTATTATATTTAATTATGACTGCAATAGCAAAAGTATTGTTAGTCATGATTGAACTTGACTTTATAATAGGCTTTTGTATAACTGACACTTTTACTAAGAAACATAGTTGTGTATGATCAGTGAGTGTGTGTTTTTGTATAGGTTGGCTGTAGGTAACTGCAATGGTTTGGCAGTTGTGGACTACCTGCAGAAAACCATTCTGCTGTGTATGAACACCCTGGAGCTGTACGGATCCGCAGACCCTTTCCAGCGATTAACACGCTCTCCTCGCAAAAACCGGCAGTCCACATCAGGTACACATGCACAATGTGTCTCAGATGCCCGCAAATGTTCAAATACATTGTGTTTCTCTGTAATACCAGCTGTGAACACACGTCACTGGCATGCATCTGCAAACATGCTCAGCATTTCAGCCATCAAAAACAAACTTTACAAATCAAACTTCTGTCCTTGGCTGAAAATAGTCTGTCTCACACACAAACATACAGTCCCTCTCTTTAACTGCATGGAACAGACTGCATTCATGGTTGCCTTCTCTGCATGTCGTCTGTTGTGTCTCTGTTGCTGTTGGTCTTTGCCTGAGCACGACACCTAACAGAGAACACAGCGTAACCTGCCATACGGACTCGCTGTTGCTAATCCAGCACAGATCTCGCTCCACCTGCCCTCCTCTATCCTCCTACCTCGACTGCTCACGCACATACACACTCACCCTCACACGTACCATCCAGAGAAAGATGTCATAAGTGAAAGCTGGAGATGAAGATCTGTTTTCATAGAGCTTCATCAAAAGGAAGCTGTGGGGAAGCGGCCATACTGGCTCTTCACTTCAAAGAGGTCACTCTCCCTCCTCTTGTTCAGGCAGCCGTATCTTTAGAAACCGAGAGGCTTTGAGCCGACATGGAGATGCAGAGGTGGGCAGAAAGGTCGTTTGGTGCGGTCGAAGAATGATTTTTATCTGTACCTTATGTAAGCTCTCGAAAAAGACAAAGAACGTCTTAACGCTCACCCACACACTATGGCCAGTGTGTATTCCTATCTGAAGATCTGAAGGGCCAGAAATCCCCCTCTGTTTTCATTCTAACATTGATTATGTTCTTTAGTCTTTCTTTTCGTTTATGGTGGAATCCAAATGTCTGAGACTAAGTCAAATGTTGAAAATTTCAATGCAGTTTTTCATTAGGGCTTTTCACACTTGAAATAGGTCACCCTGGGTCATTCTATACCCCGGGTAAAGGGAATCCTGGGTTATCTTTATTTACGTTTCACACTGTTAAAGTCCTTATTTGCATATTTAAGGTATCACTGACTGGACAAATGCAGCATGTGACCTATTTTCACAAAGGCTCTAGCATTGCATGTCCTCATATTACACATTGCTGACTGTAATATCAAGAATGAATTTTTATAAAGGTAAGCATTAAATGGTCTCTTCTTCACTCCAATTGTCACGTTTTCCATCCCCGTTTGACATGTTTATCCTATCTAACGCAGAAATTATGTATATATACATTGAGCAGTTTTTCCGTGACTGCCAAAACATTGTAACATTGTAACATTCTAACACTGCATCGTTTTACACTGTACAAGTATGTCACCGCAATGCGGAGTTAACACCCTAAAAGCAGTGCTAACTCTGCTCCATACCAAGGTTTCATAACCCGTGGTAAAAAGCGGTGTTTAGAACGACGATAACCCGGGGTTAAGCGCAGTGTGAATAACCCTATTGCAAATGATGTTGTCAGTATAACAAATGGACTACACTCAGTCATTTTCTCTCATTAAAACTTAATATTACTCTTGTGTATTAATAGTACTTTTATATACACTACCATTCACGAGTCTTTGAAAAGTATCTTATTTAAAAAAATATTCTTATTTATTTGATCAAAACTACAGTAAAAGTAGCCTAGAAACCTAGACGGACCCTAGCGGCAGCAAAATGTATTTTTGCGGCAGTTGTGATGGTTCCGCGTGAATTCCCTGCTGCTTGAAAACAAAGAAGATGACCGCTGCTGCTGGCGAACAGCGGTCTTTCGAACCGGCTTTGGCCGCGACTCTGGAGGACTTGGAGTTAAGCTTTTCTTTGAGAAAAGAACAAAGAACGGCACTTAAGTCATTCTTAAAAAAGGAAGATGTGTTCAGAGTTTTGCCGACTGGATACAGCAAACGTTTACTATATAAACTAGCTCCGCTGCTGGGAAAACATGGGACTCACCCAGCCACAACCGTTCGTTGCTCTGGTTGGTTGTAGCGCTATCCTATTGTGTGTAGAGGGAATTTGAAAGAACCGTTAATCCCGCCCCTCAGATTGAGGTATGCCAATGGTGAGTTCCCAGACCTAACATCTTGATGTGGGTCTGGCTTGCCAGGCTACAGTAAAAGAGTAAAGTTGTGAAATAATATTACAATTTAAAATAACTTCTATTTTAATATATATTTAAAATATAATTTATTCCTGTGATGGCAAACATAATTTCAAGGCCATTACTCCAGTCTTCAGTGTCATATGGTCCTTCAGAAATCATTCCAAAATGCTGATTTGGTTTCTAGTGAATACATTCATGCCCGATTGAGAAATGGTTACAAATATGCTTATTTGATAGTGAAGTCTTATATATTTCTGATTCATGGTTTATCACAAAACAATATTTTCTGTTTATCTCCAGGTTTAAAATAAATTTTGAATCCCAGAATTTCAGTCAGGTCTCAGACTTTTGGACCCCACTTTATCAGTGATGCCGCAGTTCTCTCTGTAAAAATTGAAATGGTTGGTTACCTTCTATTCAACAAAAGCAATGTTGTGAAGGAGTGAAGACAGTGTAGCTCAGGTGATCCGCCTGCTGTCAGATACTCACACTCATTTTAGACGGAATCTGTCTGCTAAATTAATTCACACCTGCACACATACACTTTTAGATAGACAGATGAGAGGAGACATTTTTATTTGTTCATATGTTATTTTTGTTGGTTTGTTTGTTTGTGCAATATCATTGCTACATTTGAGAGAGGAGACATTTTTATTTGTTCATATGTTATTTTTATTGGTTTGTATGTTTGAGCAATTTCATTGCTACAGTTCAGGTGGCTATTAATCCCCAAAAGCTGTTTCCTTCTGTTTAGCTGTTTTTTTTTTTGGTTGTTGTTTTTTTGCCTTAATTTTTTTTTGTTTTTTTGAAAGAAAGAAAATACAAAAGGTTAGGCTCAATTGTCCAAGGTTTATGCCTTCATTCTCTCCCTCGATACACTGGGTCTTGCTCAGATTGTGGTCACACACGTTTTGTCACTCTGAGCCTGTTTTGTTCTTCTCTCCTCCTCTTTTCCTCCCTCGCTCCATCTCTCCTCTCGTGGGTGGCGGTGCTGGGGCATGGGGCGCTGTTGCAGACTTTTGCATGCGCGGCCTGTCTAACTTTTATTCCGATTCAAAGAAACGGATCCGTACTTCCTATCAGAGTAAGTCACGTCTCCATTGAAGCGCCGGCGGGGGCGTCACAACAGCAAGGAGACAAAGCACAGACAATGGGATGTCATTTATAAAAAATGTGTTGTTTCGATGAAGATTACCAAAGGTAGAATTACTGTTCTGCATTTAATTCAGTGCAATATATTATTATATGAATTGTTACAGAATATCATAACATATCCTGAATTTGCATACATTGAAATCTTCAATCTTTGATTGTCTCCTTGCTAAGTGTTTTATTGATTTGCGCCAAAGGTTTGTGTAATGAACCATTGAATCATTTCTATTTAATCAAAATTTGTGCGTGAATTTTTAACAACAAATTTCATACTCATACTAAAGTCAACTAATTCTACTAATTTAAGTCAAAATTTTTAAAATAGAGAAGCTTTTAAAAAAACCTTGGAAGGGACCTTTGAATTTAAAGTATATAGTATAATTTTTTTTTTTTTTATCTGACATATTATCAGATTGTCCCAAACATTTGGTATACAAAAACAGACTGCTGATGGAATTATCACGTTTGCGAAAATGAGGCTTTCACTGCATTCCTCTATATGACCATAATATTTCATTATTCAATCTTTTAAGACATTGAGATCTGTTAAGCGTCTACTTTCCAGAAGAACTTTAGTTCCCTTTCGTTGTCACTCCGAGTTACATCGGATGACGACGAATGGGGTTTCGCTTAGAAAGCCTATCAACTTCGAGTATTACAAAACGAGCCAATGGCAAAGAAATGCCATGGGTCTGCGGAATTTGCATGGCGTAACTCCGCCCCACCTCGTGGGTATAAAAGGAGGAAGCCGGCAACATGCAGATATGTTTTCGCTGAGGAGCCAATGTATTCTTCTCTCCACAAGCCATCTCTGAATTGTCAGCTTCACAAACGAGTACCTTGAGTGTTGGTATGACGGCGATCTACGGCTAGAGCCTTCTTCCTGCTGATCTGTTGCAGTGGTCTGCCAGTCGGTGCGTTTCACCCAGGGTGCTTCAACACTTGAGTTTTCTCTCACTAAAAGAGCTTTAGTGCTTCGGCACCTAGCTCGTCTGGGCCTTCGGGTCAACTGGGAGAAGAGCAAACTTTGCCCCGTGCAGAGGATCTCTTTTCTTGGTATGGACATCGACTCGGTCGCCATGTCCGCGCAGCTTACGAGCGAGCGCGCGCAGTCACTGCTGACTTGCCTGAGACAATTCGAGGGCAGGAGTGCGGTTCCACTGAAACTCTTTCAGAGGCTCCTGGGGCATATGGCATCTGCAGCCGCGGTCACGCTGCTCGGATTGCTTCATATGAGACCGCTTCAGCTTTGGCTTCGCGACCGAGTCCCGAGGTGGGCATGGCAACACGGCACGCTCCGAGTACCAGTTACTCCGACCTGCCGTTAGTTCTTCACCCCGTGGTCGAACCTCAGTTTCCTCAGGGCGGGTGTCCCCCTGGAACGAGCTTCCCGGCATGTTGTCGTCTCAACAGATGCCTCCACCACGGGCTGGGGCGCCATGTGCAATGGACATGCTGCTGCGGGCTCCTGGACAGGACCCCAGCGGCTATGGCATGTCAATTGCCTCGAGTTGTTGGCAGGACGCCTTGCCCTGCACCGCTTCCGGGCGTTGCTCAGGGGTCAACACGTACTAGTCCATTCAGACAATACCGCCACTTTAGCGTACATCAACCATCAAGGTGGTCTACGCTCCCACCGTATGTCACAACTCGTCAGAAGCATCTGAGGTCGCTTCGAGCCATTTTCATTCCTGGAGCGCTGAACTGTGCAGCCGACGAGCTCTCACGGTTTCAGCCACTCCCTGGAGAATGGCGACTCCATCCCCAGTCGGTCCAGCTGATTTGGGACCAGTTCGAGGACGCACAGATAGATCTGTTGCCTCCCACGACTCATCCCATTGCGCCCAGTTTTATTCCCTGACCGAGGGCACGCTCGCCACGGATGCTCTGGCGCACAGCTGGCCGCAGGGCCGCAAGTATGCGTTTCCCCCAGTGAGCCTTCTTGCGCAGACCTTGCGCAAGGTCAAGGAGGACGAGGAGCAGGTCATCCTGGTTGCCTCTTACTGGCCCAACCGGACCTGGTTCCCCGAACTAGTACTCCTCGCGACAGCACCTCCCTGGCCGATCCCTCTGAGGAAGAACCTTCTTTCTCAGGGACGGGGCACCCTATGGCACCCTCGTCCCGATCTCTGGAACCTCCACGTGTGGCTCCTCGATGGGACGAGGCAGGTTTGAGTACCCTACCACCAGCGGTGGTGGCTACCATCACTTCCGCTAGGGCGTCGTCCACGAGACACGTCTATGCATTGAAGAAGAACCTCTTCATCAGCTGGTGCTCTTCTCACCGAGAAGACCCCCAGAGATGCTCGATCATTGTTGTGCTTTCCTTCCTTCAACAGGAGCATGAGCGAAGGCTGTCTCCCTCCACCCTGAAGGTCTATGTTGCCACTATTGCCGCACTCCATGACCTCATCGAAGGTAAGTCGGTGGGGAAGCACGACCTGGTCATCAGGTTCCTGAGAGGAGCGAGGACACTAAATCCGCCTCGCCCTCCTCTCGTTCCCTCTTGGGACCTCTCAGTGGTTCTAACTGCCCTGAAGAGTGCTCCATTTGAGCCCCTGCAATCAGTCGAGCTTAAATTCCTGTCTATGAAGACAGCGCTCCTGGTTGCACTGGCCTCCATCAAGAGGGTAGGGGACCTTTACGCATTCTCCGTTGACGAAGCGTGCCTGGAATTCGGGCCGGCTTACTCTCACGTGATCCTGAGACCCCGGCCTGGATATGTGCCCAAGGTTCCTACCACTCCCTTCCGGGACCAGGTGGTGAACCTGCAAGCGCTGCCCCCGGAGGAGGCAGACCCAGCCTTGGCACTGCTCTGTCCAGTACGCGCTCTCCGCGCCTATGTAGACAGGACGCAGTGTTTCAGGACCTCAGACCAGCTCTTTGTCTGTTATGGTGGGAAGCTGAAGGGAAAGGCTCTCTCCAAGCAAAGGTTGTCTCACTGGATAGTGGACGCCATTGCTTTGGCATACCAGCAGCAAGGTCGACCGTGCCCCCTTGGTGTGACTGCCCACTCCACCCGGAGTGTGGCATCCTCTTGGGCTCTAGCGCATGGCGCCTCGCTAACAGACATCTGCAGAGCTGCAGGCTCGGCGACACCTAACACATTCGCCAGATTCTACAATCTCCGAGTGGAGCCAGTGTCCTCTCATGTACTCGCTTCAACCAGCTAGTACTGGACCCACTCAGGTGTCTTCGCTTGCTCGCCATTCCACTCCACGGACTGGATACGTGCGATATTCTCCTCAGGTGAGCTTCCCCGAAAGCCCTGAGTTCCTCCAGCACTCCTGACGTTGGCGCCAGTGTCTATTACCTGCGCGTCGGCTAGGTGCCTCCCGTGTGCATGGTCCCTCCCCTGAGCAACCCCCACATGTGTATTTCCAATGTAAGCCTCTCTGAGCATGTGTCTTTCCCTTGGCAAGCCACCTTGCCACCCCTGGGGTTGAAATATTCCACCTGCGGCTGGATACCCCAGTGTTCTCCATATGTTCCTTCGGGTCATATGTGTATTCTCTAAGTTCCCCCCCCCCCTCCGGGCTGGCATTAATTGCATACTTCCCCTAGCTTGGGATATGCTTCCCAGTGTACCTTGGTATTCCTGTGTTAAATGGAGTCCTCCGTCCAGTCTCGACAGGGATCTCGATTTACGCAGGGCACTGGAAGACAGCTGAGAAGGTGGCGTGATTAGACTGGTAACCCCATTCGTCGTCATCCGACGTAACTTGGAGTGACAACGAAAGGGAACGTCTATGGTTACGTATGTAACCCTCGTTCCCTAATTAGGGAACGGAGACGTTACGTCTGCCTGCCACTCTCCGCTGTACCGCGGGGATCGCCTGAGCTCAGTCTTGGCTCCTCAGCGAAGAAACATATCTGCATGTTGCCAGCTTTCTCCTTTTATACCCACGAGGTAGGGCGGAGTTACGCCATGCAAATTCCGCAGACCCATGGCATTTCTTTGCCATTGGCTCGTTTTGTTATACTCGAAGTTGATAGGCTTTCTAAGCGAAACCCCATTCGTCGTCATCCGACGTAACGTCTCCGTTCCCTACTCAGGGAACGAGGGTTACATAGGTAACCATAGACTTTTGCTAACACTCTCATGAACTGATTGATATTGATGCAGTGCAGGCCTTATAATTTACCGGCGTGCCTTGAGTAACATCAATACAATTTTGTTTCTTCTTTCTCTCTCATGCATACATACACATGCATGGAATTGTTGGTGGTGTTGGTGTACATGTTTGATTCTGGAGTTAATATACCTGTAAATATATGGTTGAACAGTTCATGTTCACAGCAGACAAGAGTAAAACAACTACGTCATGGCTAAAAAAGTATGTACACCTAGTTTATAGTTTAAAAACTGTATGTTATGAAGATGTATACACATCTTCCTTGAATCGCTCCAGGATCATGATAGTGTCTCAGACCACATTGTTTGTCCTGGTGGTTTGATGCATGCAGATGTGTTTGGTGATAATGGAAACTAGTGGTATTATTATCTGCGTCCTCTTACCGTGCCTTCCATGTTCCTCCATGGCAGGCCTTACGGAGCTTTCTGATAATCAGGTGTCTTTGGACCTAGAGAGGAGCAAGTCACCCACCTCAGGTAACCACACCCACCTCTGATATTCTCACTACTTTTAATAATCACACATACGTTTACATTTGATAGGCACACCCATGTTTTGTCACAAACACCCACTCATGACCACACCTACCTCAATTACTGGATCAAAAATGGTCTTTGATGATGGCGGACAAACATGGCATCCACACACACTGTACATAGTACCCTACCCATGTGAACTGCGAGGCCATTACTGACAAAAAATCTGAAATAAATGCAAAGAAACAGTCGTAATATTAACTTATTTAATCATTAAATAAAAAAATACTCACTGTCAGGATAGATCATAAGATAAAGTGCTTAGAACTATTTTTATTTTAAATATATACCTATATTTAAATCTATTTATATTTATATACTTAAATATTTATTTTAAAATCTGTACATGTATATATAAAAAGTATCTCAGTGAAAGTTAATAATAAAATGAACCACAAAGTTACACATTGAACAAGTGGCTGGTCTATTAATTGAATTTACACTCCAAGACTTTATGCACAGATCATTTGACATACAGTATCAGATTGTTTTGTTCCGTCCTTTGCTATGGATATCACTGTCAATTACGGATTTAAATATGGTTGTCAATCCTGTAACTTTTCAAGTTGTAGTTAGCAGCATGAAAAATATAGAAATCGAGCAAAGATCACTGCCATTGTGATCAATGAAGCTGTCAGTTGCACTCTTGCAAAACTCCCGTTATAATCAATGAAGATCTGATTGGCCATTGCGTTCACACGATCAACAGATTTGCAACTCCAATTCAAATTTGTAAATAGGAACTCTTCACAGGCCGCCTACACAAACACTTACAGGAGTGTTTTAAAGCAGCCGGCCATCAGCAGGTACCAGTACAAAGCGGCAGGTATCATCACATTAAATGATCAAATAAACCTTTGGCTGGACAAAGATTCATTTTGGCAGCCTCAAAAAATATTTTCAATGCAGGAAAAATCCTGACATACCCAAAACAACTCAATAATAAGATAATCACAGCTACTCCTACTTCTGACCAGACTCTACCAGACTCTGATGCTATATAACCAAATAATCGTATAAAATTCATACACTAGATGGTAGAGTACATAGTGCACAGAATAAGTGCTTGGTATATTGTATGTCAGTATGTTCAATAAAATGCAGCCATAGCCGAACACCCTATCACCCCTACTGCTAGTTCTGATAGTCACACCCATGTTTGACCACTACAACCACACATAACCATCAGTCTATCTTTGATAGTCACCACTGGAAACTATGACAGAGAGTGTGTTTGAGAAACCTGTTTTAAGAAAGTCATTATTTTTTTAAATTCCAATTAAAAAAATCACACTTTTCAGCTTTACTGACAAAAAACGGTAAAATTATGGTCACAAAAACCTTCAAACCTATTTTTTTTCTCTTCTGTCCTTATTTCAGTTTCCCCACAGCACTCTTCGGTCCCTGGAGGCTCTTTCCTCCTCTCTCTTACTTCCAGTGTGTTTTTTTTCTCCTTTTGTCTTTAAAGCTATAATAACCTGTGCAGAATTTTTATGAGAGTATGATAATGCTTACAGAGCTTTACTCAATGTTTGCATCGTCTCAGTGGGTTGAACATGATGACAACAACGGTGCTTGTCCTTGAGGATCTAAATAGAGCTCTTAATTTGGAAGAAGTATTTCAGTAAATCTTTGATTTCTCAGGGGAAGAAATATTGCATTGTCTTTTTTTAAAGTTTTTGTTGTTTGAAATATCAGAGGCACACTTTTTGCGTTGTCTCAAGAATACAAAATGTGCTGTCTTTTTTTCTCTCTCTCTCTGTTCACTCTCATGTCTCAGTGCAGCCTCTGCTTGTTTTCCCAGTTCTCAGCTCAGCAGGCAGCCTGAAAGATGGAAGTCACTTGGGAAGGCGAGCTGAGGGCTGTAGCTTGACATTAGTAATTTTAGAGATCGAGAGGAGACATGAGGTTTACTTCTGAAATGTGGCTGTGTATCAAGCATTTAAAGGAGTTCACCTAAAAGAGAAAATTATAGGTTATTGTTTAACCTAACCTCAACCTGTATGAATTTCTTTCTTCTGTGAAACCAAAATAGAAGACATTTTGTGGAATTTTCACTGTGCTCATTTTCATACAACAATATTGTCGTGTTTGTATAAACTGTTCCTTTTAAGATCTCAAGTCTGTAGTGAAGCATATAGGAGTCACGTGTGATTTTTCTCTAGAATGTTCTGTGATGAAGAACTGGCTTTCAGAACTGTATCCTTTGGGTGTTTTCTTCTGTGGGATTTGTTGCATTGGCTTCCCGCTGCTGAGTAATTCAGATGTGTTTTTGTGGAAGCAGCTATTATGACAGGAGTCAAGAAATGGCTTTTTACGATTGGCTGGGGAATTCTGAACAAAAAATGGACTGAGATTCTGGGCATCAGCCATTGAAGCATAAAAAGAGTGTTTGAAGGACTAGTAGAGAAAATATAAATAATGATGATGATGAGGGAGAATATGATGGAAAAAAACATTATTTATTTGTGTTTGAGGGAGTAGATTTCATTGCATTCCTGTTGGTATTTGGTGCATGTAAATGTGTCTGGGAATTGTTTTAATATGGACACAAACAAACACTATAGTGAACTTTTAGAAAACAAACACTAGTCACTAATAACAATGTCCAAAATACTGTGCATCACAGTAGAATTGCATAATCATGTACAGTATTGTGTTTAATAGCATTCTGTGGTGGACTTTTTGCATAATCTGACAATTATAGCTGATTAAAAATGACACAATAATGTTAAATATAATAATAAAAAATATATATATTTATCTTGATTTTTCTGTTTTCTTCACACATTACACATCTCATATTTCATCAGAAGCTCTTAATTGACACTGTTGTAAAAAATTACCCTAAAAAAAAAAAAACAGGGTTCAGGGACCCAGTTCCTCTATTAATATTTGCCTTACACTGGCCTAGTTAGAGGTTATAGGCAAAAGGCTGTTATATTGCATATCAAAACTATTCGTTGTGCTACATTGTCAGATGGAAAATGGCTGTGTCAAATAAATGTTGATGACACTGTTGTTATTCGTCCATTTTTATTTGTTATTACTTCTGTCTCAGCTTTTAGATGTGTGTGCTTTTTTGAAAAGTAGCAATAAGCCAGAAGAGATGAATAATGAATGAACTCAAGATTGCACAGATGTTTCTGCTGCTGTTTTTCCTGTGTTTGCTCAGGGGCACAAACCCATTACCATTACAAGCACTTCCTGTGCCAACTTCACCTCAGCTGACAAACAATTACCCCCTGCTTTGATTGCTAATATAATTACTTTTTCTGTAAAAGGTTGATGTCCTAATATTATCTTTAGATTTTTTTATCATTCAGTTTTTCACTAACTCATATCACATCTTATTTATTTGCACTTATTCATATCATCTCTGACCTCAACCACATCTCCTCTCTGTTTTTTGGTCTACCCTGCTCTCCATCAGGTCCAGTAATTGGCCACTCTCCATTTTGAAGTTCTTATAAATGTTATCTGTCTAGTCGTAGTCGTTGTTGTTTGTGCGGGTTTTGTTTTTGTCCGCAGGGTTGAGGTGGGGTGCTGAGGCCTTTTGATTATGGCACTTTGCCAGGTGGTTAATAAGCCGAAATGTCAGCCATTGACTGTGAACAGCAAAGATTTTTTTTTAGTTACAATAAAATAAAATTGTGGAATGAAAGGAATAAATAAGAGCAGAAGAAAGTGGATGTGAAAGGACAAAAATCTTTAATTTGTTTTTCGTTTTTCTGATGAGCTTATTGTTTCTGTCTAACCTGCAGCAATGAGTGTGCATTAAATCCCTTCCAGACCACAAAAGCTTTACTTAATGTGTTATATCATCATGAAATATTCAAAACATCTATCCTCCTGATAAAAGATGATTTTATTGTCATTTTCAGTCTAAACCTTGATATCACTGTATTTTGGAACTTGCTTCTAGCTCTTAATTTGGTGGGATAATTTTGCCATTTAGGTGGTTAAGCTGGTTTTATGTAGGGTAGCTGTTTAACCAGTAATAATCATCTTAGACCAGTCAGCTACTCTGTTCCAAACCACAATTATCAGCTTCAGCTTCATAGCTACAGTGGATAAATGGCACAGGAATTACATTTGTGAAAATAATGTTGAAAATGGTCGATAATATGTATTTCATGTTTTTGAAAGAGATCTCTTATGCTCACCAAAGCTGCATTTATTGGATTAAAAATACAGTAAAAACAGTAATATTGTGAAATATTTTTAAAAATTTCTATTTTAATATTTAATATATTATAAAATGTAATTTATTCCTGTGATGGCAAAGCTGAATTTTCAGCATCATTGCTCCAGTCTTCGGTGTCACATGATCCTTCAGGAATCATTCTAATATGATGATTTTGGTGCTCAGGAAACATTTCTTATTATTATAAATTTTTCAGGATTTTGTAATGAATCGAAAGTTTGAAGAGCGTTATTAATTTGAAATAGAAATATTTTGTATCAGGATAAATGTCTTTACTGTCACTTGACTTTAAATGTCTTTATACTGATCAATTTAATGCATTCTTGTTAAGTATTTAATGTAGGGTAGGCAATGTTTTTAATGAACACTGTTAGTTACACTGTTTGTTGAAATTTTATTTATGTCCTCATTGCAATCAATAATAGAAATGGTAATCTTCTGTGGAAGTCTTAGGACTAAAAACTGTCGAGCAATCATTGCATGTCTGCACACCCTGCTCACGCAGACATCACGCGTCATCAGCGTGTTCCATGAGGCTATGCAAACAAACAGCAGCCACCTTTTACAGTTCTTCATGATCCAAAACAACGAGCGCATTCACGCCATGTCATAATTAGCATAATTAAGAGATGACAACCCATGACGTTGTGCTCTTTAAGTTCTTTACATTTATTATTATTGTAATGTTATGTGCTTTGAGATATGAGGTCATTTAAAGCTGTCTCTCGTGACACTTGGCAGACTCTGCTCTGGCTGTGTGTGTTCATGTGTTTTGGAGGAGATGTGGCTTTGGAGAGCACTGTGAAGGAACGGTGGGATCTTATGCTTTCAAAGATAGCTTGCTATTGCTAGCCTCTATGAAGTTGCCTACTCTACCTTTAATTTCTTCCAAAACAGTCTTATTGACTCCAAAACTTGAATGCTATTGAATGATGGATAAAAATGGTGAAATTCTAAATTAGTATTTGATTTGTGCTACATAACACACATTTTAATGTTAAATTTGTGATGACATGTTGCCCCCGGTGGCAGAGTTAACAGGTTATTCGTTTTGTCTAGTGGTTGTTGATTCTCGCACACAGCTGACAGGAAACTGAAGCGAGGACTGGTTTAAGGCAGCTCTGATGTGTCGGATTTTAGTATGCTAATATGTTTGCATTGCAAAATAATTTACCTAGATTTGAGAAAATTTACAAGCTGATGCCATAGCACAGATGGGTGAAACACTGTGGAATCTTCTGAGGTTTAGACCTCTGAAAGGCAAGAATCAGAAGAGAGCAATGTGAAGCTTTCGGACAGGGAGGGCAAATGGTTCAAGAAAGGACCGAGGAAGGCCATTAATGTAAAAGTAGAATAACCAGGAGGCCTGCGATATGCTTGTCAGACTCTCACAACACTGTTTTTTCATCTTTACCTTCAGCAGTTTGGTCTCAATTCACACAGCAATCATGATTTATGTCGTCAGGTCGACACCTGCGGTGGGTCTTATGAATTCATCATGTGTGATGAGGTTAAATGCAGTGGGAATCTCCACCGTTCTACAACTGAGGAAGACTTGTGTGCGCTGAAACATCTGCATATGAAAACACATCTGGTGCTCCTCAGTAAATTCTACCAAGGGCATGTCTATAAGATTTCTCAAATTAGATTTGATGTCCTATAGTAACAAGCTGTTTGGCTATATGTGATTTAGCCTAGAATGTGACAATGACTGTGTGATCTTTGATTTCCAGCACCCTACTCCCCTTCCCTCCATAATGACCCTCGAGGCACAGGGGAACCTGTGTCCAACCTCCGGTCCTGCCACTACAGTCCGGTTTTTTACCTGTTGGACAATGGTAAGAATGTGTCCAGACCCTTAAAACCACCCACACGCACCAAGCCTGTGGCTCATGTGCTTCAGCGTTTGAATCTGTGTGTGTGTGGGTGTGTTGGTTTTGGGGGTTGCATGCTGCAGTAGAAGTAGCCTCACGCTCGTAGTGCCACGTTCTGTGCTCCTGAGGTGTTGGTGTGTGTGAGTGTGAACGTGTGTATGTGTAAGTGTGCTTCACGTGTGGCTATTGTAGGCATGTGTGTGATTGGGGCATGGTAGTAAGTAGTATGTGTGTTTACCAGAGGGGTGATATTGTGACTAGCACAGACAGAGCGTTGATCGTTGATGTCCAGTAACCCTGAATCTTTTTTTATTATTATTGGCTTTATTTAGACCCCAATAGGCCTTCAGTTCTTCATGTGTGTTAAGGAGAACATGCCATTTTTTTGCTATTCCACATGCTAATGTTCTTTTAGACATTAAGAATATCATCTTGAAATCGAATTCATTCACTGTTTAGTTTATATTTTAATGACTAGTACTCAGCATGTAGGTATTTGTTTAATCTGTAATCTGTTTTCTAAAAGTCTTGGAAGGCATAGCAAATACCTATAATTTAAACATATAGTTAGTTAGTTTGGTGCAAAGTTGACCTAGGTGAAATTTTGGAATGACTAGCATTAGCAGATGTTATGTATGCCTACTATAGACTGTTTGCCTGAACAATACTTACTTAACTAATGTAAAATGGATTTTTGTGATGCAAACGCTACACAAATGTGCCAGACTGCAAAGCTTTGAGAGCATGGCAGGGAGAATGACTACAAGCATGAAAATTACATCTATGCCAATAATGCTTCACTTTTGTAAATGTGCTGCATGTGAATGGCCTTAAGTGTTGGCTCATTTTAAAATATTTAAAACAAAAACTACCTGGTCACCAAATTGGCGATGCTAATTAGTGACATATTCTTTTGCCAGACAGAAGTAAATGAATATAATTTTGATGAAAATCAAACTCTCTTACAAGAGAGTAAAATGCAAGATTAGCCTTTTTATTTAAGCAAAAACAACGTTGAGGCTCAAAAATGTTATTGAATGTTTCTGAAATGAAATTCCTTTGAATTCATTGTAGATTCTAGCGTCTGCATCTCTACTCCTGACGTATATCCGCCTCTATAAATTAGTGGAAAATGACCTGAGCTGAAAGCAAAGGAGTCGGTAATTCATGCAAATTACAGTGAGGATAGCAGAATACATTTTTTGTGATCATTCCAAAAACAGTCACAAATTACCGTTCATTTGAGTCAGGCTCACAGAGGAGTTGACGGGATTGAAGCCATGGTGTTCTGAACATTCTAACGAGCAGCGTTCTAACGACTCCTCAAATTGTGCCATGGAAAGAAAAACAATGAAACAGGGTGGCCACTCGAGGCCTGATGTTGAAATCAATGGATGCCAGCTGTTATGTTTGCCATTTTAGCTGTGCCGCTGGATAACAATAACCAAAGATGTCCAGCATGGGGTTATTCAGAGAGAGACGGTCTCTCTCACACACACACACACACACACACACACACACACACACACACACACACACACACACACACACACACACACACACACACACACACACACACACACACACATACATACACATAATTAAGCTTGCGAAATGGATTTACTTCTATCAACATTGGTAGTTCACACCTCATCTAGATCTGTCTTTCATGTTTACACACCTGGACATGTGTGTTCAGACTGAAATTATTAGTGTTAAGAGTAATGGGAAGGATTCAACATCTAAGGCAGAGGTTATTGATCCTGGAATCTTAATTACTGCTATTTCCAGGAGCAATTTCCGCTTTGTCTGACTCTCAAATCTCATCCATTTCCACATCCCTGGAAGAAGAGTGGGAGAGAGAGAATGATACTGCTCCTATTTAGTATGAAATTATATATTTTTAAAGGGGTGGTTCAGGATTTTGGACATCGGACCTCATTTCCAAGTTAGCCTGGGTGTTATTTATCAGTGGAGACAGTTTTCAAAAATTTTCATCCAGTCCTTCCAGTTGCATAGTTCGCCGGTGCTAGGCTAGCGTGAGTCAACGGTATCTACTAGCCTGCCATTAAAAACAGTTTTACCCACTCCACAGTACACCAAAGGCAAATAAATTACAATGCCAGACTATTTATGTAAATGTCTGTTGAGAGAATGATTTTAGAAAACAAACTACCCTTTCATCACATTGTAATAGTTATAGTTTGTTCCCTGTATTTATTAGCACAGTCTACAGCAGCGGCGGAGTGATATTAAGTTACCTAGGCAACCGAGAGAGCCGATCCACATGACAATCACGCAAGCCTTACAAAAGTTATTACCTGTTCATCTGTAGCTGTTGGTGCATCTGGAAAGACGGCTGGAACTACATTCCTTGTCATTGACTTGTGACTGTTTCGATTACAGGGTTCTTCAAAGTCGTCTGGTCTAAAATTATCACTACAAACTTTACTTTAGTAGAGTCTCTGCTGGTGTCTTGTTGTCCAAGCCAGCAGCAAGAAGCCACAGTTGAATCCTTTCTGGATCTCTCAATGGAAATTTGTGGAAACTTTTTGGTGACCCTCTATTTGGTTTATTTTTTTACAATTTCGAAATGCACACCGAATCACCATGTTGCCAATTCCTTTGTTTACAATCCAATGTTTCAATATCGTTGTTCAAGGCTACTACTATCTAGCTCGATGTCCCGACTGTAGTGCGCTTCTGTTCTGTGTTTTCTTTTTGGCGCAGTACTACTAACCGGAGCAAAGTAAAATTCCGCCACTGCTGAGAAACTAGTTCCTGTAAATGTAATGCGATCATTGAGATGCAGGAGTAGTTTGATTTCTAACATTATTCTCTCAAAAGACATTTAGATCGATAGTCTGGCGTTATAATTGATTTGCTTTTGGTGTACTGTGGAGTGGGTAAAACTGTTTTTAATGGCAGGCTAGTAGATATCGTTGACTCACGCTAGCCTAGCACCGGCGAACTATGCAACTGGAAGGACTGGATGAAAATCTTTGAAAACTGTCTCCACTGATAAACAACACCCAGGCTAACTTGGAAATGAGGTCCGATGTCCAAAATCCTGAACCACCCCTTTAAGTAGAGCTTGTTATATTTAACTATTTTTGTGTTCTTGATATCTGAGGTTTAATCCAGTGTTTTAAAGACCTGTGAAATCAAAATTGTAAAAAAAAAAGTATTTTGATATGACCAATTTCATCTTCCTTACTTACTAGGAAATGTCATCACCATGGGGTCAAGGTTTGGCTGGTTAAAAATCATCTTATATTCAAACTTATGTGTAAAAATTGTTGCAAGCATCATAAAAAGTTATACTGGTTAGGGTTAGGATATCCCGGATATACTGGAAATCGAAAACCAAAACCTCTTAAACCAAAACAATGAGCTTATGCTGGGTTCACAAGATGTCATAACCGTGATTACGAGATGACAACCCGTGACGTACCCAGAGCTGTTCACGTCCTCAGACTCGAATTTGTGCATTTCTATTTCAGTATGAACGGCAAAATAAATCTGCAGCAGTCAGGTGGTACAAATAAGAGCTCTGTAAGTTGTTTACGTTAAAATTTTTTACCATCTCTCGTCTCATGACGCTTTGCAGACTCTGCTGTGTGCGTTTATTTGTTTTGGAGGAGGTGCAGCTTTGGAGAGCACTCTAAAGGAAGGGTTGGATCCTATGCTTTCAAAGCTAGCTTGCTATTGCTAGCCTCTCCAAAACTGTATACCCTACCTTTAAAAGTGTGAAACGGGGGCCTCGTTCCAGCCAAGACGAATGGGAGTGCTAATGGATGGCTTTCTCCAGATTATTATAGACCTTCTTGGTCAAAAGGAAAGCAAATTGCATTCATCAAACCATTAGATGGAGTCCATAAGTGGAAAAGCATTAGCACCATTCTGAAAATGGCATTCTAAAATCACACCCTACTTTAAAAACATTTAATTGAACTGATACTAAGGAGGAGATTAATCTTGGAAAGTATTCTGCTCGGTGTGTTTTAGCGTTCTGGACAGACTACATCATTTAAATAGAGAATTTGAGAGACGATCTTTGGAATAAGATTCCAGGCTATTAAATTTCTTCTGCTGTATAGCAATGGTAACTGATGTTGAATTAGTACTTTAATCTATATATATATATAATCTTCTGTTAAATCCTATTTCAGCAGTAATCTTGCCATATATTGATCTTGACATTCAGCTCAGTGTACACTCTAACCTTTGCGGTGCAAAATGCTTGCAAAATGTTGACCTTGCTTTTATTTATCTCTTTAAACTTTATTTTGAACCTTTGTGTGTTATGTTTTGCCAATTGTGTGCATGCACATATGTGAATGGTTTCTGCGTGGTTTTTGTGGTTTCTGTGCCATACAGTACAATAGATCCTACATTCTATTCTTGAATTTTTTGCAATTATTTGAATCAATTCATGAGGTTACCCTATGAAAATGTGACAAAATGGAAATAAAAAGGATCATGATTTATTGTTTTATGTGTTTGTGCTTTGATGCTTTCTGCAGGAGTGCGTTTGCTTATGTAAAGACAAGTACAGATGGCTCTGTTTGTCTGGTGGCAGTATACGATCGGGCATGACTGTCGAATGAAACGTCACATCCCAGCAAGCAATAGCCGTCATTTCACTGTCTCTGTTAACTATAGACCCGATATAGTTTGGGTATGAGTAACCCACTTCTAGCCAAAAAAAACCTTGAATTTGTTACATGTTGTTTTTGCCAAAATAACTTGAGAGATGTATGGTATTCCATCATGTTAGCAAAGTCAACAGTGATTCAAAGGTGTTTGGTTTAATTTCTTTGACATGTTCGACGCGTTACCTTTGCGTCTATTTTTGGGCTATGGTTAGACAACTATTAAATTTTCACTGACAGCCCAACTTTTGCCTTGCCCTAGCCAGGGCTGTGTTTGGATGGCTATTATACGTCTTTTAAATGCAAAATTGCTTGCTGGGAAGTATGTACACCTGCATGTGTTACACTAAATTAATTTTTTTTCTTTTCTTTTTTCAATTTTAATTTGAGCTGGTCTCATTATTTTCTTGACCTCTGCATCTTTTGCCTTTTGTTTTGGTTTCTTAAATGGATTAATTTCTCCTTCCTGTCCTATTTTGTTTTGTTTCAGTCAAGGGACCAGGCAGAAAGTTAAGTCTACCCACAGATCTTAAGACTGATCTTGGTACGGTAGGCCGAAAGCGAGCAGTTCTTTTTCTTTATTCTTGCCTTCGATTCATCAACTTTCTCTGTTTCCATCCTGTTGAGAATGACATGATGAAGACCCTCGTCTTTGCATTTAAAAGTTCATTTTTAATGCCTTTTTTCTATTCTTTCACTTTCTTCTCATTTGAATTCATGAAGAAGCGCAAAATTTACCTCACATTTCTGCGTGGCCTTAAAAAAAAAAAAAAAAGCTTCTCAATGTACATTTTGCAAGTGTTTACAAAGGTGGTTTGTTCAACATAATCATTCTTAAGTTGAGAAAGGTATCACTCTGAAATCTCGCTCTTTCGCGACTGATTCATCATTTACGTCTAAACGGCCTTGCTCCATTGTAATTGGGTCATTCTATACCTCAGAACATGCTCTAACCCTATTGGACCATTCTCTAACTCTATAAAAGCCTGCTCATTTGTGATTGGACCATCCTCTACCTCTGAACGACATGCACTAATGTAATGAGCTCATTTTCTGCAAGCGAGCTTGTGTCATCGTGACTTGGATCATTCTTCAGCCTTTTATGGATATACTTCGAATTGTCTCACTCTGTCTCTTTCGCTGAGTATCTATCCTTGTTCTCTTTTCCTTTTTCTTTCCTTTTGTCTGGCTTTTTGTTTCATGCTAGGCTGTGACTAAAACTTTTTTATCTGAGGGCTGAACAATTTTCTTTCCAATTTCTTGTGCCAAACATGACCTAATGTGTAATAATGAAAGTGTTCCTTCAACAGGTCAAGCTTTGCAGCATTACAATGAAAAATAGACCACCTGGGCCATGGATAATTACACTTGTTTCTAATCCTCGAAGGGTTAGATTTGTGCTTAAAAAATAGTTCAACTTTAAAAGCACACTAGTGTCTTTTTTTGGTCATTTTGTAATTTGAAAATATCTTTAAGGTTTAGGCCATAAAAACAGAAAAAGGACATACAAATCAATGCTTATTAGAAGCCTATTTATAAGTGCTGTGTGAGTGTAATGTATGTGTGTGAGGCTAAGATAGAGAGTCAGTTTGTGTTGATGTCTAGAGGTATAAGTTGGATTCGCTCTATGTAGTTTTGTGCTGTAGAACTGTCTCCCCTTGAATGCACTGGGGCTTCCTCAATATTTTTTACTGTCCTAAACCCTCGATTTGGATTTTTTTTCATTGTCATTGGCCCATTTAGAAACATTGACCCTAGTACAGGCAAGGGAAAACAGATGTAAAGGTGTCTGCGGACTGGGCTCCATGTTTTGGGCTTTCTCATCCTGCTTCTCTCATGAGGTCATGAGGCGTTATTTAAGCGACTTAAACACAAATTAATAATAAAATTAAAAGAAATATCTGATAGTCCTCCATAACGCGGTTGCCATTTACATCTCATATCAACAGTAAACCGTTGTATTACCAAGGCAATGACTGACACAATTGTATTACATTCCAAAGTGTGGCGGTTATCAGCCCCACAGTGGAAAATGAAACCAGCACGGAATGGAAACAGTTAAGTAAAGAGCGTGGTTTGGCCCGTTGGTGGAAAAGCGGCTATTATAAATTACTGTCAATTTTTTTTTTTTTTTTATCAAATGAATGCGTCCTTGCTGAATAAAAGTATTTATTTTTTACAAATCTTTCTGACCCTAAAAATGTTGAACGTTAGTGTATAACTTTTACAACAAAGGAATACAAAAATGAAAAGAAAAAGAAAATAACAAATGTAGTCTTTCAGGTTCACAAATTTACTGCAGATGGTGTTCTTAATAGTGCTTTGTTTCATCATGAGTCAGTGTCAAAGTTTTGGTTGCCAAGTCTGATGTGCGATATCAAAATGACTGAGTAGAAATCCCACTGATATGAAATGACAGCAGACAGACTGGATTTGGTTGGCTGCGTTGGCATGAAATTGATTGATCGCTATAAAATAGAGGGAGGGAGAGTGAAAATATACAGCTAGATTGTCAAAATAGTCAGTCAAAATCTAGAAGATACTGTGGTACATCCATCTGAGAGGTTCTGGCCTACTGGTAGATGCTAGTAAGACTTTGATCCAGGTGTGTTGGAGGTGCTGCTGAATAATGTGCTGTTTTAGATTCTGGTTTGGATCTGGGTCTGTTTCTGCATACTCAGCTAGACCTCCCTCAACTTCCTGCACGAACAGACTGCAGATGGAAGCTTCTGTTTTTCTGTCAAATCAAGTCCTCCACCTTCATTTTTTCAAGTTTCTGAGATGAGGAAGGGACAAGAAAGCCTCTTTGAATGCTTACCTTTTTAAACTACAACCATTGACTTTTCCCTTTTAATTTTCCCTTTTGACTTTACCCTTCCTTTTCCTGTTCCTTTTCTCTTTCCTTTCCATTTTCCTTGTTCTTCTTTTCCCTTTCCCTTCCCTTTGCATTTTCCTTTTTCCCTCTATCCTTGTCCCATCTTTCTTCCCTTTAGATTTTTTCCTTTTAAAATTGAAATGATTTTTGGCTGCTTGAAGCTGCTATTATGTGACCGCTTCCTCTTACTGCTTTCCTTTGCAGCCACGTTGTTTTCATCCCACTGCCCTCTTCACCACTTTCTCTCACACACACTCTTCTCTCTCTAATCTCAGTTGGGTTTCTTGCTAATGCTATGCCCGTTGTTACAGATCATGTGAATGGACATTGCACTAGCCCCACCTCCCAGCCCTGTCCATCTGGGAAGGCCAGAGTTCCGGGGGGCCCTGAAGGGCCACGCCTTGCCCGCAGGGGGCCCGGCCGACCGCCCTTCCGCAAGGCCCAGTCCGCCGCATGCATGGAGGTCTCTTTGCCTGTGTCCTCCCTCACCGAAGGTGTGTGCTTGTTCTCCAACTCCTTAATCCCTTTAATCCATTTACCTTTATTCCTGTATTCCTCCACTGCCTTGTCCCCCTTCTGCATGTTTAACTCTCATCAAGGGATACAAGGAGTAGGGTATGGGATTTTATTGCTGTGTTTTCTGGCGCTCTGATTTAACTGCCTTTTTTTTGGGTTCATTGTTTTGTTTTCCACTCTGTTGGAGAGATGGTGATTACTAAAGCCCTATAATGCCATATGGGAAGCATACCCCTTTTACACCGAGTGGGATCTGAAGACCTCTCTCAGCATAGTATCCTACATAGGATAGTACCCTCAAAATTAAAAATTCTGTCATCATTAACTCACCCTTGTGTGGTTTCCAATCCATTCTTTCTTCTGTGGAACATAAAAGGGGATGTTAGGCAGAATCGTTGTTACTGGCAGTCCATTGAGTCACCATTCACTTCCATTGCATCTTTGTTTAATACAATGAAAGTGAATTGTGAATGCGGCTCCTTTTGTGTTTCAGGGAAAAGAGGAAGTCATATATATTTGGAATGACAATTTGTCAATTTATTTGTATCCAAGCAGGACCGTGTTGGTGGAAAGGGGTAAAAGAATATCTTATGCACCAATTACCATTCTGCATTTTTGCTGAAATTTAAAGGGGCATTCGGCAACTATTTCAGCTTAATAAAACCATTTAGAAATCATTTGGATGGTTTAATAACCTGTTCTGGTGAGAATGGTGACTTTACCCGCTCCCCCCAACGTTCCCATGCAGAAAACTAACCTTGCAACATGATGACTAACGTCCCGGTAAGTTTGAAATAGGAAGTCTCACGAGAAGCGAGAACGAGCGAGAAAAACGAACTGCTTTACGGCAATTCGACATAAACACACACAACGCCCTCAGTGTGTATGATGTATTACCCACCTCGGTAGACATAGCTCCACACGATAAAGTTGGCCGGCTCCGATAATAACAAAGGCACATGAGCAGCGGTAGAAAGGGGGAGAAGGGTGCCGCAAGTGAGTTTTTTTTTGTTGACATTGTAGTGAAATATACACCTCACAGCTGTAGGGGGAGCTCATTGAGAAAACATGCGACAACAAAAGTGAAAATCAGCGAAGAAATAGCTAGGGTTGCTGAATGCCCCTTTAAGTTTTTGTGATCTCTTAATAGGTTTGTGTTATAAACTTCAATCAAACTTAAATACCATTTATCCTCATTAAAGTCAATATTAGGATGAATTGGATGAATGTTGATGAAAGAAGTATTATTTTATTAATCAGCCTTTCAAAATTAATTTTAAAAGTAAAACAAAAAGAAGTAAAAAAGAAACAGCACAAACCTTTCAAAGTGTGACTCACAGAAACGACACTGCTTTTCAAGCTTTGGGGATCCTCTGTCCCTTTTATGTTTGAGACTGTATTTGTGCTTCAAACATGGAGGCTTAGCCAGACACTGTTGTGAGCCTAATTATCCTTTTTGCTTTTAATGCTTTTAATTACTACCTCTACACACAGTCGTTTGGCATGTGGGTTGGTGATGTGAATTAAAAAAATTAATGTAGGCTGTCTCTGTGCAAGCTTAGGTTTGAGTTTAAAAAAACGATCATGGTTGTGGCTTTCTTTTTCTTCGACTATCTTTCTTAGCGTGAAATGAAAGGTTGCGACTAGAGGGGACTTTACCAGAATGAACAACTCGACAAACACTACTATGTTGCTTCATGACACATTTCTACAAAACACACAATCAATGTGTCTAAATGTTTGTGCTTATCACTGCCATGTTTAAATGTTGGAGTGTGTGAGTAGAGTTTTATATTACATGTCCCCACAAGGATAGTAATACCTGAAATCACCTACATTGTGGGACCAGCCAGCGGTCCCCACGAGGGAAATGAACTAATAGACATACTAAATTATGTTTTTTGAAAATGTAAAAATGCTTAAAGGGTGTCATATAATGGTACATGGACTTTTACAAGTTGATTGTACTGCAATGTGTTTCGGCAGTGCCTGTACACAACCATCATATAATGATAAAAATCCATCCAGTGTTTTTGTTTTAATCTCCTTATATGTTTTCCCCTGTCTCAAATCAAGCCGTTTTACCGTGTGACGTCACACAGCGCATGACGCCTCTCCCACAGTTGTTGATTGACAGCAGTGTTTCAACACAGCCCCGCCCTGAGCGAGCTGTCATCATAGTCCGTCATTGTTAATACACTGGAGCAGAATGGCGACTAAGCGATTGTGTTGTTCTGTTCTTGGGTGCAATAACAAATGCAGAAATCATTTTGATGTTCCTAAATTTGAACAGCTTAAAACGCAGTGGCTGATTTTTGTTTACGATGGGAATATTCCCCACGATCAACATAAATGTGTTCATGTTTGCGCGAATCATTTCTCACCAGACTGCTTTGGTCAGTATAAAGCTGGTTTTGCTAAGAAGCTGCTCCTGAAAAAGGAATCGGTACCAACTATTCTTGTTCCTGCTGCACCTCCTGAAGAAGTGAGTATAATGTTTTATTAACCTTTTACGATACATATTAATCTTTGCAAATCGCTTGCACGCTTCACGATGAATGCGGCTAATGTTTACACTCAGGGTACATTACGGCATGTATTCTATGCAACGTTACGGCGTTCTCAATATAATTCATAATCCCACGTTTATAATGAACAACGCGTTATGGTTATTGTGTTATTAAAAACTATGTACGCAGGTGTTACAGTTAACGTGCTAACACTAAATAAAACATTTTCGTACTGCACTAAACATAAACATCATAGTCCGTCGTTGTTAATACACTGGAGCAGAATGGCGACTAAGCGATTGTGTTGTTCTGTTCTTGGGTGCAACAACAAATACAGAAATCATTTTGATGTTCCTAAATTTGAACCGCTTAAAACGCAGTGGCTGACTTTTGTTTACGATGGGAATATTCCCCACGATCAACGTAAATGCGTTCATGTTTGCGCGAATCATTTCTCACCAGACTGCTTTGGTCAGTATAAAGCTGGTTTTGCTAAGAAGCTGCTCCTGAAAAAGGAATCGGTACCAACTATTCGTGTTCCTGCTGCACCTCCTATAGAAGTGAGTATGATGTTTTATTAACCTTTTACGATACATATTAATCTTTGCAAATCGCTTGCACGCTTCACGATGAATGCGGCTAATGTTTACACTCAGGGTACATTACGGCATGTATTCTATGTAACGTTACGACGTTCTCAATATAATTCATAATCCCACGTTTATAATGAACAACGCGTTATGGTTATTGTGTTATTAAAAACTATGTACGCAGGTGTTACAGTTAACGTGCTAACACCAGTGTTGGGAAGGATACTTTCAAAACGTATTTCGTTACAGAATACATGCCCAAAAATGTAATTTGTAACGTATTCCGTTACGTTACTCAATCTGAGTAACGTATTCTGAATACTTGGATTACTTCCACATTGAATTGCATTGAATAAGTGTAGGAATGCGGTCATCACATCCTGCGTATTAAACAGGCCTATGCTGGTGTGTATTTCTGCATGTTCCAACTGGCTGAATGTGTTATAGGCCCATGTCTCCCTGAAAGTGCAATATATTATAATTTGCTATAGAAGAACAAAGACTGTATGTTGCGGTCACCGCTGCGGTGATGTGGTGACTCGTACATGTAACATGTAAGGGTGGCGCTGCCAATAAAGCACCTAAAAGCTGTCACAAAGAACCGGCAAAAGTAATGATTGAATATATGTTAATATCGGCTGCAAAGATGAAGTTGACGATGCTGACTCGCGATCTTCGCAGCAGCCTAGTGAACGCGCCGGAGAGAAATGCACATTTCATACGGATTACATAAACAGAGAGCAGTCTGTTTTCTTTTGTTATGAATTGTTCTGTTTAAAAGTAGACATGTCTGTGAGACAAGTAGGCTAGCCTATACGCTGAGTTTCGGTTCATTTATGAGACGAGCCCCAGTTCACGCGCTGGCGCCTCCGTGCCGTGATGTCTATTGTCTGTTATAATTACTTCTTATTTTTTAAATCCAGGCAATTGGTTGATGAAACATTGATTCAAATTTAGATACAATTAATACAAATCGAAATTCACTTTAAAGAAAGGCTTTGTGAATCTGTTTGATGTCTCTGTTGAAGTTTTAAAGCAGTCTTTTAGTGCCGCTTTTACGGAGTGGTCACCTCCGCGTAACACTGTTTTTTCCTCATAAATGCCAACAAGAAAAATAAAATAAAATGAATATTTTATGTTCTGTGGAGAGCCAACCCTTCTTCATCCGGTGTGGGTTTTACTTTTGGTTTTCGCAGTGTAGCCTAATTCACAGAAGTAGCCTATTAAAACATATTTGGACTAAAAGTTAAATATTTTTTGTGTCACTCATGTTTATTTCCCATATTAAATATAAAACGCATGTGTATACAGATATTTTTCTAATGTCTGGACTCCTTTATTAAGGGGGTATGGATATATAAACAGACCTTTCAATATATTGGAATTAAATTTTGACTGCAAATGATTACGTCCTGGAATTGCTCAATTTTAAAGAATTATTCCTCAACTAGTTTTGTGGTGTAGGTCTACATATTTTATAATGTTAACTTCAAATAATACTAATAGAAATTTAAAGATGTGTTAGCATTGGATCTGGACGGGAAGGATAACTCACACGCGACACAGGTTCGTGGATCTGAGTGTTGCGATTTCGGTTTCATATTGCATATCCTTAGCTAGTAGCCTACCTGATACAACTATAAAATAGCAAGGTGACCAGTAAAACTACAGCAGACGACTACCCCTGGCTAATTAAAAAAATTATAATAATAACTTTAAGATGCTTCTTCAGGTTGGAGGTGGAGTCTTTGGACGCTGAAAGGAGGATGGTTGCTTGCAAGCAGAGGTTGCACTGCACAGTTATATTTGTTCTCCCTTCTCTTTCTTTAATGTGAAATGCTGTTTGAATTTCCAAGATAGAAACGCATTCTTGCCCTGGCTTTGTTGCTCCTGCTCCATCTCTATCTCTAGCTCCCGCTGCTCCTTCGACTCCATTGTGACTGATCACGCAAACCGCACATTATTTCGTTTTCATATTGGGGCTTCTGGGAAATGCATGGAGTTGCCTTAATTTATTTAGAGAGCGAATAAACTTGTGAAACAGAGAAGTATCGTCATGTAATCCATCGATTTCATCAATGTAACTGTATTCTAAATACCAACTATTTGAATTGTAACTGTAACGAAATACAGTTACTCATAATTTGTATTCTGAATACGTAACGCCGATACATGTATTCCATTACTCCCCAACACTGGCTAACACTAAATTAAACATTTTCGTACTGCACTAAACATAAACATACAACAAATTCTTAGGTATCCTTCAATTACTGCTAGAATCATTACTGACATGACAGGACATGTTTCAGTCACGATAGTTGTACCGAACACTGAGATAACGTTACGCATCACTGACAAGCCTATATTTACCAAAAAAAGTTTTTCAACATAAATCTGTCAACGATCTAACCTATACAGGAAACGCATAGCGTTCGTATCCCACTACTCTACCCTGACAGTACATACAAAAATTGATCAAAGTGACATTACGTTAACCAACCATTAAGAAACGTCCTGTTCGAGCCTTAATGGTCGAACTTCTTCGGGGCCGTCATCTTGTTCCGGGTCAGACTCCGGTTCAAATTGGTATGGCAACACTACAGACTCCAGCTGCCATTCTTTCGCCAAAATATACCATCAACAGTTGTCAAGGCAACACTCCACGTGCGTTGTGTCAAAAACACCCCAAAGAACAGAGGGGCGGAGTCAGCAAGCTCATTATCATTTAAAGGCATATGCACTGAAACTGCGTGGTGAAAACAGAGCTGTTTTTGATCAGGTAAAATTAGTGTTTTCTTAAAATACTAATGAGAATTTTTAATAAAAGTATATTACAAAGTTTTCATTCAGACCCTAAAGATTCATATTAACTTGTACAAAAATGGCATTATATGACCCCTTTAAAGTTTTCTGTGGTAGGTAGGTTTAGGGGTAGGGCTAGGCCTAGGGGATAGAAAATACAGTTTGTACATATAATAATAAAAATCGTTATGCCTATGGACACCAATGCCTATATCCCCACAAAGAGAGAGTGTGTGTGTGTATGTGAGTGAGTGTGTGTGAGAGTGTGTGTGTGTGTGTGTGTGTGTGTGTGTGAGAGAGAGAGAGAGAGAGAGAGAGAGAGAGAGAGAGAGAGAGAGAGAGAGATGACCCCTTTCAGGGAATAGTTCACCCAAGAATGAAAACTCTTTCATTATTTACTCGTTCTAATGTCATTCCAAACCTGTATGATTTTTTTATTATTTTTTTTTTAGGTAGACTATCCCTTTTAACTGTTATCATGGGCTTACACAGAGCCAAACTTGACTTCTCTGTGTCTTTATCTCATGACAATCCTTTTGTCCTTGTCAGTCATATATGTCCATATAGCAGATGTCTTGTTCATATTAGCATGAGTGCTAACGCATCACTTAGATCATATCCTCACTGCGCACCGACTTCCTGTCATTCACTAATCCAATCACAGCGATAGACAGCGTCTCCTCCTGTGCCTTCATCTGTGTCCATAATCCTGTTTACATGAAGGACGCCAACCAGGACAACCAGCCCAAGTCGAACGGCAGCGTACAAATAGTGTCACAGGGTTCATGAGGTTTTCATAGTGTCTGGATCTTTCCCAGAAAGACTCGCTGTGCCCTTTTATTGCCTTTATAACCTAATCTGTATTTGATTTCATTTTTGAGAAAAAAATAATGTGATTGCTCACACACTAGTCAAAACGCCTTCCCATCACCTTTTTTCCCTCTCTTTTTTATTTCCACCTAGGCATTCTGAAGTTTTGCGAGTGAAATATTCATCCCTGAAACCTTTAGCACAGACTCAGCGTGATTTTTTTTTAATTGAATAATGTCTTGAAATTCAAATAAATCCGTGTCCGTCCAGTTATAGACACTTTTTTTTCTTTCTTTTTTTCTCCCCACTTGGAGAAGTGTTATTGTCCGTTAGAGGACTGCATACCGCTTCTTTGGTCTCAACTCGTGGCGTGCGTCCCTATCGCTACGGTAACAGACATGCGGTGCCGCAGTGGGGTCGCTGGGATAATTAAAGGTCAATTAGTAGTTAAGAGAACCAGGTCGGTGCTAATGAGACACGCTACAGGAAGAGAGAGCTGCGGGAATCTGGGATACGTAGTCACATATAAACAGCCATTAAGGGTGGAAAGACACACACACTTAATGTAAGCAAAATTTTAGAAAATAAGGACAGTTACAGAAATGTATCACAATAAATAAGAGGTTGGAAGTTTTGAGTTATCCCAGTGACACCTTGACTCACATCCCATTTACCAAAAAGATTCTTTCTGCAGGTTAGGAAGTATGTGTATCATTTTATGTTGAGTTAACTGATTTGTTCAATGAAAATATTTGTTTAAAAGCACTTATTCATTCACGAATGCAATAGTAAAAGACCTTAGCCAGGGTTCGAAATTTAATTGAATTGAAATTTAATTTTACACAGATGAAAAACGAGGCTGTGAGGGATATGTGCTGTATAATGGTCCTAGATCACATTTCATTTTCACAGCTCAAAACTTTACAGAGATTTCGTGTACTGAAAGTCTGTTTGAAAGCTGTTTTGTCAGCTGAACAATCAGTATGTTGTTCAACAACAATACAATCCATTGAACACATTGTACTTCTATCCCTCACAGCCTTGTTCACATTCCCATTAGAAATGAAATATGGTGCTACCCTGACTATAGGACATTGCAAAATTTATGCATACATAAACAAGCCAAAAACACAGAGGAACAGAATAGACAACCAAAGAGGTATCCATCAGGGGGGAAAACAATCTACAGAAATGTTTGTCTGTCCCACAGAAAGAGGGCATTATTGGTGTTTCTAATAACAGGTGTGTCATTTGGCTCCCCTGCAGTGATTGACAGTCAATGACATCAGCAAAAGAGAGAGAGAACGAGCGAGCAGATCTTTTCTCTCACCCGTCTCTATCATGAAATATTCACACTAACGGGCTAACAGGATGGATACGACTAATTATGTTCACAGTCCCCGCAGATACAGGTGCTGTCAGTAGAAAAGGTCAATTTACATGTCTTCCCACAAAACGTATATGTGATTTCGTTTGTGACCATTTTGCACTGTGCGAGAGTGTGTGATTGGATTTGTGGCTTTGTGTTCAATTTGGGTTCAGATATATTGTTTCTGAAATGAATGCTGTTTGACATAAGTGTCCAGTCTTGGTCTGTGTTAAGGGGATGGTTCACACAAATATGGAAATTCTGTCATTAATTATCCTTGTGTTGTTCCAAACCATAAAACATAAAAAGATATTCTGAAGTATGTTAATGCTGCTTTTTGTGAAAGTGTACAGTGACCAGAAATGTCCACAAAAATGTCAACATCTATTTGCTATCCGCTTGTTAAGTCATGATTGCAAGAAATGCTGTTTACTGAATACAGTTTTCTACTTATTTCAAATAAGAATACCAAACAGCCATTTCTATCACACATTTAAGCAAAGCTTTTAAAAACTCCACACTCACGGCATATGTTTTATATATTATATATATTTTATATTACCAATATTTTAACGATTCATAAAAGAGCAATCACCGTCTGGCAATCAGAAATTTCAGGATGAAGATCCCTTTAAGACAAGTCATTTTAGACCTTCTTTGAAACTCCTCTCGCGCAGCTATTTCAGTCATGCAAGTACAGCTCCTAACTCTTTGAATGGGGAAACATCAAATTCTCCAAAGCTGTTCACCAAGCTTACGATTAAATTTCATTTTTGAAATCACCAATGAAATCTGATAACAACGGTCTCATAAATCAGCTGACTCAAATCATTAAAAAAATGCATTTTTCCGGCTAGATCAGCCAATGCGACCGATTCTATAGCGACCTCAGCATCCTGACAGCTGCTATGACTTTACCAGTTGATGATTGGCTCTTTTATTTAAAAGGCGGGACTTATTCCACTTACTCCCATTCACAGTAATACAAGTGCACCGTCACCGAATTGTGATTTTTTAAGTAGCATTAAAGCACAACGTGAGTACATAGCACTGTTTGTTGTTTGCTTTCAGCATCTGATAGAGCACTTGGACCTGAAAACAGTGACACGTGACATATCAGATTTAACAAGCGGTTAGTGATGGGTCACACATTAACTGTCCTTTCAATTTTTAATGACTCTTTTATACGACTTGGGTGTATCAAGTTGTTTCTAAGAGTGATTCATTCATCATAATTTTTTGACCATGCATACGTACCATCCTTTCGTTTATGACTTAGGTGAAATAATCAATTTGTCTCCTGTATACAAAATAGAAATGATTAGTTCACCAGTCATTCATTCTTATGTTACATGACAGACGCATAGGCTACGTACAGGAAATGGGATCATAAGCGTGACTATCATATTTATCTGTGACCCTGATATGTTAGCTCCTGCTTTAAGGCTAGAAGCTAAAGTCAAAAAAGCTTCCAGACTATTTGGCTGCCTAATGACAAAAGAATGAATGAATCAGACAAGAAGACACAGTTGAGTGGTAAATTAATCATTAAAAAATTTCACTTCATGAGTTTTTTTAACATTAATATGAGTTCCCCTAGCCTGCCTATGGTCCCCCAGTGGCTAGAAATGGCGATAGGTGTTATCCAAGCCCTGGGTATATATCCCGCTCCGCCTTTGAGAAAATGAAAGCTCAGATGGGCCAATCTGGAATTTTCCCTATATGTCGTCATAAGGGGAAAAGTTACCTTCACTTTCTCTGCTTTGCCCGCCCAGAGAATTTGGCCTGCCCATCAGAAAATGAGCTACGACCGTGCGAGCGCGATATTGTTTTTTCCTCGAGAGACATCATGGCTCGCAAGCGAGCGAAGCATGGCAGTTGCACAGTGTTTGGATGTACAAATTAACACAAAAGTCTTTTTTAGCTCCTTCATCCGAGCCTCCGAAGAACCACCGGGTTAATCTTATTTTCTCTGGAAATGCGCCGACTCAACTTCTCCAAGTTTTGTATGTCTACGCCAAACATTTCACCAACGACCGTTTCTTCAACTTGGGCCAATACAGAGCTGGCCAGTACCAAATAGGGTGACCACCCGCCTGCTTTGCGTTGTACCGCACAGCATTTTCACCCCTTGTCCCGCACGTCAGCCCAGTTGTTGGTTGTCTGCTGTTGGTGTTATGGCGCACGCGATATACGCATTTCCCCTAATTGAAATTACTATGAGTGTGCACCTCTGCAAACCAGGGTGATCCGATGAGAATGGGCAATTTCGAGGCGTCTTACAGCAACGGGGCTACAGGCACTACATGATAATAACTGTAACAGCATACATAAACAAACCAACTAAAGTACCGTATCCAGACACAATATTTTAAACTAACCATTCGGAGACGTCCTGCTGTAGCCGCTTAGTTGCAATTTCTTCAGGTGCTTCTGCATCTGGATCAGATTCTGGGTCAAACTGGAAAGCTTGAACGGCTGCGTGTTTTATGAGCCATTGCGATACATCCACTGTAAACATTAGCGCATGGTACCATGGCCGCAAGCTGGTCAAGGCCACACCCCCACCCTCCACCTTGCCCCACCTCTCTCCTCCTCATTAGCATTTAAAGCTACAGACACAGAAATGGCACATCCTAAGGAAAGCTCATTTTGGGACTGGCTCGTAGTGGCTGTAATTCTGCACCAAAGCTGAATTTCGGGAAAGAAACTTCAGATACAGTATTAGGGGACCACTAAGGCCTATATAAAAGCATCCAAAAAGCAGCATGTCATAGGACCTTTAAATAGACGTGTTGGGGAAATTGTGGCTATTGCAAATGTAACATTTAGATTATTTTTTGATTATAACTCTGCTCAAATTAAAAACATTTAAGATTAGTTCATTTTGCTGAACAAGATTCAAAGTAAAAATGAAAAAAAATAAAAAATTAGTAAAAATTATCTGATCTTCTTTATCACTATTAACACTAAATTAGTATTGTGAAGCTAGTTAAACAGGTTTCTAATGACATGAGGGTGAGTAAATGACAGAATTTTCATTTTTGAGTGAACTGTCCCTTTTATGATTGTGATCACAAACAAACACAGCTATAAGCATCCTAACCTTGACACAACTCTCACAGCCAAAGGCCAAAGGATTTCATTCTGCTGTTGCTTTTTCAGGTTGTTTCTACTTAAGTGTTGTGGGCAGGTATTGGGGGGAAAAAATCGACCTGTCAGGTCTTTCTTACTTTTCTTTCTTTTTTCTTGCATATTGGTTTATCGGTTTTCTCTTCCTCTTTCTCTCCTTCTCTGTCTCTCTCTGTACGCTGTAATGGTCTGATCGTGTCTTTGTGTTTTGGTATACGTCTTGACAAATGTATGTATGTATGTACGTGTCACTTTGTATGTGGTGGTCGTTTATGGTTGTATTTATGTGTTTGTGATTGTGACCGTTGGGGTGTTGTGCGTATGTGCGTTCGGTGGATAGGTTATTCGTCTCGACGAGCCATGCTGCAGCAGTTACACGGAGTCAGTATGTACTCTCACGATGAGCATCACATCACCACCTACTCCTGGAGCGAGAGAGGTAAGGAGGGGCTTTATGAGGGTCACAAGGACCTCTCATCCAGTAGCGTCCTGTCTTACTTCGTCCCGTCCTGTGGCACATAGTCGCTTGGTCAGAACCCCTCTTTCGTTCAATGATGTTCACCTTGCTCTTCATCTTCAGGTTTGGATTTGCACCGTAGCTTCTAGCAGCTGAACATTATAATGATGTCTGCTTTTTGTTTCACACTGCTGTGTTGTCAGCTTGAAGTCGTCTGTCCATCCCACGCACTGTGACATCCAAGACATGGATTAAATCTAGTCCTGGACTATGTGTGACAAATAGATAACCGTGCTGTTCAGTCCAAGACTAGGTTTAACCTGTATCAGGGAAACCGTTTCTGTATGTCAGTGTCTATGGAGGTCTTATGATTCTGCAACCGTGTCAGTATTATTAAATCATTAATGTTGTCATCAATGTAGAGGTGAATGTTGTGAGATCATTCTTAAACTATTTTCTGTGATGGAAAGAATTCAAAGTGAGGGATAATTTAGTGTACGCAGAACATATTAAGGTGTGCTATCATGACCATGATGCTTCATTGACATGTGTCAGACAAAAGGGAGAAAGTGGACCTTCCCCAAAACACAGAAGGGACATTCTCAAGAAACAGTGCTGTTTGTGCCAGACAATAAGTCTGTTTATTTGTTTGTTTTTTCATTCATTTATGTATTCATTAAAACCTTATTCTGTTAATCCATTTACTATTACTAACCATAAGCATCTTTTTGCCAACCATTCAAAATGTTTGATGCGGAATATGGTTAGCTTAAATGCAAAGATCTTAAATAATTGTCTTAACTAGCAAATATCATTGCATCACGCCACATTATGTATAGTCAGTTTTCCTGTGCTTCATGTTAAATTGATTACTATATTTTTTTTTTCTTATCACAAGAGTTGAACTGTTGAGGCTAATATAAGTGTATATGTAACGAGTAATGTTACATATGATCAAAGAGGAATGTCCTGTATAAAGAAAAAAATAGTCCAATGGTAAACATTATTCATATATTTATTTTCCATCCAAGAATCTTTTAAATAATATTCAGTACCATGTTCAAGTACCATGTTAATTTACTCATATACATCACAGGGACACATGTTTGCAAATAAACACCACCATTTCCTAAGAATGTCCCTAGAGCAGAAGTTTAGAAATCGAGTAATATTGTGTTTTAGAGGCCATTGCGATATATGATAAATGTAATGTTAAAATGTTGTATTTTCTCAATTTAATATAATATTCTAATATAAGATTTTCTGTTTTATTGTAATGCATGACATAATATACATCAAGTCAAGATAGTGAATATCATATAAGATATGAAAACAACGACTATATATGATATTAAAACAACCAGTCGTATATTACCCTATAATATACGTTGTATTGCAATAAAAATATTTCTTTCTTTTTTGCCTGGGTTTTTTCCATGACATTCTTCTTTTTAAGATAATGAGAGTTTAAATACTTGAGTGAATTGTAAATCAGGCAGAAACACTTCTATGTGTGGGCCTGGCAATATGAATATACAGTGGATAAGAACTTGGAAGTAATTCAAGGTCAAATAGATGGTAAAGATGTTGAATGGGTTTGAAATTGTGAGCGTGTGTTCTGTGTTATCTGTGTATATAAATTAAATCTGTGACGTGCCTGATCATGTGAAAAGGAGAATTTTAAGATGTGTTCACACAATATAGATATGTATGTGCCACACTGTCCTCTGTGTACATTATTTCTTGTTTTACTTTTTCAATAACAAATCTAAAAAACAAGAAAAAGTTGTGTTTGCAACTGTGCATCTGTATTACTTTATAACTCAATTTCTGGTCTGGTCTGATCCGGATTAAATGTAATTGTGAACGCACATGTGGAGTGACTCCACTTTCACAGCATAAGAATTCTTCTATCTTTTCCATTTTTCTTTCATCTTTTCACTTTTCCACTCATCCATCTGTCTGTCTTTTATCCTGACATTTATCTTCTCCCCTACCCTCTCTTTCTCCTCTTCTCCATCTTTTCTCAGAGAGTCGAGAAAACTCATTCAGCCGTTCCCGGAGCTCTAGCGTTTCCAGCATAGACAGGGAGACTAAAGAGGCCGTAACCACCCTGCAGTTTATGGAGTCGTACGGGCGTAAATCAGACTCCCTGCCCACGCCATGCCTGTGGGTGGGCACAAGTCTGGGCCTGGTGCTTATCATCCCAATGTCCATCCCTATGGATGAGCAGGAACGTCAGGAAGACCACGTTACTGTGGCCCCCACTGGTAGCTCTTGATTTCTTCCTTCTCCGATTCGCGAATGCAACATTCCTATACAGAGTTCAAAAGCCAGGTTCCGGAAGTAAAGACTCCATTCATTTTCTCCTTAGGGATTTTGATTTTTCATAACTAATTAACCTTTAAAGAAAAACCTGTTGTGAGTTCCGAGGTTGTTATTCCCTGGTATCTTTTTGTTGAAGCCATCTTTTTGCATTACTTCTTTTTAAAATAATCTTGTTTAACAGTGGAATTTCCATGCTGTGGAGAAAATTCCACCAATCACAGGGTTGTCGTGAGCAAATCGTGCCAAAAAAGCTCTGCAGGGAATGTCCACTCCCATGAAGCACCTCAAATGACGTATTCGATTCAGTCTCCCTATGCTCTCAAAGTACTTTAAATATCACACATTTTCAAATACTTTTTTGCCTTGAATAAATGCAACATTTTAAATGTTGTGATTCACCTCATAAATGGTTGGCTTGGTTCTTGGATTACAAGACTTTAAAGTCCCCATGAACCGGAAGTTGCAACCGACTTTACTTATTTGTTGTGAGTATAAAGTGAAACAGAATATTGAATAGAGGCGTTTTCAACCCAAGCCATCAAACTAACATTATTAGAGAAGGAACACCATTCTAGAGCGGAAGATCATAGATTCCAGATTTTGATCAAAGATTACCATTACAAACAAATTGTGTCTGTTTATTAACTTCCACGGATGAATTGTTCACCACAAGTAGATACAAAGTAGATAGGGTCAATTTCGATTTCATGATGACTTGAACAACGACTTTTTAAATCCCTATGGGAAAAATGAACGGAAAAAATATTTTCAGAACCAACACCAGTGAAAAAGTGGCCGGGCATTAACGCACTATATTATCATGTTTTTGTTCTCTTCCCTCTCAGGCACAGTCTTAATGCTGAAAGGCTCCATTCTGCGGTTTAGTTTCCTGGATTGTGGGGGAGCTCTTATCCACAGTCCCTACGAGGTGTGGCGGGACCAACAAGCCCCAGGTGACCCAGATCGACCCCGCAAGCGGAAACTGGTCAACTTCTCGGCCTCATCTTCTCAAGAGGCCAGTGGAGACTGTCACTTAGCCGTAGTGTGTTCGGAGAGGCAGGCAAAGGTCTTCCTAATGCCCACCCAGGCCTGTTTATATGTACACAACATCACAGAGTCCTCCTTCGTGCTGCGGGCAGACGTGGTGTCGGTTTGTAACAGCGTTTGTCTGGCCTGCTTCTGTGCCAACGGACACATCATGACTTTGAGGTTTGCTTTCACTTTTTTTTTTGTCTCAAATTTGGAAATTGTGGTGTAGCTGGTAGAGCTCGGGGCTGGTAACCAGAAGGTTGCTGGTTCTAGTTCCTCAAACAAAGTGCTACAATTTTAAGTTTCTAATATCTTAATTGGTGATCAACTTTTGGCACTAAAACAGAAATTATTAAACAAGACTGTCCATGGCAATTGAAAGAATTGTTCAAATTTAATTGATATTAAGCTCTATTGCTTATGGGAAAATTTAAATAAAATAGATATAATAAAAAATATAGAAAATAAATTATTATTATTGTTGGTTTTATTTTTCCATTATTGTTTTTATAAACTGAGGGACAAGTGTAAAAGCCTATTGTAATTGACAGAATTGTTATTACTATTAATAGAATTATTAAAGCTGAATGGAAGCTCTATTGACTGTATCCATGGCATGGGCAGTAGGGGGAATATATAATTAATTTAAAAATTAAAATAGTACAGAAAAAGTAGTATTATTATATCCATTTGTCCACCCCTTTTATGACCATGTAAATCCTGTAACATGGTCTGTTTACATGTAAAATCTTACCACAGAGATTACAGTGATAATGCAAACTGTTTTTGTTCATCCAAACATTTCTGTACAGAATATTTAAGATAAGTGCATTAGCTAGAAATATGAGCTTAAACCCTACGGAACGCCCTTTCTATTGTAAGTGCATTATTGTAAACAGAACATTTTCTTGTTTTCACAAACTGAGGGTTGAGTAAAAATGTCTGTTAATCCACAGAATTTGACAGTTCCTGTCGATAGAGCTTAATTTATATTTAGCCTGCAACATTCCTTTAATACCGGCTCAAAACCTTTTGGTATTGATTTTCAGTTTAATCCAGTTTACAGAAACCAGCTCAATCCTTCAATAAACTCCAAACCTCAAGACAGAACAGCTGTCCTGTGCTTTTGGTGACTTCGTATTAAATCCTGCCTTCAATGCAGTGTGATATTTTAGGCATGAATTTATTCATTCTTCACTAAAAATTGGAGTTTTCACTATCATTTCCGATACAAAGGATATTGGAATGCAGTTTCCAAGTTTGTTATCTTTTATGTGTGTATGTTTTGCAGTCTTCCTAGTTTACGGCCTCTGCTAGACGTCAACTACCTGCCGCTAACGGACATGCGCATTGCCAGGACATTCTGCTTCACCAACGGAGGGCAGGCGCTGTATCTGTGCTCCCCCACAGAGATACAGAGAATCACTTACAGCCAGGAGATGTGTGACAACCTACAGGTGGCTGTGTGTGTGTGTGTGTGTGTGTGTGTGTGTGTGTGTGTGTGTGTGTGTGTGTGTGTGTGTGTGTGTGTGTGTGTGTGTGTGTGTGTGTGTGTGTGTGTGTGTGTGTGTGTGTGTGTGTGTGTGTGTGTGTGTGCATACTGATGGTGGCTTTTGAAGTGAAATGTCATGCTTGTCATGGATGCTTTGAGCTCTGCTGAGCTGAGCCCTGCTGCATCTCGGCTGTAATTTCTGCCACACAGGTTGTCATTCTGTCCTTTCTCTCCCTCTATCGTTCTCCCTCTTTCTGGTTAGGATGGAAATAGCATAATGCCATACTATTCTTTCTATTTCTGCAGTATGTACAATGTGCACATTTTCTGTATGCATAGAATGCTAAAAATGCAATATACACTACTGTTAAAAAGTTTGGGGTCTGTAGGATTTGTATGTTTTTGAAAGAAGTCTCTTATGCTCACCATAAAGTAAAAACTGTAATATTGGGAAATATTGTACACATTTAAAATAATGGTTTACTGTTTTAATATATATATATATATATATATATATATATATATATATATATATATATATATATATATATATATTTATCAAGCTTGTATATTTAAGTTCAGTAATTTCACTTAAATGGCAATGAAAATTACCTATTAGTTGTCATTTAAGTGAAATTACTGAACTTAAATATACGAGCTTAATAAAAATGATCATTCTAGAAGAAAATTTCAGATGGCACTTAGAGGCTTTTGCATCTGAACTCTTCATATATATATATATATATATATATATATATATATATATTTTTTTTTTATTATTATTTCTTTTTTTTTATGTAATGCATTCCTCTGGTGGCAAAGTTGAATTTTATGCATCAATACTCCAGTCTAAAGTGTCACATGATCATTCAGAAATCATTCTAAAATGCTGATTTGGTGCTCAAGAAACATTTCTTATAATTAGGCCCATGCATGATGAAAACTGCTGTGGTGCTTAATATTTTAGTGGATATTTTTTGTCAGGATGTATAGAACGAATAGAATAGATTAGAATAGAAAAGATGAATAGAATAGAATTGATGAATTGAAAGTTCAAAAGAACAGCATTCATTTGAAATATACATCTTTTGTAACGTAAAGGTTTTTTACTGTCACTTTTGATCAATTAAATGCATCCTTGCTAAATAAAATATTTATTTATTTAAATGATACTAAAATATGAACTGACCCTAAATTTTTTAACATTAGTGTATGTATCCCACAATGCAATGTGATTGCATTGCAAATGCAATATTGATCTCCTTCCTACTACATTCTTTATTATTAAAATTAAGATTTATCCAAAATTGAATTAGAAATTGATTTTTTTGCATTCTACTGTTTGAATTGTTTATTATTGCATAAAACATGTTTCACATACTATGTTTCTTTATAACTGGCTCTGTCAAACATGAGAGAGAGATGGGTTTTTCTTGTCAAAACTTTCCATTTTAAATAGTGAAATGTGTAACTCTACTGACATCTGCTGGTGTTTTTTTTAACTGACTATGCTGCCATTTCTTTTGTTGCAGTATTTGATATAATTTTTCTTTATTCAACACTTTGATTTACTATTCTTGATTAATTGCAGGAGATGTTAGGGGAGCTCTTTACACCCATCGAGACCCCTGAGGCACAGAACCGTGGCTTTCTCAAGGGCTTTTTCGGCGGCAACGCCCAAACCTTCGACCGAGAGGAGCTGTGTGAGTGGAGTTATTTATCATTTCTGTGTGTGTGCGCAATCAAATTCTCACAGATCCAGACCCACGGATCCATAGATCCCATAAAGTCTGGTTCAGATTTGAGCTTAGAACTGCCCACTTAAACAGGAAAAGACCATGAGATTGACAATGTGAACCATTTTAATCTGAAAAATCTTTTAATTAGTTTTAATCTGTAAATCAGACATCTCTGTTACTCTCTTGACACTACACCTTGTTTTAGTGTTATGTTACTATTATTTATATACTATAATAGTATTATTAATATTTTGAATTAGCTTTTTATTTTTTATATTTTCTGTTTTTATTTCAATTTTGTGTCCTTTTGCTTAATTTAAAACAATATTTTTTTCTATATTCTTCTATATCGTTTTATCAAAAAACAAAAATATATATATATACCCTTTTAAAAATAAACGTTCCAAAAAGGATAGAAGAATGCCATAGAAGAACCATTTTTTAGTTCCCCAAAGAACCTTTCAGTGAACAGTTCCTTAAAGAACACTATTTTTCATGGTGTGAAGAACATTTTGATAATCCAAAGAATCTTTTTTCACTATAAATAACCTTTTGTGTAATGGAAAGGTTCCATGTATTTTATAAATTCTTCATGGAACTGTCAATGCCAATAAAGAACCTTTATTTCAAAGAGTGTAATTTTAGTTAACAATAACAACCTTGCTTTTTTTCCCTTCGTCCCTCTTGTTCTGTAGTTGGCGAGGCATCGGCGGGTAAGGGGTCCCGCAGCCTGGCACAGCACATCCCAGGACAGGGTGGAATGGAGGGCATGAAGGCAGCAGCGGGCGGGGTGGTGGGGGAACTGGCCCGAGCTCGTATCGCCCTGGACGAGAGAGGACAGAGGCTGGGGGAGCTGGAGGAGAGGACCGCTCTGATGATGACCAGCGCCGAAACCTTCTCTAAACATGCCCACGAGGTATGTAGAGCGAGAGAATGAGAAAACAAAAATACAAATAAATATAATTACAAATAAATCTTCATATGCTTATTTAAACTCTTTTGCCCTCCACAGATGATGCTGAAATGCAAAGACAAGAAGTGGTATCAGTTTTAGAGGGTCCTCGAGGAGGTGTACTACTCTGGTACTTGGACTTTCACTCTTTAAAAGAGAGAAGAGCGAGCGAGACGGATGGACCGAGAGACTTAAGGGCTGTTCAGCTTCTCTTCTGTCTGTGTACAGGATTGTCTTACTCTGATTGGTTAAAAAGGCGAAGGCCAGATTACGATACGATGGACTTGTACCATTACCGTTTATGAGTAAGGGTTCCATACCCATGTTGTAAATCAGATGTCATCTTCATTTATGTACAGGGGTTGATCGGGGTCTCCTAACTCACAAGAAGCAAATTGGCTCACGCCATGTAGATACTCGTAAAGTTACGAAATCAACAAGAGTGCATGAAACAAAATGGATGACCTATAAAAACGTGAAACTGCCATATTAAAAAGCAGCATGTTACTTTAAAACAAAAGGGAAATAAAAGACTAACAAACTTTTATTCAATAACCTAAGCCAATAATATAAACTATGACAAAAAACTTTATATTTTTTGAAATAGCAAACAAATATATATAAACAAAAAATGTATACCTGCATTGCTATGAGGCCAAAATATTTAGTTTTTTTTGGTGACGCCATACTGTTTCCTTCAGCGATGTATATTTTCAGAATATTTTCTTTTCATATACGACACCAATTTATCCACTCTCATACTGCAAATCAGGCCGCCGACGACTCAGTTGGCCACACCCACGACGTTCAGTCACAAACGCAAACTTTTTCCGTTTTCTTTGCTGCTAGCTCGCAAAAAGCACCACAACCAACTTTTTAATCCGTCTCCAAAAGGTACTTCACCCTCTCCTAGAGACGTATGACGTGACATGGTTTTAGAAGTGCGAGTAGTAAAATGTATTTGGAGCCACTTAACGAGTTTGTGTCTGTGAGGTCCTTTTCGAACGTGCTTCTCATATGTAATGCTTAGTGTGCCATATTCTAGATGGGTGAAGTATCTTTAACTGTAAACTAGCGATGAATTAATTTGTCTGTGGTTGATATTTTGGGCTCTTACATGTAGATGAGACAAGCCAGCCAAACTCAGACAGAAGGGTTGGCTCTTCATGCGTGTCTGTTAAAGTATAAATACGGTTTGATTTGTTTTCTAATTCGTCATGATGTTCGTTTTACTTTAAAAGACCAATTTCAGCTGGCCTGTTATTTAGTTTCTAGTCTTTTTGGTTGCCTCGGGGCATGTGTAACAAAGATTGTGCGTTGTTTTTTACCTTGCTGAGGACAACGAATGAATGACCTCTGTTTTCTCTGCCAAAGTTTGAATGCATCGTGGAGAAATTTACTTCACATTCCAGTACAAGGGACAACTTTTGTTCATTTTCTTCTTTTTTCCCCATTCAATATGACGTCAAAATGATGTTTTGTACCTTAACTGTAGTGTCAGACGATTGTTAGCTTGTGTCTTCTGGTTGTCACTCGACTGTTGAAATGGTGTTTAGACTGATCAGTGGGCGCTACTATGTTTTTTGAATATGTGTCTGGAAAGATCAAAGCGAGTGAGTCGCCCCGCGGTTCGCACGTGAATTATAGTGTTACATGTAAGCAAAATCTTCCAGAATCGTATTTGAGACTCATGTTGTGTTTCTATAATTGTTCTTTGATGACCTCTGACCTTCTAGTGCTTTACTGTAACAATCTCAGCATTTCTTCCATACTCCATGCCTCTGCCCATTTGGCTTTGTATATACAAGCTGCTACTCAGTAACGTAAATGTTGTGCATTGAAATACAAACTCAAGGCTCATGAGAATACACATCGTCAGCCGTTAGACAAACTTGGGCTCTTACGCAATATTACCTTTTTCTTTATAGAACTTTTGTTAAAATAATAGCTCACAATTACAGAAGCAAGACATTGCATGTGTGGACTCAAGAAGACACTCAAGACTCTTAAGATGCCAAAATCATGTAAAGATGGTCTCTGCTTAAGAAACCTGTTGGTTTTATTTCATGTTCACCTTTATATTTGTTTCAACTAATTCTCCAATGATTCCTCTTCAGTGTCAAAATAAGTAAAAAACTCTCACAGACAGGGTGTTTTGTTTGTATGTTCTCAGTTTTTATATGAAAATGTACAGTTCAAGGAGAGCGACATGGTCATTGAACTAAATTATGTGATTTGGATATTCCTCTGTGAATGTCGTACCTGTTTAAAGATGGTACCGTGTCTGATATTCTGACTGAAGTTCTGTAGGTCTAACTGTAGTTTCCTCCACCCCAACACCTGGTCCTCTGATACCTTCAGAGAAGGCAGCAACGTCGGTCTTGTTTAAATGGATAATGCCACCTTTCGTTCTTATCGATATTCTAGTAGTGTTATAGAGGTTATTGAAAATACAATGGAAATAATGTTGATGCAAATCAAAATGAAATAAACATTTCTTGATGTACACAACATCATAAGACTGGTTTGTTTCTGTTATATTATGGGCTAGTAAGTGTAGTATGTGTCAACCAAGATCAAGCCTACAGTACCAAGAATGGGCCTACATAAAATAACTAAATGTGTATTCTATCTATGCTCACAGAAGACTGCATATTTTGAATATGCAAAATACACACACACACACACACACACACACACACACACACACACACACACACACACACACACACACACACACACACACACACACACACACACACACACACACATCAATAGATAAATATAGGCATGTAAAAATGTGTTTGTCTATCTTCATACAGTTTTTTCAAATTGTTTAGACACTAAAAGTGGAACTTGAGGCTCACTCAGTGAAACCATTCACTCATGTACCAAATTTTCAGACCATGTCTGCAAAGCTAAAAGCACATTAAGTGCTTTACACTCAGTTTGCTATTGTAAAACAAACTTTTTGCAAAACTCTAAACACAGTTCTTTACATACACACATCTTTCAAAACGATTAGCTCTTTTGTTTCATTTGGGAAAAACTGCCATTTAAATGCCACATTAATTGTATGATTACCTACACCCAATGATCAAGTGTGAATTGAAAACACTTATACATAAATTGATCACTTGGAAATAAGAACGTTTTGAGAAAGAAATTTACCCCCTTGAATTTCGGTTTGTAAATATATAGGCCTATGTATATTTATTTACATAATATGTGTATTTACATACATGTATACACTGTACACCTGAATAAGTTGACAAACCAAAAATAATTACAGGAAATAATTACATCATTTTTTAAGTTAAGAAATTGAACGTTTAAGTAAGCAGAACTAGCAGATTTTTATTTTGTAACTAATAGCTCTTAAAGCTACAATATGTAATTTTTTTCGCCTCTAGGGATCGCTAACCTCTTACAATAACAAAGGCGTAGATTGATGACGCATAAGCTGAATTATGGAACTTGTCATCATGCCGATGGTTCTAATAATTTTATGGATGAATGAATACATTGATGTTTTTAAGATGACTGTTTTTAACATGAAGAAGGGCGCGATTGCTAATGAGAGACAGATATCAGCGCCACACGCGAGTCCTGCGGATATAAAGGAATAAGGACATTTCATTCTACCGAACCTGCAAGTGCTGAATTACTACTCACACAGGTCAGTTTATTAGACGAATTAAACTTGTGGGGTAACGCAGCGCTGTTTCACTTGGTCTAAACTATCATACTAAACTGCATTTGAGTGTGTTGAAAGTTATAATGTTATTCTATGTGTTAGTTTGTTGGCTAAACATGAAGTAAGCTAGATCAACATTAGAATAACATGTTGATCATATTCTAACATTTTATCATGTTGAGCTATATAACATTGTTTTGTTTTATGTACATTTGCTCACCTGTCTAATAAAGTACGCAAGAGTGGCGTCTCTGTCAAGTCGAAGTTTGTCACGGACGTGAAGCTCGATCGGCATCTCGAAAACGCCACGCTGATATTGATCGTCGTTTCAGTTCTCCTTTTGTCCCAAAGTCTGCTTGCCATGGTCCATAATGTTTTAACGAAACAACAACAGCGTGAGCGTGCCGCTAGATGTAACGCAGTTGTCCACGTCTGTCGCCATGGTTACTATGGCAGTACGAGCAGAAACCAGGGATAACGCGGATATTGCGTCATCGGCGACAAGTGAATATGGACGAGCCATTATTTAAAATTGTAATTTCTCTGACATTAAAAATCTTTGGGAACTTTTGGGACATTGTAAGTAAACAACTGCAAGAAATATATCACACTCTGCAAGTGATTTTTGGATATTTTATTACAAAACTCATACATATTGTACAACTTTATAAAGTTTTATTTTAGGTTTTGATGTCTTTAAGAATATATATTTGCGGTATATGTACCAAAAACCATCTCAATATATTTTTACTGTGCCTTTCTCAGGAGCTCTGCCAAGAACAGGTAGATTTTGGCCTGTGTACTTAATATTCATGAGCCTCTCTTCTGATTGGCCCGTCGTTTTCTGAGTGACCCACCATTGGTGGGGGTGTAGACTAGTGCTGGGCGGTATACCGGTTCATACCGAAAACCGGTGTATATTTTTGTTATGATATTAATTTTTAATATACCGCCATACCGATGTATTTAATTACACAACGTTCGGAACGAACATTACGCTGCGCCGCCCGACCCTGTTTCAGACGGACCCTTTACAATGTTGCACTTCTAAGCAGCGACTGCAAGGCGAGGGTAAACAGCAGTTTTCTTTTACTGTCTATGGGTAAACAGCAGTGCTCTGGTGTTAGGTTACAGGGAAGATGGATGCTGCAGAACTATGGTTCTGTGTTATTTTCCTGTCAAATGTCGAGAGCGCATTATTGTAGCGCGAAAGTACATTAATATAATGCGCAAGTGTGAATCTCTCTGCTCGTGCGCTGAATATAATGTGCCGCGCTCTCAGATATATGCTGCTCACGTTGGTCTATTTTATCTGGGCTCACTCAGAGAATCCTGCACTTAAAAGGTGTTCAGTGCAATCGCGAATCTTTCCTCTTCCCCAGCTAACAATTTTAGGTTATAAGAACGTTTTCATAACGTTCCCATTAAGTTATAAAAACGTTATTTCTGAATGTTCTAGGAACATTCAAAACGTCCAGTTTTTAGACGTTGTATTAACGTTATTTCTTGGTTGTAAGAAATTTATTCAAAACGTTATAAGAACGTTCAATTCTCCCGTTATATAAACGTTGTATTAACGTTCTTGCTTGGTTATAAGAACATCATTCAAACGTCATTAGAACGTTAAATTGTCCCGTTATATAAACGTTGTATTAACGTTCTTGCTTGGTTATAAGAACATCATTCAAACGTCATTAGAACGTTAAATTGTCCCGTTATATAAACGTTGTATTAACGTTATTTCCTGGTTATAAGAACGTAGAATGTTATTAGCTATTCTATTCTACACTATTCACTAATGACAGTAAAATAGACCATCCTAAGTCAATTTACTGCAGTAATCCCTCTCTCAACCAGTAGAAAATGCTTTGAACACCTGATTATGCATGAAAAAAAAAAACTATTTTGAAACTTATATGTTAGTTTCATACCTCTGTTATCATGAAAAAAGCCAGGAAATTTCAGTTTTGACAATATGGGACCTTTATACTTATCATGTAATCTCAATTTAAATATTTTTAGTTGTAGAAACTTGGCTAACTTTAACCAGCTAATTAAAAAAAAGCTACCTTACTAATTGGTGACTCAATGCTTTGGTAGCATTAGCATAGCACTTGATAAATTACAACAACAATTTAAAACATGTAGACTTAATTACACTGTTCTCAAACCAAGCTCATGATCCACTCGTCACGATGATGGTAACCCATTCACACACAACCCGTAAAAATCCCGTAGACACGTGACATTGATGTGACATGTAATGTCTCAGCAGTGTCTATAGTTTGCTTATGAGCTGCTTTTTCTCTCTCAAGAAACCACGCTTGTGCATTTTTTTTCTCTGATTCGATCATAAACTAGGGCATTATGTACCGTTTCACGCTGGCGAACGATCCCGGCTTCAGCGCCATCATTACGACACGGCATTGATTACGGCTTTTGTTCACACAGCGGGCGTTCCGGGACTGAACACGGCAATGTTACTAGGTCCCCAACCCGGCATCGATCCCGGCATCAATCCCGGGTCGTGTTAGAATTCACACAGAAGGTTTTCTGGCAATTTATTGGGATCAACTTGCTGTGTGAAAGGGGCTATAATGAAACAATTCAACTTACTTAAAATGTGTCAGTTTTAAGAACTCAAAAGAAAAAGAAAGTTCTAAATACTCATAAAAGTTCATTTGATAAAACAAATTTACATAATTTAAGTTGGCCCTACTTAAACCTATTAATTATTTTGAGTGTTAGGGTTTACATTGTATCTATCTGTGTACACACACACACACACACACACACACACACACACACACACACACACACACACACACACACACACACACACACACACACGCACACACACACACAAAGCGCTTTAGAAATAAATTTGATTTTCTGACTTGTATGCATATTCAGTGTGTGTATATATATATATATATATATATATATATATATATATATATATATATATATATCCATACAAGATACAAAATAGATTGTTTCACAGCAACTTCACATAGTAACAAATTCTAATTCTGTTCGAACAAGCCAATAGTGTCATTATTAAGCTCAAGTCAGTTCAGTATTGATTCAGTTCAGCTCCATACGTGTGTAAAGTTCATCAGTACTGATACAGTGTATGTGCACTTGACAAACTCCTGTAATTCCACTGCACACTGAACAAGCAAAAGGCACAAGATTGTAGTGTTTTACATTTTTCACATCTGTGTCTAGTTTGGTGTGTTTTTGGCTAATCATTTGATGTTTGTGTGTGGACCCAGGCAGCAGCATAGTGTTGGCCCACTTCCGGCCCACATCTGGTATGTATGGATTCCACACAGTCCAGACGTGAGCAGAGACTATGTTGCTGTCTGGGGAGTAAGTACGTAAAAACACCATTTTTGGAAGAGTTAAAATCGTTTTGAATGAAGTGTTTGCTTTTGCAACAGATGTCTGATGTTTTGCATGTTGTGTGTGTGTTTTGTGGTTTTGTGTGTAGAGTTTCAAGAAATGGAGCCATAGTTTCAGAAATTGTGTGTAAGCCATTTGAAAAAACTGTAGTAATAATACGCCTTTAAATATTTACCATGGTAGACCGACCTACTGCAGTGAGTGACAAGCCATTGTTGATGGAATCTCGTCAATAAAATGTATTTTTATGACTGTGATGGATCATACTGATTTACCACAGGTTTGCTGTAGTAGCAATACCGTGGTCACTTTTGTACGTGTTATAAGATTATAATTTGTGATTGACGGACCCGCTGTGTAGCCTACAAAAGATGAATAGCGCAAAAGTCTTTCCTCTTCCTATTACACAGCCAATCAGCTTCCAGTAAATTGCGTCATTAGCGTACGCAAGGTGCAAACGACCAATCACATGAGCGCATTGGGTCTGTTACAGAGATTTTCTCACGAGGGTATCTGTGGGTTAGTTTGCACATCGAACCGCTGGTAACGTTATTTCGGTGACTGTGAGTATGTGGGCATTTTTAAGCAATGTTTTATTATGAGCTCTTAAGAGGGTTGTCATTCTGATGAGGTGATGCACTAGCATCCACAAAGCATCCACCACTGAAAGTGATCTCACGCTACATTAACATGTTGAGAAAACTTTTACTGCTCTTGATGCCTTGCCTCGTTTTAATGACGCGGAGATCAAAGGCAGCAGCGGCGCCCAGCGCGAGCAAAACTTTGATCTGGGGTGCTGGACTGGAGACAAACATTGTCCTTCCTGCTCGGTTCTTCTTCATACAGACAGTGGACACCACCGGACGAAAGTGAGTCCTGCAGATAGACCATAATGGGGCGGTATGGTGTTTAGTGTCGGTCTACTGTAAAATTTAAGTTTTAAGTTCGAAAGCCGTCGAAATTTAACGTCATGTCCATTTTTACGTTAAACGTTAAAATGTTATATAAATCATAATAAAACGTTATATAAACCAGACGAATGATACATGAACAGACTTATATGTAAAACCCTTTCAGAATTAGATGGGAAAGTTTGGTGTATGTAAATACTACTGAAGTGACCATTTCTGGCTCAGTGCATGAGAAAACAGCCTTTAAAGATGTGTACTGTAGCCTACAGACGCATATACATAAAATGTTATAAAATAAACACTTCACTTTTGAATGCGTTCTTTCCACTAGTCTGAAAAAAAGTTCAAATTTGTTCAGTTCCAACTAGAACCAAAAATTATATCAAACAGTAGTAGAACCTTCAGAGTTTCATCTAGATCATCTTATTCTGTAGTTATCTTGCACTTGAAGAAGCCAGAGACTAATATGCAGGTCTAAAGAACCTATAATGAAGCATCAACTAAAAACTACTCATATATAAAGCATAAAAATAGGCTTATCTGCTGATCCCAAAGTGATATGAAGAACCATTGTGGAGCCATTATTTAATCAGGGAAATTGTGTGTTGTAAGTGCTTGACTAAATCTGCTAAAGGACAAATTAGTAGTGATTGATTAGTCTATGTCAGTCTTTTATGACTATGTTTGTCTCTAGACTGCATTGTAGCAGAGACTGTGTTATGTGATAAATGAAACAGCAAAAGCCTGGTGAATTCCCAGGACAGGTCTTTCTTTGATTTTCGCCCAGAGCGGTGAAAGCATTTTGTTTATGAATTAATTTTAAGGCATCAGTTTAATTCTCTCATGGCTCAAATAATAATGTCTTTGACATTTTGTATGTCCTTATCTTTAGTTTCACGACTTCTCCTGGAGAGAAAACATTCGAAGTGAAAATTACATCTCCAACAGACCCTTATGCCAGAATCTGGATCCAGATTTTAGACCGGAACGATGGATCATTTTTGGTTCGGTACCGCATGTATGCCAGTTACACAGATCTGCACATTCAGATTCTGTTGAAAGACAAGCTGGTGGGGAAATCACCTTATGTGCTTAGAGGTGAGAGAAGAATCAAGTCTGCTTTCACGATACAGAGATGAACAATGTCTTACCTATTTCGCACTACCCAGGTGCAGTGTATCACGAATCATGTGACTGCCCAGAACCCAGTGGTGCATTATGGGAGAAGAACATGCACTGTCCAGCCTCATTCTCTCAGATAGAGAGTGATTTATCCATCTTTCCCAGTGTGGATCCAGATCGTAATGCCCATGAGATCCTTCAGCGCTTCGGGAAGAGACATAGCCTGTGCCACTACACCATCAAAAACAACCAGGTACACACACATAAACACATTCAATGTGCATATACAATCTTTCTGTGGCCTATTACTACACAAAGAAGCAAGTAGATGCCAAAGTTTGAAATATGTCTCATAATGTCATGTGCCTTTGTTTGCTTTGTTACTGTAGGTTTATATAAAAACACATGGAGAACATGTCGGATTCAGGATCTTCATGGATGCCTTCCTTCTGTCCTTCACGCGTAAAGTGAGTATTAGCCCAGTATACTGCAACTAAAAAATGTATGCACATAAATTATGTGAAGTAATAATAATGTTATTTATAAACATGTCATGTAGTATGTTCTCAGTCATTTACCTTCAGAACCGTTAGATGGCACTGTAACATAGAGCGGTGGGAGGCATGCACAAAAAAAATTGGATTTGTGCACGTATTACAAAGAAAAAGACTTTTATGTAGTATTCAGTACTTATATTTTCATACACTACCTAATACCATTCAAAGGTTTGGGGTACATATACAAATGTTTTTGTGTATATTCTACTTTTATTCAGCAAGGACACATTCAACTGATTAACACATTTATACATTTATAATGTTTCCATAGAATTATATATCAAATAAACGCTGTTCTTTTAAACTATCTATCACCTAAGAATAAAAATGGTATTCTACTAAAATAGAAAACAGTTATTTAAAATTGTATACAATGTATAATTAAATTGTAAAATGTAAAACAAAACAAAAATTCTTACAGACCCATAACTTTTGAATATTATGTATTTTATAAGTTAAATGTCTGAAATGAGAAATAAGAAGTGAATTCAATGCTTTTGTGTGTGACCAGGTCAAGCTTCCAGACATTGAGTTTTTTGTGAATTTGGGGGACTGGCCCCTGGAAAAGAGACGGGCCTCTGAGAAGCCCAGCCCAATCTTTTCATGGTGTGGCTCCAATGACACACAAGACATCGTGATGCCAACCTATGACCTCACCGAGTCTGTATTGGAGACTATGGGCAGGTAAAGAAAACTGAATTGTAACTCTTTTTAAACTTTTTATGGAACAACATGAAACTTTTTATGGAGTACAAAGAAAATGTTTAACATAGAAAATATGAGAAAATGCAGTAAGGTAGTATTTTCACTATTGGTCTCAGATATGGGTAATGAGTGAATTATTTTATAAGATATAAATTAATTTGATGTTAGGGAAAAATATCTATTCTACCCCTACACAAATTTTACAACAAAAAATGTGATGAGGGGAAAAAATAATCGAAAAGTTCAGCATTATGTATAGTAAAATCATGAATCATTACATAACATTAGGAAATCTGACTGAATAAAATATTTGTTCTTTGATCGTTTTGTTATGTGGCAGAGTGAGCCTGGACATGATGTCTATCCAGGGACACACGGGTCCAGCGTGGGAGCAGAAGATGAGCAAAGCATTCTGGAGAGGGCGAGACAGCAGGAAAGAGCGTCTTGAGCTGGTTAAACTGGCACGAGCGAACCCTGCCATGCTCGATGCCGCCTTAACCAACTTCTTCTTTTTCAAACATGATGAGAGCCTTTATGGGCCCCTCGTCAAACATGTGTCCTTTTTCGACTTCTTTAAGGTGCGTGAATTGCACATAACTTCAATACACACAGCATAGGTTTTTTTATGTTTCATGTAGTGTTATTTTTTAACTGAGGTGACTTTGTTTGTTTCCCTTAACAGTATAAGTACCAGATAAATGTGGACGGGACGGTCGCAGCATACAGATTACCTTATCTGCTTGCAGGTGACAGTGTGGTGTTAAAACACGACTCCATCTATTATGAGCACTTTTACAAGCAACTCCAGCCGTGGGTGCACTACATCCCCTTTAAAGCTGACCTCAGTGACGTTGTGGAGAAGATCCAGTGGGCTAGAGACCACGATGAGGAGGTAAATCATCCCCATTTACACACAAACCTTATTTGAACACAAAATAATGTGTATTAAAAGTTTTGGGAGCACAGACATTTTTTTTATCTGGTATTACCATATTAGGATTATTAATATTTTTAATAAATGTTGAAAGATCTCGAATCAAGGTCATGCATTGCAGTTATTTTACCTTGTTTTTAGGTATGAGAGACAGCAGAGAACCTAAACCGCTCTTGACCATGGTAAAAAAGGCATGGCCTTGAGTCGCATATTGCTTTTATAAAATAGGACACAACACTAGTTTTCAATAGTTTAATAATAATATACATTATTTAGTTCATGTAATATAATGGATGAATAAGCATATGGCTGGATGGTTGCTCTAAGATTTATAGTATAGTATACATACATATTATACTTGGACACATACATACATACAGATCTGTTTGAATTACAGATGTTGAAGTTATTCTTCTTCTGTTTTAAAAGCAAAAGGTTTACATGCAGCCTTATGTTGCTGTTCAGTAGTGTAAGATGCGGGTGAAAGGGTTTGCAGTCAACCCTTGATTGAAGCAATTGTTAACTGAAGAAACAATCCTGCAACCTTTTCTGTTTTTTTTTTTTTTATCCTATAGGCGAAGAAAATTGCCCTGGCAGGTCAGCAGTTTGCACGAACCCATCTAATGGGTGACAGTATATTCTGTTACTACTTCAAACTCTTCCAGGTAATATTTTTTATCAGTTCTGAATATCTTTCTTCAGTTCAGTGCTCTGGTGTATTTGTTGTGGCAATGACTACACCAAGAGCGGAAAGGTCGTTGTTTCGCTGACACTACAGACTCTTGGTTGAATGCAGGGTTTCCACGGCATTAATAAGTCTTAATAATGTATTTTTCTGCTTAGCATTAAATATTAAGAAACTTTACAGTGTCTTTTTTTACATAGTACATCACAGTGCACACTTCAACAGAGATGAGTAAGAGAGGATTAGTTGCTTGAGAGAAGAGAGTGGGAAAATTCAAGCAAAATTTGTGCTAATTTAACTCCCAGAAGTGCTAATTTAACACTCAATATCTCGAAGATGACCCATTTCTGAGATGGTTGCCAACAACTAATGGCAGCAACGAAGCCAAGCAATTTATGCCACAAGGCTTTTAAATTGGGTACTTTGGGAATTAAGGCAAATTTCGAATTATCTAGATTTTTAAATAAAATTTACAACATTGTGTGTGCATCCGCAATCTGATACAAGCAAGTGCAACATGGATGAGAATTGTGAACGAGTGAAGGAGACGCACTGAATGAAAATGCACATTCACTCTCTGACAGTAGATGGTGCTTAAGGAAAAGCAGAAATGCAGCTGTTACCTTCTAACCCAGGGATGGGCAACTCCGGTCCTCGAGGGCCACTGTCCTCCAACCCCAATTAAACACACCTGAACAAGCTAATCAATGTTTTCAGGATTACTAAAAAATATTTTTTGTCAGGGTTGGAGCTAAACTCTGCAGGACAGTGGCCCTCGAGGACCGGAGTTGCCCATCCCTGTCCCGTAAACAAAGTATCTGCACTACTTTCTGTTTCTTAACAGTAGGCTACTTACATTTTTCAAAAAACCATTCAGAGTTCTGTTTACATATTACATATAATACAATGTATTTTGAGAATGGGTACGTTTGTTCTTTATGTGCGTACAGTATTTTAATTTCTTCAGGTCTTAAAAAGTTGTATATTTGATTTAAATTAGTTTTTTTAACTCCTCTTTTTCTTCTGCTCACATTATTTTGATGTTATGAACTTATCAGTGTGTATATCTTATCCTCTCTTGATCTTCAATCTTCTTCCAAGTTTTATGTTTTCAAGGACTCGAAAGCCAACATCAGATAGTGCACGTATTGCCATCTGCATGGCACACACATTAAGCGGGTAATTTTACTATGGTAATATGACTAGAAGCACTTTCCTTTATCATGTAATAAAGACTCATGAGCGTGTTTCTGTAAGATTCAATCTTTCAAGGTCTGCTTTGGGTATTTACTTTATACATTTTCAGTCTTGGATATATGTTCCCCATTATTTCCTAATTGTGAATTGTTCTGAAACTTCATATCTAGTAAATTAACCACAAAAACCACATTTATTCTAAAAAAAAAGTCTGATTCTAAATCAGTAATCATTAATGGTGGTTTTGTTTCTTTACTCTGTATATCAATATTCTCAAAACAAAGGACACAATTAGTAATGATTACAATAACAGCAGTAATATTTGAATAATTAACACATTAAGATTTTTAAATATATATGATTTATATCTAATCATTTATTTTTAACAGTCATTTTGTTGTGCATATTTAAAATGTTATGCATATAATGTATTTTTGATGTGTATTATGTATTGTTTGATTTGTTATTTTGTTCCGTTGACATGTATTGGCATGTACATTTTGAGTTTGAGAAAGGTGCATGACAAATAAAATGTATTATTATTTGACCTTTTTAACACTGAGAACTAAATATCTGTAAAGCCATTCACCTCACTAAATATAATATTTTCCTTTTTTTTTTTCATCAGATTTTTAAAAATAAAAATAATTTTTTAGCTGGTCCCAAGTTTCCTGAGTGCTCACAGTAGTCATTGAGCACAAGTATCCCTGAGGTCATGAACCTCAGCACTTTATGGTTTTCCATAACCAAAGAACTTCTCAGCAATAAACCTGTGTGCGTTTGAGGTGTGGAAGTGTTGGAGGTCAAGACCACAGCGGCTACTTGAATTTTATGTGATTCGTACTGCAGATAAAGATGCTTGTTTAGTGTGATGATGTTGCAGCTAATTAAAATTTTAGAGTAAAAATAAAAATAATAGTGCTTTACCAGGACAATGAAAAAGGGTGTGTGGTTGGGTGGATTAATAACAAATTGTGTAGCTGAACTTGCATATTGAGAAATAAATTATATATCTTTACTGCTCTGTTTTGCCAGTGAAATGGTCTACACCAGATGCATTTTCTGCACTTATCTAGCTCTGGGTTTTTGTTTTTAGAAATACGCTGAACTGCAGATCACTGAGCCCAAGGTTAGAGATGGCATGGAGCTGGTGGAGCAGCCAAAGGATGAACTTTTCCCATGTTACTGCACAAGAAAACAGGTCTGTGTGTCCTTGGTTGTATTAAAAGAAACCACCAAAATGTGTACATTCATTGTTCGTAATGAACCTATTTTACACAATAGTACAGATTAATACTTAAAAGTCATCATTGCACAATAGTCTATTAGGAATCCATCAAAATAAAATATCATAACCAAAATCCATTGGCCGCTTTTACATTACATGGTTCAAGTGACCCAATTCTGATTTTTTTCCTTCTCATGTGGCACAGATCGGATATGACCGGCGAATGTGTGAGCAGGAAAAAAAACACAGGGATTCCGATATTCTCAGATCGGTTTTAGGCCTCATTCATTTGTTGAAATAAATCTGATATGAATTAAATACATGGATTTCCATCTGCCATGTTAGCGGACAGATCGGATATCCCCCTGTCAATGTGAGTCGTATAATATAGAAAAAGCCACGGTGGCGAATGACGTCAACTCAAGTTGGATACAAGTCACATTTTATTTGGCTTTTACATTCAGAAATAATGTATACAGGTAAATAAATTGAAATCATTAACAATAGGCAATTTTAGTTTCCCTCACTCCACAACAACATCTTTTAAATTGAACGGATATTCAGAACAGAACAAGAATGAAAAATAAATAAATGTAGGCTAACTATATAAACGTTAAGCAAAAACATATTAATTTAAGGGTAAAATTAAACAGAAACCGGCATTGGACTCATGTAGCCTACCTCATTCGGCACAAATCCAAATGTTTCCATATTCACGGTAGGCCTATATTTGGATGCTTAACTATTATTTATTGTGTAAATTATGGGCTTTGTACTTAACTCGCATTCCATTATCAACATAAAAAATAATCGTCTTTGTGTTTATGCTGCTATTTGCGCCTGTTAAACTAAACCCCTGGACAACAAATTTAGTTATTTTTAATGGGTCACAGATTTATGCATTTTAATTTAATTATAATTTAACATCTTGCCAGTTACCGGTTAATGGATGTCGGTTAAGGAAAAGGACAAAATGAACATCCCTAATGTCTACCTTGGTTGTTTCACTAAGTGTTGTGTAAATGCAGATATTGGATATGGGTTACTTTTAAAAGTTGTAAGGTAGTCGTAAAAAAAAATCGTATATAGTCAGCAAATCGGAATTGGGCATCAATTTTGCAGTATAAATGCAGCCTTATTGAATGTATACATACATGTATTCAAATTAAGCTCTTTTGCATTTTTTAACACTATAAAATAAAATATTTATGTTAAGAAACGACAGGGACTATAAAAGTTGTAAGGTAGCAACAGTTAACCACCATATGGTATAATGGTGTACCAGTAGAGATAATTAAGTATCTGATGGATTTATTGTCATTTCATAAAGCAGACAAACTGGATTTATGAGGGCAATACACTTTATGACTTGTACTGATCAGCAGATTACTCTGATAAAATCTTTATATGAATTCTTTAAGTCTGCAATGCATTAATCCTGGATCATTTCAAACATTTCTAATTGTTTTTGTATACTGTAGGTCAGAGATGAGCTGTGATACCTCCTGTTTCATCATGTAACAGCGGCCATCAAATTTAGATGGATTTGCACCAGAACATGTTTCTAAAGCCACAGACTTGGTGCATAAAGTGTCCCTTGTGACTGCAATGTCTTAACTGAATGTTTCTCATTTTGTATTAAATATTTCTATTTCTACATTCTTGCTGGTCTGGTTTATATTAATTATATATTAGGACCATTTTTGTTTAGAAAGTTTGATAGAAGGGCTTGCTTACTGCTTTAAAATAAAATAACTATGCATTACTCAATAGAGACATGTTCCACCAAGATTAGACAAGAATAATCCTGCTATTTATTCAGAATAATTAATTATAACATAATGATTAGAATAAATAAGAAATGTTCTTTATTTTTATTGGACAAGACTTTAAGGTTTATGCCATAGAAACTGACATAAACCCAGGGGTTAAGTTGGGATTTATTATGTGGGGGTGCTCACCCTAGGGGGGTCCGGGGGCATGCCCCCCCCCCCCCATCTCCCCCCGTGTGATTTTTTTTTTGAGAAAAAAAACATTAAATAGCCCTTTCTGGAGAGTTTTGTGCAAAGAAATGGAGAAATTGAGTATTACATGATATGTGAAAAACTGCAAGGTTAAGAGCATTTACTTTGCAATTTTATAGTATCAACAGGAATTAGGACATTTAGCATTTCCATTACTGTTAATCAGTCATCACTTGATTACACATTGTATTACCTTGTTATGATATATAGTGACCCATACAGTGTGCCAAACATAATGTGCCACATGAAGAGACAGTGCAGCATATGACAGTAGCAACAGCTGAGAAGAGTTGGGTCTGTGGTGACCAGGTCCACCTCACACAAACTTCCTTCTCCCATTCTCTCTATTTACTACTACAAGTACAACACACAAACACACACACACACACACACACACACGCGCGCGCCCACACACACACACACACACACACACACACACACACACACACACACACACACACACACACACACCTACTCTGCATCATTTCTCATCAAGATATGCACAAGTCACAAGTCACAAAAATAAAATCAATCTATCCTTGTGGAAAGATTGCTTGGTAGCTATATGTAGGTCTAGCAAGTCTTATATTTCTGTAATTCACACAGATCAAATACAAATATGCTGACTGAATATATTGCTAGTTTATTTTGAGTAGCTAGCTAGCAGTTCCCTTTCAGTCGATAACGTCGGACGTAGTCGACGCGACTGAAATGGGATCACGCTAGGGAGCCTATCATCTTCGAGTACTATTGAACGAGCCAATGTAATTGGCGTGCGTGATTCGCATCACACACTCCGCCCCCGCGGCGCGGGTATAAATACGGAAGTGGATGCACGCACTAGTTGCCTTTCGCTTCTGAGCCGATCGTTTGATGTCTCTGAGAGTGCTGTTGCCTACAACGAGCGAGTGTGTCGGTGTTCTTCAGGAAGACTCTCCCAGTGCTGGTGTTCTACAGCGCGAGTGCAGCGGTGATCGCGAGCTTTGAGCTCTCAACTGCTGTTTTAACAGCAACAAATTTCTAAATGTTTGTGTGTGTTGATGGCTGGTTAGAGGGCGGAAAAGTGAGTGCTTCACTGTTTCAGTTCTCTGTTCAGTGTTGCCGCGGTCATTTCCCTGTGTGCTCCGGCACTGGTGACGGTCCTATTTTCTGAAAGAGCAACACGGGTGCGTTTGCGTCTTTTTCAAGATGTCATTCCGCCCGTGCGTTTCTGGGTGCGGTCGTTCCCTGTCTCTCTCTGATGGTCACAACTGTTGTGTCACGTGTTTGGCTTACAGCACGCTGAGACAGCTTTTGTGGACAGCTCATGTTTTCACTGTGGGAACATGACTGTCGCAGTGTTGAGGGCGAGACTCGCCTTCGTTCGCGGAGAGCGAGTCCCCATTACCATGCCCCACCCTCGGGTGCTGTGTGGGATGGGTGACCGGAGGATAGTGTTGGATGTCCCGCCCGGTAACCATTCCCTGTGGGCTCCTCACTCCTCACTGCAACCACTGGAGCCTCCTGTGTTGTCTGCTGGTCCATCTGTAATGGGTGGGCCAGCGGTTTCACTCGGGGCTCCCCTGGAGGACAGGACGCCGATTGCAGCATCAGAGGGTGAGCTGACTTCTGGAGATGATGACTCGGCTGCATTGTCTCCCTCCGGGAGTTCAATGTTGCCCGAGCCGGATCCAGAATTATCAGCTATGCTGAAACGGGCCGCCGAGGCTGCCGGGCTCGAGTGGAACCTCCACCGTGTCCCGTTCAGTCTCGGTTGGAATCTGGAGTTTGGTATCTTGGGGCGGGCCGCGCTGGTTCTCAGCTCGCCGCCCCAGTGCCTTTCTTTCCCGAAATGCATGGAGAGCTTATCAGGTGGTGAACAGCATCTTTCTCTGCCAGAAACTGCCTGAATAGCTTTTCCCCCTCATTACCCTTGATGGAGGAACGGTGAAGGGTTGCGAGGTGTCCCTCCATTGGAGCGGTCTGTCGACACAGGTGCACCTGTGTCCGGCGGCCGCTGCCTTTTGGGGGGATCCTCGTCTCCCCCCTAAGGCCTGTGAGTTTCATCCGTTCCGACGGGCAGAGCTTACAAAGCCTGTGGGCAAGCCCCTTCCTCTTGCGTGCCATGGCGTTGCTGCAGGCTAGGGCACCCATGGCATGCACGAGGGTAATCCAGACCGTGCGCTCATAGGTGAGCACCGCACTGCATCCGACCTCACCCTCCGGGGTACGGGTGTCGTAGCGTGCGTGATCGGTCTGGCGATGTCCACCTTGGTGGTCCAGTAGCGCCTTCGTTGGCTCAGCCTGGTTGGTATGGCGGATGCGGACAAGGTTCGGTTCCTGGTCTCCCCAATTTCCCAGGTTGGGCTGGTCAGCGACGCGGTGGAGAACTGCATCAAACAGTTCTCTGCCGCTCAAGCGCAGACGGAGGTCATCCGGCACATCCTGCCCCGGTGGCCAGCTGCTGCCTCCACCCGCCGCCGGTGGCAGCTCCTCCGCCTGCTCGTCGCCGTGGGCGTTCTCCAGGCGCTGCCAAGCCAGGTGGCAAGCGACAGCGAAAGCATTCCGGAGCGGGCCGCCCAGGAATGGATGAGATGCTCTTGAAGTGGCACGATCACTCCCTCCCCCCGGGTGAGGGCCGGGTGGAGCCTTTGTTTGTGTGTGTGTCTGTTCCGCCGCTGGCTCCCTAAAAAAAAAAAAAAAAAAGCGGAGCAAGCGGTACCCACACTTCAAAGAGAGAGCAATTTCATCTGTTCCTGGGTCCCGAGAGGGCCAGTCTGGCGGGTGTGACCCTGTATAGCCTTACACCCCTCAGCTCCCCCTTGGTCGCCAGCAGGCAGCTTGGTGCGTTCGAGGACCCGGTCATCCGCCTTCTCACGCGCCCCCTGCCGCTTGTGGAGACAGGTAAGTGTTGCACAGCACACTAACACCACTCTCTCTACTTTGCTGCCCCACCTCAGGCTCGGCTACCCCGCTCAAGTCAGTGATAGTCATCACATTAGGTGTTGAGCAGACGTGCTCCTGAAAATTCAGTGATATTCATCACACCGAGTGTTGAGCAGTGCTCCTGACTTGTGCGTGCTTATCTTATCCTGCTGGCGAAGGATTTGATATAGCCGCTCCTCCAGCCGGTACGAAGGCCAGTTGTAAACTCGTTCTTCGTGCTACTAGGTGGTGGGTCGTGACCATCTTGGCCCAAGATTGGTCTGCAGCTTTGACCTGAAAGACATGTGCTTCAGATCTCTACCTCCCGCACCGCAGGCCATCCTGTGTGTTGCGTCTAAGGGTGGAGTATCAGTACAGTGTCCTTCCCCTCGAGTGCTCCAGAGCCCGTTGGGTCTTCAGGTCAACTGGAAGAGAGTAATCTCGCCCACGGGCTGAGTATCTCTTTTCTAGTTTTGGAGAGGTACTCGGTCCAACATGTCTCTCCAATGAGAATGTGTTCAGCTGGTGTTGAAGTGAGAAAGGGTCCCACTGAAAGAACTTTCAGAGGCTCCTGGGGTATATGGTAGTCGTAGCCTTTGGCTCCCTCCATATGTGACCGCTTCAGCGCTAGCTTCACGATCGAGTCCCGAGGTGACCGTGGCAGAGCAGCTCACCCTGTGTGACTATAGTTCATCCCGGTCTGCTGCCAAACCCTCTTCAACAGAGCGGCCATGTACAAAGGGCGTGTTTTAACGGGGGCCTGGGCGACCCCCGACTACACGGGCATTTGTGCCTCGAGTTGTTAGACATTGTGACCGTTGCGCAAGCTTCCCTTGCATGTCACAAACTCACCCGTCACCTCCTCCTTGGAGTCAGACGCTTCTGAGGGCGCCTTATTCCACTCCTCCCGCTTACTCAATCGTGCCGCCATCGAGCCTCACGACAGTTATAGCCAGGGCAAGTGGAGACTCCATCCCCTGGGTCCGGCTGGGTCATGACCATTCCGGGGCCGCTCAGTTGCCCCCCCGGTTTTATTTTTCCGCCAGTGTTTGGGTAAACCGAGCGGACTACCCTTGGACAAACACTGGGACTCAGCGGCCCCAGGGGCCCGCAGAAATGCGTTTAACCCCAGTGAGCCTTCTAAAAGTGACTGCGACTCTTGGTCGCCTTGCGCCTGCAAGTCAGTGAAATCATCACTCTTCATGTTGAGCAGATTTGCTCCTGAAACTCAGTGAAGTTCATCGCACTCTGGTGTTGAGCAGCAATGCTCCTGTAGCTCAGTGAGTCCATCACAGGTAGCTCAGTGAATTCATCACACGCAGTGCTGAGCAGAAATGCTCCTGGTGCTCAGTGAAGTTCCTCGCACTCAAGTGTTGAGCAGAAATGCTCCTGAAGCTCAGTGAGTTTATCACACTCAGGTGTTGAGCAGTAATGCTCCTGAAGCTCAGTGAACTTGTCACACTCAAGTGCTGAGCAGAAATGCTCCTGTCGCTCAGTGAGGTTCTTCGTACTCAAGTGTTGAGCAGAAATGCTCCTGAAGCTCGGTGAGTTTATCACACTCAGGTGTTGAGCAGGAATGCTCCTGAAGCTCAGTGAACTTGTCACACCCAAGTGCTGAGCAGAAAATGCTCCTGAAGCCCAGTGATCTTCACATGTTGTGTTGAGCAATGCTCCTGTCTTTTGCGCCCGTCACTTGCACCTACGTGCCATGTCAGGAGAGGAACAGGTCTTCATAGTTGCCCCTTATTGGCCCAACTAGACCTGGTTCCCTTCAACAGCCTTCCTGACTTCCCCTGGAAACTCTTTCGGGGACGGGGCACGATGGCACACGCGTTCTTCCCCCGGAGATTCCGGGCGGTCTTACATCTGAACGCGGAGGTTCAGGTGGCTATCACAAGAACATGTGATAGTTACCATCACTTCTGCGAGCACCCCCTAGAATTGGGTAGCGTGCTTACGCCTTTAGAAGTGGAACCTAGTCGTTGAGTGCGTCTTCTCCCCTGAGGAGATCCTGAAAGCTTTCGATCACTTCAGTGCTCTCTTTCCTGCAAAATGGGTTGCAGTAGGCTGTTTTCCTAAATCACCCTCAAAATGATGTTGCCTCGGTGTTTAAACGACGCTCATCGTGTTGCAGAAGTATGCAGAAGCACGTTCTGATCGTCAGGTTCCTGAGGAGCAAGGTCTTGTAAATCCTTGTGTCCCTCTTTATCCTCTTGGGCCTTGTCCCTTGTGCGACTGCACTGCAGAGACCGCCCCTGAGCCACTGCAGGTAGTGAGTTAAAAATTCTGTTATATCAGTTCTCCTGCTCGCGTGGTCTCTACTAGAGGGTAGGGACTTGCTCGCTTTCGGTCAACGTATTGTGCCTGGAGTCTGGGCCGGCTAACTCTCACAAGCTGAGACCCCGGCTCGGATTGTGCCCAAGGTTCCTACCTCTCCCGTAGTAGGAGCAGGTGGTGAGCCTGCAAGCGCTGCCCTGGAGGAGGCAGATCCAGCCCTGGCTTCTCTGTCCGTTCGCTTGGACGTGTACAGAATGCAAGTCATAGACCTCAGACCAGCTCTTCAAATATCTGTTGGAATTCAGCAGAGAGGGAAGGCTGTTTCCATGCAAAGTTGCACTTAGTGCTTGCCTTCATTTCGGCAAAGATCCGAGATGCAACATGTCCACTTAGGTGTTGAGCTCCTCTATGATGAGTGTAAAGTGCTCCGCCTGGGCGTTGACGATATACTTTGCTAAACAGATTCTAGAGTTGGGGGCTGGACGACACCTAGTTGAACCGCTGCTTCCCGTGGGCTCCCTTCTCATGAAGCCAGTTTCACCGTGAGCCCGGTTCAAGTGTCGGCTTGCTGCGCCATTCCCCTCCTATGGACTGGATACGTGCGCCTTTCTACTCCAGTTGAGTTCCCTTAAAATTGAACCCTGTTGAGTTCCTCCACACCCCTCCGACGTCGGACGTGCGGAACGTCTGGTGTTAGGCCTACCACTCGTAAGCAGTGTGGAACCTGTGTTAGGCTGGGTCCATATGTTGCGGTCCCTTCGGTGACCCCATATGTGTATTCTTCCACGATACGGCTCCCTGCGGTGAGCCCGTGTCTTCCCTCGGCAGAGTCTCTCTGCCGTCACTGTCCGGTGTGTCTCCCCCCGTCTTAGGCTGGAGCCACCCCAGTGACATTCCATATGTTAGACTGCCCGGTTTCCGCCCAGTTCATATGTGTATTCTCCACATTTCCTCCCTCGGGTTGGATGTGGCTTCCGCAGCGTCCCTTCCTTCCAACGTACGGGGAACGCTTTCCCAGTGGTCCTGTAGGAACAGCAGTGACTTCCCTGGCCTAAGCCCTGTCCTTCCCCGCCTTAAGTTTGCGGGGGCATCAGGAGGCTTTGGTTTAGGCACTGGAAGGTGGCAGCGTTAGTGGCGTGTTCAATGGTTGATCCCATTTCAGTCGCGTCGACTACGTCCGACGTTATCGACTGAAAGGGAACGTCCTGGTTGCGTATGCAACCCACCGTTCCCTGAAGGAGGGAACGGAGGACGTAGTCCCCTTGCCACTACCGCTGGACCACCGCTGACCCCGGGTTACTCTCGGCTCCTCAGCGAAAAGCAACTAGTGCGTGCATCCACTTCCGTATTTATACCCGCGCCGCGGGGGCGGAGTGTGTGATGCGAATCACGCACGCCAATTACATTGGCTCGTTCAATAGTACTCGAAGATGATAGGCTCCCTAGCGTGATCCCATTTCAGTCGCGTCGACTACGTCCTCCGTTCCCTCCTTCAGGGAACGGTGGGTTGCATACGCAACCAGGACGTTCTCTTGGCAGTTTGCTGATAATCCGGTGTCTGAAGTAAAATGCTCAAAATATCTCCTGAGAAAAATCACATGGTCAACCTAGTCTTGGTTATTTAATTTTGATTTAGTCTTATTTTCCTTACCTTGTCATTCAAGTCCAGGGCACTTTTTGTACATTTCTGGAACTTTTGCGTGCTTCCACATCCTGCGCAACTACGGATCTCCCAGGAACATTCATATTGCTGCGTACATTTATCCGCGTCACCTAGATGCGCGGACGCGAGCGGTGCGCGATCATGGTCGACTGACAACGAGATTAAGCAGCTGAACAAGAATACGGCGGTGTTCCGATTGTTCTCAGCTCCGCCGAGACAAAATAGACATGCCATTTCAAAAATCTTTCATTTATTGTTATAAATATGTTTTCAAAAGCATCACTTTCATAAAATTTTATGTGACATAATTTCCAGTAGGCAACTGAGTGCTTATGTGCCGGGGCTGAGCCCCGGAGAGCCCCAGCCCAATTTAACCACTGCATAAACCTATCTTGAGAAATGTTTACTTGAGTAAAAATGTGATTTAATTTCCTATCTAACATCAAGAACCAAACAAACTTTCTTTTTTGAAAGGCTTTGTTTGTGAAGTGTTTCCTTAAAATAATAAAACGATGTTGCTCCATGTGTCCGAATTCTTCATTAGGATGCCTGAGGCGCATGTTTACTCCTTTACTTTAGGTGGCGCTGGTAACAACGTGATTCATTTGATTCGCATGTCTGAGCCGTCCACGTGTGAGCCTGAGAAAATTCTACCCGGGAATTTTGCAGCCCCGAGCCCGTTCCTTCAACCACGCAAGAACTTACAGTACATTGAACTTCTATACTCTTTGACGCAAACATTAACCCCTAAATGGAGTTTTCAGAGGTATTTTCTATATAAAAAAACATCGAATCCTACTTTGCATTACACGAGTGCTTCTCAGTGTTGTTGTATTTTCTAATGCTAAGCTTGAACGTTACTAAGAATGTATTTATGAGAGCTTCGTTTTTGACACTTTTTGAGAGATTTTAATCAGCGGAATATTACAGGAGAGTGTGAACATCCCGTTCGAGCAGAAAGATCTGGAATGCGTGTTCACCGTCCCTGCTGACCTCAGCGCGGAATGCACCGCTGTGGTGTTGACTCACGGCGCGGGGGGAGACATGCACGCCAGACAGCTGGAGAGCCTCGCGCACGCTCTCGCACGTTCAGGAGTTCTGTGCCTGCGATTCACCTGCAGGGCGGTGAACTTCATGTACAGATTCAGAGCTTATCTCACCGTTGTGGTAAAAACTTATATTTCAATATTATATGCACCACCGTGCACATGAATTGTTTATTTCAACCAGGTTTTATTATTGTATTGTTTTTAAAAATAAAACAAAACTATACAAATGTATTATTACATAAATGTGTTACTAATGATAGCAATAAATGAGAAGAAATTTGTTAAGAATATTACTAATATTGCATAAATAATACTTGCAATTGTGCTATCTACCAGAATTACTTAAAGAGCCATGAGAGATTTGCACCAAACAGAATTTTCTTGGGAGGTAGGACTCACTCTTTTTTTTTTTTCTCAAACACTCTGTTATGGTATTTTTGACAAGCCTGAGAAAGTATACCAGGCTTTCTGTGAGATGAATTTGTTTGTTTGAGTGAGCAAAAGTGTTCTATTTTTGGAGGAGGAACTGAAAATTTTGCAGATGCCGTTTTGTTTTTTAGAGGCTTTACTTATCGGAAATACATTTATGATAATACATTTTCTTTGTCTATTTGTTTCCAGGGCGCTCTATGGGTGCTCGTACAGCTGTTGCTGTGTGTGAACGTATGCAGAGGCAGAAGGATGCAGTTCAGGGGGTTTTGTGTTTGTCATTCCCACTTCATCTACCAGGAAAACCACTAACATATGTTGAGCGGAGCAGAGGCCTGTGTGCGCTGTCACGAACTTCTGTGCTGTTTGTTTCCGGCACTACAGATAACTTGTGTGAAAAGGTGAACACGTATGTGAAGTTTTCTATTGATCTGGGGCTTAAATTAAAGTTCTTCCTGTTGAACCTTTAAAAGGAATTGGTCACCCAAAAATAAGAAATATTTCATAATTTTCTCACCCTCACTTTGTTCTAAACCTGTATGTCTTTTTTCTATATTGCACAAACAAAATAAATTTGAGAAAAGTGTTTTTTTGTTTGCACATTTGAAACAATTCAATGGTCACCAATACCTTTTGGTTTTTAGCATTCTTCAAAATATCTTTGTGTTACACGGAAGAAAGAATGTCATACAGGTTTGAAATATGATGGTGAATAAATGACAGAATTTTAATTTTGGGGTAAACTAGCCCTTTGTTAAAGTTTTTAAACCTTGATTACACCTAATCTATCACATTATTTCGTATTTATATTTCTATAATGAAATAAAATCTATTTATAAATCTACTTATCCTTTGCTTGCTTTTCAGAGACTTCTAGAAAATATTATGCACGTCATGGAAAACCCTTCTGCCGTTCACTGGGTCAAGGATGCTAACCATGGACTCAAAGTACGTGGCAGAACAGAAGAATCAGTACTGGAGGAAGTCAATCCACAGATTGTTGCATGGGTACTACAACACAAATGAAATGTGCATTTATAAATAGATAAATATTATTTTTACTGTTGGATGAAAAAAGATGGTGAGATGCTGAGCCTTACCCTAACCCTCTGTATCTCACTATGTTAACTCCATTACTGATCATTTATATAATAATAATAAAGATCATAATATTATATGTATATATCGTTTTGTTTGTTTGTTACAGAAACATAAATAATTAGTATTATGGTCATTAATACTTTATTTGAATTGGCTAACATGCTCTACCGAACCGTGACTTCAATACAGAGGTATGTATGGAACCGTCATGTTTGATATATATATATATATATATATATATATATATATATATATATTATTCATTTATTTACACTATAAGACAAACCCAGCTTTATACACCTTTGATATTACAGTGGCTATAATACTACACTCCCCTGTCAAAATTGGGATTTTATTGGGATAGTTCACTTATGGGTAACCAAACAGTTGACGTTTCCATTCACTTCCAGTATGGAGAAAAAACAACAACTATGACTATGTTTACAGCATTAGTTAAGAGAGGTTTGTTTCTTTGAGAAAAATAAACATGTAGCCCCTAACTGATATTCAGTCAAATTAATCGATATTGAATCAAGATGGACTTATAGGCCTAATATCGCAATATTCTGGAATAGCAACAGTAAACGTGGATGTTGTCGCTTTGATAATTCAAAGTATAATAGGATATGAAGACATTGCAGTATTACAGTGAAAGCTTGAGTAAAGTTTTATTATAAATAATAACAGCTATTTTTATTTAAGAGTGTTTTTTCCCCCTATGAAACACAACCAAATTCCCATTACCACCAGCTGGTATTATTTGAGAGGTGTGCACAGTGTAAGCAGGTTATTTTAAGTATTGTTCTCTTAAAATGTTGTATTTGTTGGGTGAATTTTGTTGATTTCAATATTACATTAAAAGTGGGAAAAAATCTGTAACGAAATTGCCTTTTTATTTTTATAGTATGATGACTTTTGTAAAAACAGTATGTTCTAATAATTGATGAATTATTCCCTAATTCTATGTTGTGTGCCTCGCATATAAATGCTTGAAAATGTCACTTGAAAGCAAAAAACAGTGTTTGAGAAAAATATACAAGACTTTTGTGAGAAAATATTCTACAAGTGTGCAACTCTCATTGGATGAATTCACATACTGATTTGCGGATGAGTAAAATTTCTCTGTGACTTCACAATTTTTGATGCAGGTGTGTAAATGCATTTTGCACCATATTCACTTCAGCAACTGTAACAAAAATGTGAGCGTACAAGTTTCTTAATTTCTGATTTGTAGAATAGGATTTGTCCACCTGCAATGAAGAATTTGAGAAGGTGTAACTGTTGGGTTGTGTTTGTGGAAGAGAAAAAAATTCTACAAGTTTGCAACTCTTAAAACATTTCTCACTGTGACTTCAAATTTACTGATACACATGTGTGGCTATTCTCTACAACTACAAATTCCTCTGTCACAGGCGTTCAGTTAATTTGCACCAAAAATAGCTTCATACCTTTGTATCATTCAAAGATTTTGAAGACGATACACATGAACCGTCTTAGCTTTTCCATTAGTTCTAGTACTAGAAAACTAATTTTCAAATTCTTTAAGGGCTGCTGAGAAAAGTTTTTTTTTGTTAGAAAACTTACACATATGAATGTGAAATTCGACTAATTAAATTAACATTAAATGCAATCGCTTCCTTATTCACACTGTTATCATACAAAATTACATTTTCAAAATGCAAATCAAAATTAAAAAGTAAGCCTAACTTTTCCTTAATAAACACAGATGCCAGAAAATGTGGGGTACTGTTTCCAAGTCCAAAGAGCAAAAATAGCAGCAATTCAATGTTTTTCTGAAACTTACTAAGGAAATATTTGACGGTAGAATTTGTGTATTATCTTGAAAGAAATTTATTTCACCTTGTTTGTTACAAAAACAACAACATATGAGGTAATAACCAAACACTTTCCCAATCAAGGTCTTCAACCAATTTAATCCAATAAGCAATAGAGCAAGAGTTGGTGACAACCTCCTTTAGAAATAGAGAACTAATAGATTTGTTATTGTTTTTAGACTACAAAACAAATTTTACCACATACTGTATAGTTTTGATTAATTTTGGGCATATCAACCGATGACTACACAAAAGGAAATCATATCAGAATTGATTGCAGAAAATGCAAGAGAAAAATCCTTGGGAGTCACAGGAAAATTAAAGTGCAAATTATAAACTTGTCAAACCAGCTTTTTCTAGCAGTACAAATGCTGTGTATGTACCTTTAAGAACGATGACGTAATCGTACGAACAAACTTATGATTGGCTGGGCCTGTCAAGTCCCCGGCACTCCGGCAGTCAACTGTAAAAATGGCGCAGGAACCCTGGAATAAAATTAATATTCCTTTTCCAAGTGCTATTTCTTCGATTCGAATCCCTTTTGCTGGTTCAACGGGTATGTTATAATATTTTAACCCACATATTCACTTCACTTTACTATGAAGAGTACATACACGACATGTAATGAAATATAAAGCGAACAGTGTGTTTTTCCTAGACAGACCTGAACACGTGGATCCGTTAGATTCATGTGAAACGATGCGCCGTGACGTGATATAATCTGTCGGCAGTGATAAAGCATTTAACTCGTAACTTTTGATCTCAATAGACGGTTGCGTTGACCAATACAAGACTTGTTAACTTAACCTTACTAGTGTAAGCGTAGTATTCTGCAATTGTAATAATTATTGTATTATTACTAGCAGATTGCTACAGTTCTGTTAGGTTAAATGTTATTGCGCATGCTTATTGTGTAAGTTATTATGTGCAAGTTGTTCGGTGAATGTACGCAATATAACTGTCACTACATGTTTCACCAAATAACTGAACTCTGCATTAACTATGAACTTTCTAAGTAAAAATATGTAACGTTATAATAATAAGTGTGCAGTATGCCACTTTAAAAAAACGATGTTTCTCTGTCTAGATTTCTTGATTAACTGTCTGCTGGCTGACTGTGAGACGGTGTTGACCCTGTTATGTAGTGAAGTTCTGCAGACAGAAATCCGTGTGCTCTACGAACTTCTTTACGTTTTGAACAACGGCTTCAGACAACACAAGCCATTCCGAGCATTAAAACAGGTCGGAACCCAGTGCTTCAATATACATTACATACGTTATTGCATAATTATTCCAGGCCCATAATAAAATCCCTGTTTTTAATTTATATGAAATGTATGAAATATGCACAATCTGCAGGTTGAACAATGTGTAAACCGCTTAAAAGAAATGAAGTTACAAGCAGCAGTAGAAGATCTGCAGGCACTGTGTCCAAACAAATTTCAGAGGTAAGGTGTGTAGGCTAAAGCACCATGAAATCAAAATGAACCATTGATATTTCTGTATGGAATATTGCAGTTTATTATAAATGATTTATCAGTGCTCACATCATTATTTTTTTAAACTTTGTGCTATCATAATCTTATCAAAATAACTCCCCCACCCTCTTGCAAGGACATGTCTTCTCTTCTCTGATTATGTGTTTACCAGCACAAGGGCGGGACAACCTGTCACTACAATAGCAAACCACAACCATCCAATCAATTCCAGATGGACAAAATGAAGTCCCGCCCTACATTTATTTCTTGTTCATTTCACTTGTATATATGTCACAATTGTAAAGTCTGTCTTCAAAGAAAATACTTTTTGTCCAGTTTATGGTTTTGAGAATGCGTCTTGGTTTCTGCGCAGGGACGCGGGAGCAGAGGTTGGCGAGCTTGATGTTCCCAGTCAGCCCATGTTGGAGTGGCTCTGTCTCAAACTACTTGGAGCCTCAAGTCTTTCAGCCAGAACGCTGGAGCGGTGCACTCAGGCTTTCATGTATCCTAAATGTTCACATTCATGACCATTTACTTTGCTTTGAAAATGTATAAAAAATATGATCAAAGAACTGTGAATGACCGTGATCCTTCACACCCCAGTTAGACTGACACAACAGCACCTGCAGCTGCGTGAGTTCATTGTGCTGAATATGGTGATGCTCAGCATGCTCAGTCGTCTCTGGTGAGTTTATATACCGTTATTATTTACCATGTCTCTGTTGGAAATTTTGCTAAAGTCACCGCACATTTAGGGTATGATACAAGTTAGGTTTTATAACTAAATGTATTACAAAAACGATTGTTTGTGTGTGTGTGTTTTTGTGAGTATGTATTTCTAGCATGAATTGAAAAACTATAATATTAAGAATTGTTTCAGAAAATATTTTTCTGAATATTTTAAACCTTTCCTGGACAATGAACAACAAATATAATTCTTTAATGGTATAATGCTTTTTATTTTTTTAAATTATTTTATCACTTTTTTTCTAGGGTGTTCTTTAGAGGTATTCTGAGAGCCCTCGTCCCCATGTACAAAAGAGCCACTGAACTCCTCCAGATGGTGTCACAGTCCAAGCCCATGGCCTACCTGACTGACTTCACCCTGCCTGGGGACCTGAAAGACTTCCTGTGCCTCGCACAGCCTGATCTACTGATGGAAGAAAGCACCAAAGACCTTTTAAATGTCCCAAGAGGGCCAAAAAAGTCCAAATTATCTGTCCTTTGCAGGTTGTTTGGGGACAGAAGGCAAGAAGAGAATAATGGAGAAGAGGAGAGAGAGATGATGCCAATATTTTCTGCTGATTATGAAGAAGGTTCTAGTCTGGGTCTGGGGGCTGCAGTTTTACAACAACAGCCAGGTTTTTGGGGATTTTTTACAAATGATGATTTTGCGTATTTTATACTATTTTGATTTTACTGTATCTGTATAAAGTAATTATATTTGCTTGTTTTAATTCTTCAGATGTCTCACCCTATGGGCTGGACATGAAGGTTGTGCTTCCACAATCTTGTAAAACCAACAAACAGGTATTTGATCTTGATTTGTATGTTGCCATATGACAGATCAAACTGAAGTATATTTTTGAGAACTATAATATGCTGACATATTCATAGAAATACAGTCATAGGTTAATATTGATTATTATTCCCAAAGATGTCTCTGGATCCGCAGATGAAATCGGAATTCTCAAGCCAAATTTCAGTCTGTCAGAAGAGTGAGTTCTTGGAGTCACTGGAGGAGGTGTCCTCGTTCAGAAACATGGCTGCCCATCTGAAGGAAGTGATGCACTGGTGCCGGAGCTGTAAGTTTCATCGAGAGCATAAGCACCTGGCCTTCTTGCTCCTGAAGTGTCTGAGGATGGAAAGTCTGGAAGCTGAAGGCATCAGGTACATAAAAATACTTTAAATGAAATATGTACTTATGAGTCATTCTTAGCTGGTGTGTCTAATCATGTTTTTTTTTAATTCAGGGTGGAGAAGAGATTGAAGAAGTTGAAGTTAGAATTCCACAAGGCATTGATGCTTCCAAAGACTCTCCCCCCAAAACGTTCCTGTTCTTTCACTGCACTTTGGAGAATTCGATGGCACCGCAGAACCTTCATGGCACGCAACAGAACTATCAGATCTAGATCTGCATTTACCAGGATGTGCTCTAGAACAGTTAAAAACTTGTCTGTGTCATTGAAACATGTGAGGAATTGCAGCCAACCAATACAATTTCCAAAAAAAGAAGTGTCAAGAAACAATATGGCACCTGAAGCCAAGGAAGAAAAAATGGACTCACAGACTGTCTTGCGGAAACCAAATATGCCGAAGAATGATATTGATGATATTTTTGAATTCTTTGGATTTTAAGTTGTCCATAATGTAGGTTGAATGCATTAATGGTTTTATTTTTAAAACCTAGGCACAAAACTAACCTCCGATCACTGTGAAAAAAAAGTTGAAAGAAATTGCTTCCTACATGTCATTGTCATTTCCGGCACAATTAATTTACTACAGAGATTATGTTTGACAAATGTTCTTTCCTTTCAGACTGATCTCATGAAATGGCGTATGTATGACACGCCAATTCGTATTTTCATTTTTGGCGTGCTATCAACACGCATAATCGCTTTTCATCGTGTTTATCAACGCCTTTGACTTAACGTTATATTACTGTATATTATGTATATATAGATATATGACCTACCCCAACCCCGTCCCTAAACCTCACCGTCACTGGGGTTAATACCATTTATGAGTGTTCTCCTACTATCCTAGGAAAAAAAAGATCGCTCCACAGATGTAGATATAGATTTTGCTTCGTTTCGCTCGGACATTTAACGGCGTACACATACACGCGGAATCACTCGGACATTGAATGGCGTAGACATACACGCAAAAGATTTCGGCGTGGACATACACACGGATAGCTCAAAATGCGAATAGATAACACGCCACTTGACTTGAAAGTGCCGTGTATGTTTACGCAAAGTCATGATGTCATGTTGTTCCTTTTGAATTTTATTGCATGGAATGTGGAAATCCAGAGAAGCAAAGTCAGAAAATAAACCTGTAAGGAAGTTTGTGATCTGATCTAGTCAAGTATTTATAATCTGATGATTGGAACCATGTAGCTTTACTAGTCCCTAAGGAAATACATTTAAAATGGTATTTTTAATGGTAACTATTAACAGATTCAAAGAGAGTTGGTAAAAATTGACTGAAACTGAAAATTCTCAGTTGCTTGTTCAATTTAACAAACCCTCGTATGTATTTCTCTAAAACACACAATACATACTATCATCTTACTTGCATATCTTCATATTGCTATGACAAGAATTTTGTTGACATAGTGTAACACTTTTCTAAAAAAAAGAGATGTATTTATACAGCACTGATGTAGCTTCTGCTGTTCAAACTTTCCAAATGTCCAAACTTGGTTGATAAGATTATGATTCCTGTTTCATTACAATGGCAGGCCATTTGCCAATTGAGCAAACATTACAAACATTCCATGTCATAAATATTTATGGAATATAACATGTCTCCATTTAGTTTGTGCAAATTGTAGACAATTGTACTTGATCTTTTGAACATGTGCCCAAAACGCATGCAATTTACTTAATAAGAAATTCAAATCTGATGTGAACAAGAAACGAATTGTTCAGAAACCTGAACTTACTGTTTTGAGACAGAAAAAAAGTCTCATTTGAGAATTGAGCCAAAGCGATTGATAGAAACTGTTATACAGGAACTGAAACTAAAGTGTACAGACGCATGGCTCGAAATAGCTCCTAAGTGCAGCACATCTGATCAGCACATCCAGAAATACTCAAATAGTCTGAGGTTTTTATCAGAAAAGGATATTTCAGTAGTTACTCCAAACATGTATGTTTAAAGTGTGCAACTTTTTTTAAGGATGAAATGGTTTACACTCGCTACAGCTCCATTTTGTCATGTTTGCACAGTGAATCATGTTTGATGTTACACCAGGTTTATTAAGCATATAAAAAGTAAATACAAAATTGCCATGCATATAAGTAATGTGTATTTCAAATACATTTTTTCATCTACTTCTCAGTTGTTTTTTTTTTAAATATACATTTATACAGCCCATCAGTCATCATATTGCTCACTTGGCAATTTTGTTTAGCAATTTTTTTTTTAGTTGGCTTTATTAGAGCTGAGTTTACACCATAACCTATCCCAGAATGCCTCATGCATCTCCAGTTCCTGTGGCCAGTCTAGATAGGTTCTAGTTTTTACCAGCCGGGCCAATCTATGATGGGAGGATAGCAAACGAGATGGAATCATTTCTAGGAAAACCAGGATCAGAATGTCCCTGTGTTCTACCTGGAGCCTGTAGGTGGCCAGCTGCATCTCCAAAGAACACCAGTTGCTACCGAGGTAGTTGCGACTGACGAGACAAAGAGTCTGGCGACTTGCGTAGATGCTGTCCGTGATGTTTTTCACAATGTCTTCTCCCAACTGAAAGTCCCGACTGTGAAGACAGAGACGCAAAAACGGAGGGCCGCGCCGCTCTAAGTTCGGAAGAAGTTCCTCCATGACCCAGTGTTCATCCTTACCACTGTAAGACACGAAAACATCGTAGCGGTACTGGTGTTTACCATTCACACGCAAAGCCTCTCGGAACCATCCACTGGCGATGTGATAGAAAGGCGCAATGTATTGGCCTGCAAACTTATATGACAGTACCACAATAATAAAAATACACAAAAATGCAGAGGTGGAGGCAAAGAACATAAATTCGATTTCAAATGAGCAGTTCTCCTTAGCATAACCAATAAAGTTACGTTGGTTAATTCCACTGTCAGTCAAACACTGCAGCTCTTTCATGGTGGGATTGAACATGGCAACCTGTACCTTCCTGTTGTCCTTCACCCATGAGACCAGCCAAGCATTATCACAACTGCAGTACAGACCCAAGCCCAGAATATGGAAGTATTCCAAACTAGTGAGATGTTCCACTAAGTTTTGAAGAATATTTACATTATCTTTTGGAATGAGCACTAGACCTGTCAGTGCCTTTAAATCTTTAGTCAGACTTCCATCCAGAAAGAAGAATCTGCAATTCGTCAGTATCAGTGTCCGGAGTTTCGTCAGATTGTGAAACATTACGGCCACGTTTGGCTGCTTAGTAAATTCAATATTTTCCAGTTTTAAGGTTTTTAAATGAACAAGCTGATTGATTACAGCCAAGTCTCCAATATTGTCTGAGAACATTGATTTAAATTCCAGACTGACGACCGATTGGACATATTTCCCAATGAATTCATTTCCACAGCTCACATATGCTGCATCTATCTTAAGTTTGACTACAGATGTCAATAGTAAACTGTTGCAGTCCTCAACAGTCACATATTGACCTTTGATGTGAAAGTTTAGGGCCTGATCCAGTGTAGTATTACTCCCGATCACAAGTTGCATTGGTCTCAGGCCTGAACTAATAAAAATATTACTCAAATTATATGGAATTATCCCAAACATATCGGATAAATCCAGCTTGATCAGTGACATTCCTGGCGGGAAGTTCAGATCTCCCAGCAGAAGTGTGCTAAGGTTAATAAGATGTCCAAATGATTTAGGTTCGATATGAATTATAGGATTTTCTTGGAGATCTAGGAACATTAGTCCATATAAACCACTGAATGTGTGTTGATAAATGTAAGATAACTTGTTTCTACATAGATTTAGCTCTTTCAAATTGTGCAATCCAATGAAAGCAAAATCTTTGATGTAATAAATGTAATTAATGGATAAATCTAGAGTTTCAAGATCTGAAAAACACTTAAATTGGTTGGAAACTAACTCATCTATCTTATTTGTGCTTAGAAGCATAAGGGAAATCTGTTTGACTATATGTGGAAGTGTAGCACAAAGAGAATAAAAATCATTTGGTCTAAGCATAAAATTATTTATTTTAACAGAAGTGAGGTTCCTGAAAATCTGAAAGAACCAATAAACATCTAAGAGGTTTAGAGTCCGACTAATTATATTATTTTTGAGTGCAATGTTCTTAACTTCTTCACAGCCATGTGAGATATTAGTAGGAGTTAGTAGCAAGTTACTACTCTCATAATGAATGTGTAAATACTCAATCGAATATAACTTTGCTGCTGTACACAAGTCTTCAAAGTGAAGTACATCCACTGTGACAAACAAATTACTAATTTTATACACTCCAATTAAAGAAAGATCTCTGAGGAAATCTGCTTTTGAAAAAAAGCTAAATTGAAACAGATTTCCCAAAACTTCCAAAGCTCCCTCATCTATATACTCTAATGTCCCCAGAAGCAACCGTACCTCTTCAATATTTAACACGGTAGATATGTCAGAGGTGTTGAAAACTGAGCAGTTTGGGTACTGAAGTCTGTTTAATTCTTGATTTAGATAAAACAGCTTCAGTGATTTTACATTTGCCAGTCGACACAGAACCTCAGATATATCCTTCAAACACACTTCGTACATGTATAATTTTTGCAAGTGAGGAATTATTTCAAAAACATTTGGTGCCAATAATGATAATGTATACTTTGAAAGATTCAAACTGTTAAGTGAGGGAAGGCGACTGAAATCAAGAGCTACCTCACAACAGCCTTCTTGAGTCGAGTGAGATAAACTTAATGAAGTTACATTTGTCAAACCGTTAAAGGCTTCCGGAGGGATCTCTGAAAAACATCCAGTAATTTCAAGGTAATCCAGTGAAACAAAACGTGCGAATGAGTCTGGGGCCAAGGCACCGTGATAGTCTTGATCCATTTTAACACATAGGTTCCGTAAGTTTGATGGAAGTCCAAGCAGGTCTATTTTAACGTCAGCGACACAATGACAGAAGCCTGTGTTTGTTTTTCCAGCACAGGTTGTGGCAATAGGAAACTCTTCCACATCACTGTAGAATATACATTTGTCACCAGACCAAGAAGAAACACAAGGTGTCTTCAGAAATAGTATTAGAAATGAGAACAGAACCTCCATCTTCAATTCCTCGATGATCTATAGCTTATGAATCTTCTCTTCTAGGCGTTGTCTCTCTTTTTCACTGGAGTTAATTAACCATGTCAGAACATTTGATCAAGATATAAACTTCCCTTTTTTGTGGCCGAATTTAGTCAGTTGCTTTATTTCTCTGTGGTTTTTCATGTATGAGGGCTTAAAGGGACAGTTCACCAAAAAAATTGAATTCAGTGATCACTTACCCTCATGTCCTTCCAAATCTGTAAGACTTTGTTTCTTCTCATAAACTAACTCTCATTATAGCAGACAGTTTGCTTAAAATCTGCTGATGGTCCCCCAACAGACATTCGTCTGACTGACTATAAGTAACCTTTCAACTATGTCAACTTATTCTGCTAACTCTGCAACTTCATGCCAACTAACTCTCATTAGAGTGTTAGGACAAAGTTACTTATAGTTAGAATGTCTCTGAAAGTTAGAAAGTGGACCATCGAAATATATTGTAACCAGAATGTCATACAGGTTTGGAACAACATGAAGGAGAAAATGATAACAGAATTTTCATTTTGAGTGAACTATCCCTTTAAGTTTAAATTTCAGAAAGACTTCAGTCTAAACTGATTATTATTCAGCTGAGGAATTTAGTCAAATTTCCTGCTATTTCTGAGAAAGTGCATTGTGGCAGATGCAATATTTTCAGAGCAATTCACAACAACTAAGGGTTATTTCACAACAATGACCCTCATGCAAGGGTTTAATACACACCCAATATAATCAAGCTATGGTTAAGTGTAATCGTTAAATTTTACGTCTACTAGGATCAAAATCTGACAACACATTTGAATATTAATTTTTTTTTCTTCTGCATATAAATATCACAAACATATTAAAAAGTAAAACATATTTTTTGAAATGACAACATCTAAAACATTTGATATATTTTAAGCAGTAAATGTTTAAATGTTGTAACTCATTTAAAGCAATAAAATGCTTAAAAAAGAAAAAAGAAAGAAAATTCCCATTGCTTTGGTTATCACATAAGTGGAAAAGTCCCATTGCTCGAACATGGTTAAAAAAAAAAGTCTGTATCATACATAAATAATCTAAAAAGCTAAACATTTCTTAAAGGTCTATTACAATTATTTGTATACAAAGTAACATTAAAAAAAAATTAGCTTACATTCAACCTACTGGAAATATGTATCGTATGTTATCTTAAACTACTAAACATTTATCTTCCTTTTTACACCGGTGGGGTTACTTGCATTTTTTCTAAAGGCATTTGAGACAACTCAGTGAATTTCTACAATGTATTAACTGAATGTTGCTGACCGAAGACAAACCCAAATGCACAGACCTGTGAGCAGACTCATCATAAAAACATATTTGGAGGTATATAAATATATTAACCTTCAAAGATGCTTTTAATATGAGTCTGTCCATATATATATATATATATATATATATATATATATATAGCCTATGTATATAATATAGGAAAGTGCATCCAGTTGTGTTGACTGGGGTCGACTTTAACTCTTCTCTCTCTGATTGAGCTTGAATAGCTTGTTTACAGTTCATGTCTCCAGAAGATCAGCGTTGACCAGTCAGGCTAGCAGAAAGATGTTTAGCTCACAACTTTGTACCTTTGTCCTTATCCTCAGAGTTGCCATTCTCATCACAGTGAAAGCCACCATTCTCCAAGGCGTAATTCTGCTTATTCTGATCCTCAACGGTGCTATGTGTCCCTTCCCCATCCTCGTTCGCCGGTATCTTCTGCCTACAGCGCTTGATTGAGTAATGGACTGAAAACACATACAGAGGTTTATGATATGGAATTGTCAACTCTTCAAAATCATAACATGCTTATCCCCACAGTCCCCTCTCATATTCCTAATGCTTAAATGCAAAGTGAACAAGAGTTTCATCTTACTCCCCACTGCTACCGCAGCCACAACCAGTTGGAAGATACTGTAGATTAAGGGGAAAGCAAACATGACCTCAAGCTCTGCAGGGGTGAAGGACAGCTGGGTAATGGTACTTGCCAGCTGGGCGTTCTGCATGCCGGTTTCTAATGCGATGGTGCGACACCTGCAATCACGTTCATGATAAGTAAACCATTAGAGAAAACAGCGCATATTTTTTTCGTCAGACTTTATGGCACTTTTTTTGATGCCTCAGAACATGTGTGCTAACTGCTCCGAACAAACCAGCTAATGCTTTATGGGAAAACAAAATGTACAGATTTTTACCTGTGCCAAGGTTGTCCCACAAAGCGTGCCAGGAGAAAACCCAACCCAAAGCCGATAAATGGATAAATTGTACCGATGATCCAAAGCGAAGGAGAAATGGTCCATGAGGACTGATAGAGCACACCACCGATGACTGCAATGATGATGATTAAGAGGATTCCCGCCACGGATCCCACCTATACATACAAATACATAACACAAGTGAAGCAGCATGGAATGCATAAGAATTTACAACATTAAATGCAGAAACAAAAACACACCTTGAGGATCTTTTTGGCTGCGTTGGGCCATCTATGTTTCGTGTATATCCCAAGACCGACAGGCACAAGCAAACTCACTAACGTGATCCCTGGAAAGAACATCAGTCCAATTAAGATACGAGATTAAACAAATACATAAAATGGAACATCTTGTTTAAGTAATTAGAGGCGGTTTTACCGATGCTGTCGTAAGGGATCTGGATAGCATCGCCTGAAGTCCAGACTGTGGTGTAGATGAACAGACAAAGAGGCATCATTCCCAGAGCCAGGATTGAAGAACATGCCGTCATGCTGATGCTATAGGCAGCGGAAATCAGTGTATTTGTTATACAGTTGTGCTATAAATAATGTCTTCCTGTCCACAAACTTAATAAACATGCATCATTGGATTAGAATATATTGTTCCTCGTGCAGTTTAAACATGTTAGGTCTAGATATGTGAAGGAAATCAGGAAAAATAAGAATTAGACATTAAACAAAGGTGACTATTTACTATAATATATTTAATCATGTTCTATAATATAATATTCTTTAATTACTATGATTATTATATCATTATCCTTACACTAAAATAAATGATTAAATTAATCAAATAAAATACTATCATTCTACAATTTTAAATCATTTTAGAAACTATAATTTTATCTATAAATATAATTTAGTAAAATGGTAAACTATCAAATTATCTAGTTTAGCCTAGTGTACATTTTATCTGAAGAATGAAAGCCAACCTACAAATGACACTGCTGTATTAAAAAAAAAAAAATATATACACAGCTAATTTCTTGGAACTAGAATATCTTCACTGTTACAAGCAACATAACGAAAAAGTCAACGGATTGACAGTCTCACCTCAGGTCCATGTCTCCGTCAAGCCAGTAGCAGAAAACATTGGAGCTGGAACCTCCAGGGCAACAGCCCATAACTATGATAACTATAGCCTGGACTGGAAGCACGTTGAAAATCAGTGAAAGCGCAAAGGCTGTGAAAGGCATGATGCCAAACTGGCACAGGAAACCGATAAAAATGCCCCATGGCCTGCGGATGTGTACCCAGAGCTTTCTTGCCTCGACGGTGCAGCCCATTGAAAACATGACCAAGGCAAGCATGACGGTAAGCGTGGTGCTCATCACCACGTTGAGAATGTCATTGAATGGATCTCGCGGCACCAGGCAGGATGTGCCTGAGCAGATGGTGGCATTTTCAGGGCAGGTGGGCTCTGGTGTGCACATGTTGACAAAAATTTGTTTGAAAGAAGTGGTGAAGAATTAAAATTAGAAGCCTATAGGGTCAATGGCGTATAGATTCCAATGGAGAGGTTGCGGAGATGAAGCTTCTTGGAGCAAGTGAGCTAAGATTCCAGAGTGTTTCTATACATTTTCAACACCTTTTCAGCCACAGTTCCCTTTCCTGCATCCCGGGTGACAAAGAGTGAACTTTTATCTGCCCCTTAGAGCTTTAATATATGCCTGGGGAATATAAAATTCAGAGGAAAAAAAATGTTGAAAAATAATTAACTTACTGCAAATGTTTTATGGGGTCAGCGTCCAAATGCCAACACATAAAAAAGAGAGAGGGCGAAAAAAAGAATGTCATTGTCGCGGTTAAGTTTAGGCACAATAAATGCAATTGCACCCTCTTGCCATTTTATAACATTGTGGCACTTAAATTTTATTGTTTTTCTCCAGCCCTGTACCATCACCACCCCTGCTGTTGTAGAGAAGACATAATGCCTACCTGAAACAAGTTGTACGTGCATCAAAGATCATGGATGAAATAATGCCTGTATTATATTTTTTAAAGGACCCATTAGAGATATTACTAAAGAAATGTATAGTACCTCACTCACTCTCCTTTCAATACAAAATGCAAACACATATACCTTTGGGCACAAAGTTAAACTTTAAAAAATGAAACAGTTTATGTTGTTTATATAACTGCTTTAACCCTATGCCTTCTGTAATGACACTTCAGTGCAAAGTTCATTGATGGAATTGGTGCTTACTGTTCTCTCAGGGTATGTAAAAAAATAAAAACATAAAAATTAGCTTGTTTAATGCTTTTTACTCTCTGTTCAAGGTCCCTTTCAATTGTTAAGCATAATTTCCCAAAATAAACTTTTGGAAAACACTTGAAAACGCTAGTGTGCATGTTTTGAAACGAAAACTCTGTTTTCAAATCTATCCGGATTGATGTAGACGTATGTCCATTAAGTGTGTAACAAGGACCAAAACAAGATCAATTTCATGAGTAAGAAGTCATTTGTCATCCATTCACTGGATTTAGGTTCAGTAATTAATTAATTCTATAAAAACCCCACAGTTTTAAATGAACAACTGATCTGGAACTTGATCTTTTCATCATATCTTGTTGATAAGTTTTGGTTTAAGCTCAGAAAGCAAAAGCAGAATTTGAAGTTTAACAGATTCAATGCAGCATTTACTGTTATTTTATTTGGAAGAACAAATATTCAGAAACAGACAGGAACGAGTCCACTCAAATATGCATGTTGTAAAATTACACCATAGATTCCTGGATAATTCAGTGAGTTTATACAGAGCTGCATGAATCCTGAAACCAGTAACAATGTGATTCCTGCCTCTGCATTTGAAAATAACACATAGATTCATCAAGTATTTAATCAGTCATTAATCCTTGATAACATTGCAGCCAGGCCTCAGATTCATCTGTGATATGTGACATGGTGAGGCAGTGCAGTACAATCACAACTGATTAGTGGTAAGCTGTAGATTTCCTGTTACGTGGGCTATGAAACACCTGAGCAGGTAAATCCCAGAGAACTGGACGGAACTGCAGGACATGGGGGGGGGGGGGGGGGGGGGGGGGGGATATAAATGTATACATGTTATAATGTATATTACTTATCACTTTATCTGTGAAAAACTGACTTCCTGTATTGACACAACAAAGCCAATGCAACTGTTTCCAGAACCCCTAGCCTTATCTTATCATCAGGTTGATAACCATCTGACCACATTAAAATATTTCTTCAGCTTTCCTCGCTCTTATAAAACTACAGGTCAGAGGCACTGATTTATTTGTATAACAAGATTTATCTAGGCTAGTTGCTGGTGATCAAGGGAACCTCTGACAGATGCACACTGACATAAAACCAAAAGAAGTGACTAAGAATGAGTGCGCATTATAAACTCATCACTGCTCAAACAGTGATCAGCAAGATGACAGTTGCTGATGGATTAGGAAATACCCTTGGTGTAGGCGATAATGTAGATTATCACACACTCGTACACATATACTACCATTCAAAAGTTTGGGTTTGGAAAGATTTTGAAAGAAGTATAATAGTGATACAGTGAAATATTACACTTGAAAAATATTTTCTATAATATAATTTATTCTCAGCAGCCATTACTCCAGTCTTCAGTGTCACATTATCCTTCAGAAATCAGTCTTATATGCTGATTTGGTGCTCAAGTGAAAATCCTTATTATGTTGAAAAGATTTTTTTTCGTCTGTCACTTTTGACAAATTGAATATGTCCCAGCTGAATAAAAGTATTAATTTAAAAAAAAGTACCCCAAACTGATGGTAGTGTGTGCATAGTCATGCGAAAAAGAAAGTACACTCTCTTTGAATTCTATGGTGTTCCGTATCGGGGAAATAATAAGAATCAACTGGTCCTTAAAATTAGGTAAATACAACCCAGATGAACAACAACACATTACATATTATACCATGTCCTTATTTATATAAAAATAAAAAGCCAAAATGGAGAAGCTATGTGTGAAAAACTAAGTACACCCTTACGGCTTCCATAGGAATTAAGAGGGTAAGTAGCCGTCAGTCACTGCTAATCAAATGCCTGTGATTAACTGATCATCAGCAAGGGTGAATATAAAGATAAAAGCAGAAGTTTTGACAGTTTGCTGGTCTGGAGCATTCAGGTGTGTGTTAACACCATGCCGAGGAGGAAATACATTAGCAATGATCTTAGGGAATGGTTATAATGGAATCTGGGAAGGGTTATAATGCCATTTCCAAACAATTTGATGTCCATTATTCTACAGTGAGGAAGATTATTCACAAGTGGAAAACACTCAAGACGGTTGCCAATCTTCCCAAGAGTGTACATCCCAGCAATTTCACCCCAGGGTCCGACCGTGCACGGCTCATAGAAACTGCAAAAAACCAAGGAACTACAGCCCTCAGTTAACATGTTAAAGTTTATGACAGTACAATTAGAAAAAAGACTGCATGGCATGTATGGCATGTTTGTCAGGAGAAAGTCTCTTCTCTCTAAAAATAACATGGCAGCATGGCTTAGGTTTGCAAAGTTGCATCTGAACCAACCTCAAGACTTCTGGAACAATGTCATTTGATCAGACGAGACCATAGCGGAGAGGTTTGGTCATAATGCACAGTGCCACGTTTGGTTTAAACTAAACACAGCATATCAGCACAAACACCTCATACCAACTGTCAAGTATGCTGGTGGAAGTCTGATGATTTGAGCTTGTTTTGAGCCACATGACCTTTTAGTCATTGAGTCGACCATGAACACACTAGAGTCAAATGTGAGGCCATCTGTCTGACGGGTTAAGCTTGGCCGAAATTGCGTCATGCAACAGGACAATGATCCCAAGCACACCAGCAAATGTACAACACAATCGAGGTGTTACAATGGCCCAGTCAAAGTCCAGACCTCAACCCAACATTAAGAGAGCTGTGCATAAACAAATGCCCGCAAACCTCAATGAACTGAAGCAACATTGTAAAGAAGAGTGGTGTTTCCTCCACAATGATGTTGGAGACTGATAAGGTCATACAGAAAATTTTTACTTAAAGTTATTGCTGCTAAAGGTGGTTCTACAAAATATTAAATCATGGGGTGTACTTAGTTTCTCCACACACGGCTTCTCCAGTTTGGCTTTATTTTTGTTAAATAAATAATGACACAGTGTAATATGTCATGTATTGTTGTTCATCTGAGGTTGCATTTACCTAAATTTTAGACCTGCTAAGGACCAGATGATTTTTTATTATGTCCTGATACTTAAAACCTGATACTTAAAAACCTTAGTTTTTGCCATTTCTCCTCTTAGTCTTTCCTTCAAAATATACATAAAAAGTTAATTTATGCAAAATATAAATGTGTAATAAATGAAATATGTTTTTCTCCAAAATATGTGTGCCAAAATTATTGTCACTCCTACAAATTTTAATGAGTAAAAATCTAACTAAAGTGTATATTCCCATTTATATGGCATGTTTTTTATTCCACATTACTATATGAAGTGACACACAGGCTAACATCCATCACTATGGGAAAGACCTGAGAATACAGTAAGAATGTGCATCATATATATATATATATATATATATATATGGGGATGAGAGGAAGAAAAGTCCACAAGCATGAACCTCTGAATCTGAAGGATCTGGAGACATTCTGTATGGAGGAATGGTCTCAGAGCTGTTATCTTGACAAAGGTAGGTTACATTAAGTATTAAATGAGGGGGTGCCAATAATTGTGGAATACATAAAAAAATATAATAAAATAATATTTGTTTTCAACTATTTAAGTTTAATTAAAAACGAAAGACTAAGAGGAGAAATTGCAAAAAAAACAAAATTCACAGTCAGTTCTGCTCATATTTACCAAGGGTGCTAATATTTGTGGAGCCCACTGTTTATATTCTTCCAGGGCTCAACAATAAGGATGGGCTTTGGTCAGAATATGAAACCTTTCAGTCTAGTCCATTTCCCTTTCAGTCCAGGGTTTAGTTTTCTGTGATATTTTCTACATTGGTGTCGCAACATCTGCTGATTTGACATCTACATATTGTTATCTTGCTGCCGAATATAAACAAGGTTTTGTCAAAACTGACTTCTTGGAGTCTTCCAATAAAAGTGTTTATGAATTTAAATTATATCTATATAATTCAAGCAGAAAAATAATTCTCATTGTTGAACCCTGTATGTACGTGTAAACCATTCTGGATGCAAAATGATTGGCATTATGATGATGTGTGTCTATATATCTCACCTCACAAGAAATGGTTGTGGGAAACATGTGCTGGTTTGATTTTTGATAAAGTCCCGAAGCTGTAGAAGAAGAGCCAACAAAGCGCCCTGTCGAGTTCTGTCTATTTTTGTTACAACCAGCTAAAACATGACAGAGAGAAAAATGGTTAAAACCTTATAAACCTTTGAGTTGAAAAAGTATGTTGTACTTATTCACAATGTAATCAAATCTTATTAGTATTTTTAACCCAATCTTTAGGACTGACACTCAGCATGGACATCAAATCAATTATGCGGTTTGAATCGAGCTTGTGTAAATTATTTAAAGCATTTTTGCTGTTATTTACTACAAAAAAGAGGGGGAACTCTGCTGCCCATCTGAACAAAGCCTTAGAATAAGTTGATCAATGTAGATCAGTCATTCTCAACCTTTCTGACTCCATGGCACCCGATTTTCATCAACATTATTAGTAAGCCCCACTTAACTTTTCCAGTTGTTTGTGATTTTCTGGATAAGTACCTTTTTTTTAAAAATACAATTCTTCACTCAATTTCTACCCGATAAAAATATTAGAGCTTGACATTAATAGAATAGAAAATTCATATTCATAAAATGTGTAAAAATCCCAATTGAGTTATGAAGTTTTATTAAATTGCATGACTGTTCCAGATCTAGAAATTACACTTTAAAAATTAGGCTACCTCATATATCCAGGGTTTTCTACTCAGTGGTAAACTGGGGTCTTTAAGGAAAGAAAAAAAAGAAAGAAGATGTGTTCATTTTAGTTTATTTTAAAACATCTTGATGCCCCCTTGAAAGTTTGCTGAGGCCCTGGTGGAGAACCACTGATCTAGGCTGATGTTGCTAAAAGTGTATAGTACTCCAACGACCCCTGCTGTACTGTCATGGTAAAAGCATGAGCGATAAACACTCACCACAAAAGGCAAATTGAACTCCTCACACATCTCCACAGCAACTAAATCTGCCTTCTGCAGACCTGCACCTCCATCCACCAGCAAGAACGTCCTCACCAGACTAGATTCAGACACATAAGTAAGAAAAAAAAAAAAAAGGATAACTAAGATTTCCATACAGTATATTTTTTTAAGCCAGTTATTTATATATTTTGCTGGAGTGTGTTCCTTTTGCCACTAATTGTAATAATCCAGAGAGAGTCTGACAACAGCTGGTATTCTCCACAAGGAGATCTGAACTCACTATCATCGAGACCGTCTGGGATTACACGAAGAAACAGAAAAAAACTGAGACAGACTAAATCCAGAAGAACTGTGGCAACGTCTCAAAGACGCTTGAAGAAACCTGCCAGCAAAGCTACCTGAAAAACTATGTGCAGGTGTACCTAGGATAAAAGCTGTTTTAAAAGCAAAGGGTGGTCACACCAAATATTGATTTGATTGAGCACACATGGATTATCCTTAAAGGGTTAGTTAACCCAAAAATGAAAATTATGTCATTATTGACTCACCCTCATGTCGTCCCAAGCCCGTAAGACCCCCGTTCCTCTTCGGAACACAGTTTAAGATATTTTAGATGCAGTCCGAGAGCTTTTTGTCCCTCCATTGAAAATCTATGTACGGTATACTGTCCTTGTCCAGAAAGGCAATAAAGACATCATCAAAGCAGTCCATGTGACATCAGTGGGTTAGTTAGAATTTTTTGAAGCATCGAAAATACATTTTGTTCCAAAAATAACAAAAACGACGACTTTATTCAGCATTGTATTCTCTTCCGGTTCTGTTGTCAATCCGCATTCATGAGTCCGCTGACGTACGAATACGATGAATATGAATACGAGCTGACGTGTTATCTGGTGCGCCCGAGCTTCGTTTACAGTCTGAGGGAGACGCACACTGTAAACAAAACAATCTTTGCAAACATGTCTAAGGATTTCGACACAGGGGAAGACTTGCATTTTTTTTAACCAGACATATTTATTTGAACCCGAATACACGGACGCACCAGATAACACGTCAGCAGCGTCTTACGTCAGCAGCGTCACTGACCTCGTGAACGCGGATTGACAACAGAACCGGAAGAAAATACAATGCTGAATAAAGTTGTCCTTTTTGTTATTTTTGGAACAAAATGTATTTTCGATGCTTCAAAAAATTCTAACTAAGCCACTGATGTCACATGGACTACTTTGATGATGTCTTTATTGCCTTTCTGGACAAGGACAGTATACCATACATAGATTTTCAATGGAGGGACAGAAAACTCTCGGACCGAATCTAAAATATCTTAAACTGTGTTCCGAAGATGAACGGAGGTCTTACGGGCTTGGAACGACATGAGGGTGAGTCATAAATGACATAATTTTCATTTTTGGGTGAGCTAACCCTTTAAAACAACATCAACCTACTTTTGACGCTCTTGAAGGTATGGTTCAACCATCTCTACAAAGTCCCGAGGGGCCATGTGTCCATACCCGGGCATGTCTACAAGAGTAAACGCCTTTCCCACAGTGAAGAAATTAAGCTTTTTGGTGTGACCCTGTGTCAAAATAAAGATTGAGAAGAAGCAACTTCAAAGCACAAACGAGTAAATGGTGGAGAACATTCATAACATATACACTCACCGGAGTTTTAGAGACTCGCACATCTACCTCTGGTGCAAGAGAGAACAAGGCACGGATGAGAGACGACTTCCCCACATTACTCCTGCCCATAAAACACACCTGTAATACACACAAGCACACAGAGCAAACATGATACACAGTTTTAAATGTCAAGTGCAAACAGAGGGCTTCAATAAACTTGCAAGGGGTTGCAGGATGACTTAAAATGATCAAAATTGTTAGTACAAATATAATATTAATATATTATATGGGGATATTCAAATTAATTAACCAATCATACCATTGATCAGCTCTACCAAACTAGGATGTCTTTTTTTCCAGTAATAAACAAACATTGTTAAGTTGTTTTGATTGATACTGTGAAGCAGCTTTGATACAATCTGTATTGTGAAAAGCGCTATATAAATATATTTGACTTGACTTGATATTACAACAATCAATGCAGATGAAACAGAAATCATATTTCTTTTCTGTTTTTACCTTCTATAATTATAGATTATTATATATCTATAATATTTATTGAAGAAGAGAGTTCTTCAAGTGTCATCTGCAAACAAACAACCCATTCTTTTTTTAAATTTAAGTACTTTTTCATTTAATCAAGTGATGCCAATTAATGAAAATTTTCTCTCACCTCTGGCTGTTTAAGAATAGGTACATGATCCACCCGGACCGCAGAGGTTGAGTAGTCGATAACATGTTTAGAAGAGGGAGTGAACAGTGTCTCTGCCTGACAGAGCTCCACCAAGCTGGGATGGAAGATGTTGAATTCTGCCAGATTGACCTGTGAGGACAGGTGCTCTACCAGACCGCTGAAGGGGTAGAGAAGACCCTGACGCCTCCTCTCAGAGAGCAGACACACATGTTTAATGGAGGCCTGCCGATGACCTCTCTGAAGGACCAAAGGCCAACATGATCTGTGTGTCTGCAGTAGAGGCTGTGCCTTTATCCTTAGCATTGTGTTAGATCACTTCACTCAGTGTGACAATTATTGGTTGTTGATGTCAGTTTTAATGTGTGTCATATACATTCATTGGTACTTTGAGTTGAAGAAGGCTTGTGGCTTGATGTTTTCTGAAGTTTAAATCTTTTCAATACGATTTCCTAAATTGCATATTATGGTCCATTTCCATCCACGTGTTTACAAATATTATACGCATTTAAATCATTTTACAAATAGACATATGCCATGCACGTGCTGCCTTTTGAAAAGTTTCAAGCAGCAGTGAAACTCGCATCCAACTGCAAACCCGATAACAACTTAAATTCACAAAAAATTAAATCTTTCACTGCTTCCCGACAAAAAAAACTAATCCAAAACTCATTCAAAAGCACATTTCGAAATGCTAATTAATTCAAAAATATGTTATGCACAAAGTGAAAAACAATTCATTGATGATAAATGTGCATTGACAGTAAAAGAAAGATTAAATGTGTCGTACTTGTGTACTTCGCGTGCTACATCAGAACCAATCCGGAAGAAACAAACAAATTAAAAAGGTTCCACCCTGTAACGTTACAGAAAGACTGCGTGTGAAAAGCATAGTGAACGCGTGCGTGGGAAAATATACATTTTTACAAAACCTGTAAGTTTTTTTAATCACCATGCAGCAATATGAATATTGTGTTTCTAACCTTGTCTTTTAAATCACTCAAGGGCACAAATAAACAAATTTTCGTTTGGTCCCAGCTAGCTCCTGCTACTACAGCTTTAATTTGAGCATATTGTTTTTTCCATTTAATTTCGATGTTTATTTAATTCATATTGCTAGAAAAAAATCACACAAATCTGGGCTTAACACTTTATTTAAACACAAATTTCGTTACTGTTTTGTAAAAATTGCAAACCCTACAGAAAACAAATATTATAAAATAAAGAGAAAAAATAGCTTAAATATATTGTAAGTTATTAGAATTTTATTTGTAAGTTATTAAAAATGTATTTGTATGATATCATCATGAAAAAAAATTAAAAATAAATTTACCTTGTTGCTATCTAGAACCATTGTTGGGGAAAGTTACTTTTAAAAGTAATGTGTTACAATATTGCGTTACTCCCTAAAAAGTAACTAATTGTGTCACTTAGTTACTTTTTATGAAAAGTAATGTGATTACGTTACTTTTTCTCACCTTGGCTTGCTTGTTTTTTAATGTTTTTTTTTTAAAGTTATATTTCCTCAAGCTAAGAGAAATGCAATTTCACATTTGTACAGTAGAGGGTGCAGCTCAAACAAACCTTTCAGCTGTGCTGCCATTCTAGATTGCAGAAGAATAGGACGCGGGAGAAGTTAAACTACACTCTTACTTCAGGAATAAAAACAGCAAAATTAAACACAAATGTAATGTTTATCTGAAGTCATTTTTGCTTATTCATGTGGTTGAATTCGATCATCGTCAAAGTCAAAGACATTGGTTAATTAAGTGAGATTAAATAAATCAATTTAAATGGTCATTTAAAATAATTAAAGCGGTTTGCATTTCAAATATAATTTTTTTATTGTTTTAAATTTTTTTTTTTATGATTTATTTAAAGGGGTGGCATAATACCCCTTTTTACAATATGTAAAATAATCTCTGTTGTCCCCACAGTGTGTATTTGAAGTTTGAGCTCAGAATACCCCGCAGATTTTTTTTTTTACAGCATGTTAAAATTATCCCTTTTTGAGGGTCAGTAAAAACGCGTTGTTTCGTGTGTGTCCCTTTAAATGCAAATGAGCTGCTGCTCCCGGCACAGAGGGCGGAGCTTCAAGAGCTCATGCCTGTTAGCAGCACCGATTACCAGACATATCCAAAATATGGATGTGACAGCTTGAGCAGACTCACAAATGTGCAACAACTCTTCCTCTTCTCAACATGGACTGCGTGTTACCGGGGGCAGGTTTATGTAAATTTTAGGGTTAGTGATGTCACTAACCTGGGAGGAATGATGTGTAGTCCCTACCAGCCGTTTGTTGTAGTCCTTAAACAATATCTTTATTTGCTTTGAACTTTTAGCGTTATTACTGTGCAGATGTTGTTTATGCTCAAACAGCAACATTACACACTAACTAAAGTTAGAAAAGTGAAATCATAATCAAGATTAGCTTTTCCTTCATGAATTTCACAGTTTGGGAAATTCTCACATAACATAATGCCTAATGCACTTCATATTGTTGATAAGAAATAATGGAATATATTTTCTATCTATTTGTATTTATATCAAGCAATATGGTGCAACATTATTCAACGTGATAAACAAGTTAGTTTAAAAGTTATAGGGCTATTAATATATATACAGTATATATATATATATATATGACCATTTCTTTGAGTACCAATAACAGCAACGATGATCATATGTTTTAACAACATTCGTTTATTTGATAAAAAATAGCAGTTTCATTCATCAACCAAAGCTTTGTAGATAGATTTCCTAGAGCTGACAAACCATTACCCGTAGTGACATATATCCGACCATTAGGGGGCAGTAATGTCTAATAATTATAAGAACAGGCAATTTTTGAAATTTCAGTTCTCCTCCTTGCATTCTGTTACACATCTAAAACAAATACTTCTTAATAATATTTATATAATATTAATAATAATATTACCTTAATAATATAATATCTTGAGTATTATAATATCTTAATATCCCTTAACTGCAGATGCATGTATAAACAACTGAATTCTACACAATGTGTAGAATTCAGTTGTTTATGCATGCATCTGCAGTGCATGATTACATTCATAGAAATAGCACAAGTCTATTTATTTATCTACTTCTCCAGAACGTACCCTGCCTAACCTTCCACTGCCAGAAAATGAATTGGTACTGTTGGGAATTTATCCATTGGTAAGAATGTGAGCTGTAATGGCCTTTAAATCAGTATAGGGATGATGTAAGTACCACAGCAGTTAAAGGGAGCATTTATGGGGACGGTTATTACCCACCATCTAAAATGTTTATAGAGCTATAGGAAGAGGAAGTTAAAGTTGATTCTGGAACAGCCTTCTGTATCCTACTGTAATCCAACCATCAGCCATTATAAACCACCACTGACATGAGATCAGCTAGTATGTGCCACGTAAGAAGAAGCATGTACAGTCTTCTTAAATAAATATAGAGAGGAATAGCAACATAAAGCAAGAACTCTTGGTTATATCTGTAAAATGTATTGAAGAAAGAAAGACCTAAACTAAGCCATTTCTTATGAAGGCACAAACTAAATTTCCTCTCTCATTGACTTTAACATTAAACCCAATGGACAGACACAGGACAGGGACATTTTTTAGATGGAAAGTCTATAGGAGAAGAAATGACAAGCAGTCAGAGTTTGGAATTGAGCATAAGAATGAATAATGATACTAAATGGAAAGATGGAAAGAATTAGATGGATGCAAAAAAAAGTGGCGCACGGATATCATCTTGGAAAAAAAAAATACAAAATAAATATAGGCTGGCTGAATTCTGAATAGTAGTGATTGACATTAATGATTTGACCTTTCGTTTTCATTGTGGCAAATGAACTGGAAGTAATATCAGCTGCTATTCCCAATTCAGACAATCATTCAAGTAAGAGATGTTTTAAATTACTGCTTATATTCCAGTTCATTCATCTCACTGGAAAATACAGGTTAAAATTAAGAGTGCAGCATTGTGCGATAGAGTATTTTACAAATTGTGCACAAAAGGGAAGTGAGGTAATGTCTGCCACTCTTTATAGTTCATTTAGATGCAAAAGGTCAAACAGTTGATGGATGATCAGATGTCATGTATGGGATAGAATAATCATTACACATTAGAATAAGGTGCATCCATCCTTCTTTTTTTGTCTGAATGACTCTCTTTGGGATCAGTCCAGATTGAAAGAGATCTTTTTTTTTTTTTGCTTTTAAATGCAATAGAAAGTGCCAACGAGAGGCAGCTGCCGTACTCTCACAGTCAGCGTTTAATACCACATCATGGGACGAGCGCTTGTTAATGTGACATTGAGTGATGTCCACCCTGACCTCTCCTTCTCTCTCGTCTCATTTGCATGTTAAGCATCCTGCCTCCTTTCACTTCAGCATTGTGACCGACACACAAAGGGACGTCTGCCATCCTTAACGCCTCTTTTCTGCTTCGTCTCTTAAGAATGAATCCATACGCAGTTCATCTCAGATGACTTCACACAAATCAGAAGGGTCAATCGTTCAAAGAGCTTAATAGACTGAAGGAATGTAACTTATCTGACACACAGACACTCATAGGCAGTAAAAATGACACAGTGGCACTCAAGACAAAGACTCGGTCAAAGCGATGAACACACCTATAACACAACCTCACAAAAGAACTTCTGCTCCACCCGGACACCCTGGGCGATGCATCCTCTTTGTGTGTTTTAAGAAGAGAGGGAACATGGAGGAATATATTGGAGGGAAAGCATCTTACTGATATAATTACAAGGTGTTCAGATTTTTAACATAGTCCGGAAGTGTTCAGAATGGATGAATACTGTGCCAACACACATGCATTTATAAACATTTCACACTTTCACACAGCCGTATGTCATGTGGTCACATGACATCACTAGGTATGTTTAATGCAGGAAATTCTGTCTATTTATGATAAATATGTTATTTTTAAATGTATAAAATTCTAGTATTATAGAGCAATTCTGCCTAAAGTTTGCTAATGTTAGCTTGCTTATTAGCAAGGCTTTATCTGGCTTAAGATCTGACCAGCAGAAAGGTACCTAGTAATACCAATAGATCAGCCTGACCAGGATGGGAGACCAACTAAGACCAGCAAACCAGCTTAGGCTTTTCAGCAGTGATTACTTTTGTTTCATTAGTCACACTAGACTTTTAGTCACAGTAAATGGACAATGACAGCATCATTTGTACATTTTTAGTATAGTTTAAGTAAAATATTTTGAATTATCTTATCATATATATATATATATATATATATATATATATATATATATATATATATATATATATATATATATATATATAATATAATTTAGTATAGTACATTTAAAATGTTTTTCCGTATTTTTTTGTAATGCTCTTGTAATTTTTATTAGTTTTTTAAAATATTTCTAAATAGTTTTAATTAAATTTTATTTTACAGTTTTAATTTTTGAGTTAGTAATTTTAGTTCTTCAACTTAATATTCAATATTTTTTTGTTTAGTTTGTTTTTCATGTAATATTTTATTTTCATTGTTATTTCAAATAACATTTTTTTTATTTTTATTTGTAAAATGTAATTTTAGTTAATGATAACATTGGAAATGGAAGGTTAAGTTGAGCATGTCGCATTGCAGTATACTGCACATCTCGGCAAAATGTATTCCATGCATACAGGCAATTCACAAGCTGTACATTACAGGCCTATATGTTATACTGCAGACATAGTAAGAGCAGTATGCTATTCTATGTTCTGTGTCTGTAAATGAAAATAGGAATTGAAAAGGGTAGAAAAAGTGTAGAACAATTTAAAACATCAGCAAAATAGCTACAAAATGAAGGTGTATCATCTCACCCTCTCCCTCAGTGTCTTTTTAAGACATGGTAGCATAAATATTTTGGCAGGTGGTGTTTAGAGGGTATTAAAGCTCAGTGTTTGGGATATCGATCGGGAAATGTGTGCCAGGATCTGCAGAGAGAGAGAGAGAAATAATGACCTTGAAGCAGGAAGGTGACTTGATAAATAAACTGCAGGAAGGAAATGCTCGAGAAAACAAATTTGGTGGCACACAGGAACACTAAGCCTGTCCCACTAATACATACTAGAAGCTAGGCAAGAATTCTAACATTTGTATGTACATGATTTATTTGGACAAGTGTCAAATCATCATTTTTTGGAAGTAACCACTGAAGTGGAAGTCAAGCCCTTAAGAAGTAACAATGGATTGTAAATAGTTATTTTTATTAGGTTAAATTCATAGTGTAGGGTGTTAGCTTTTAAAGGTATTAAAAGTAACAATCCTTAACACATGCAATAGCTTTTTGTTGCATCTACGGCATTAAAAAAAGAAATAATGTGATGAAATTATCTGTTTCCTCAAAATTAGTACTGATTGCAATTTGAACGGGCAATTCTACTGCTAGCAGGTGATTTTGAAAAGTAGGCTTTTGAATATTCTGCAGACTAGCGATCTGGGACTGTACGGCATGATCCAGACACATGAATCGGCTCTTAAAATGCTGAAAGTCAGCCTGGATATGTGCCCGGTTATAATCACTCTATCATTTTCCATTATCACTAGAAAATGTGCACAAACATCCTAGCTTTCTGTGGATGGTAATAACACAGTGTTAATTGCATCAGGCATATAATGCTGAAAGTTATGAATATGGAGCATTATTTTCATTTGTATTGAAAAAAGTCATGTTTGCTCATAAATATGATTCAGCACTATATCGGCACATATATCTCTTGGTTAAATTGGACAGTATAGGTCGTATACTGCTGAATATGCTGAAGTATGAATTGCCCCTAAATGTTTCAGTACCTCCAGAAATGAAGTTCAGGCCAATTCAGGTTGTTGTGGTGTGAGTTTCCATCCATTTCCAGGTCAGGGTCGAATTGGCCTCCTCTGAGTTACAATATCGTGTATCCCGTATCATTACATACACAGACTGTGTGAAGCGCTCTAGAGTCCCTCAGGGATGGGTTTGAAGTCCTCAGAAAGTCCAGTGCAAGAACATCACAAATAAACCATTTCTGTCATATACAGTTTCACCAAAGGACACTGCAGGAGATTTCTGGTTCATACACATTTCTACACACATTTGCAGAGAAACGGGAGTTCAGACCTCCGGAGTATCACAACATTATAATATAAAGATTAATAATTTGTAAATTACTAGTCTGGAGTTGATTCTTTGAGAGGACATGTGCTGTAGATGAGAGATGCTGTTATAAACAGAAAAGGAAAGGTTGAGTGAGAGAGAGAGAGAGAGAGAGAGAGAGAGAGAGAGAGAGAGAGAGAGAGAGAGAGAGAGAGAGAGAGAGAGAGAGAGAGAGAGAGAGAGAGAGAGAGAGAGAGAGAGAGAAGGAATCTGTACTGGAAGGAGCCCAAGTCAAAGCTCAGTCTGATAGAGAACCTGCAATTACTGCTGTCAGAGAACACCCTGCAGTCACAAATGACTATACCGAAGCCAAAGTCACCCTGCTTTAACAACACACACACACACACACACACACACACACACACACACACACACACACACACACACACACACACACACACACACACACACACACACACACACACACACACACACACACACACACACACACACGGTGAGTGATGGAGGTTGAGAGAGACAGAAAGGGGTTGGTGTATGTGTCCTTTGTTTTAGTCTCAAGACTTGTCCTGAGTGTGAGGGAGTAGCTACGCTAAGTCTGTACCTTGTTTTCCCACACAAACATACACGGCAAGGGCACCCGGAAGGACAAAAGCCCTGCTGCATCAACACCCATCTCTATTTCTAATACTTTGAGTCCTGTGGGCCTGGCTACTTTCAGAGATTTTGGAGGTGACAATAAATGAGGCGATGTGAACCCAAACTGCTGTCCAGTGTGCTGCCCTGGGCCCTGACAGCACACAGAATACTAACAATGTGTTTAATGAACACATGAACATGTGGTGTATCACCCCTGCTGCAGGTGTCAGCGGGGGGCTTTTGTGTGGTGGACGGGGTATTAGGGCGTGTGTGTGGGCTAAGTCATCTGGCCTCCAAAAAAAAAAAAAAAGTGTTTTGTGTGTCTTGAACTGAGAGTAAAGTACAAGAATGGAGTCCGGAGTCAAAAGTGTAAGTAAATGTGTGTTAAGGCAATCTTTTGAAAAACGTATAAAAACGTAAACATAGTTTTTCTGTTTATTAGTGATTTCGACATGTCAACTTTTGGTCCAATTTGGAGCCAGACCACCTGTTTGTTCAGTATTGAATGGGGGCAAGTTGAAAATGTAATGGGAATGCTTGGAAAATTATTTTTTGCAATTATTTGTTGTCTCTATCGACAGAAATAAAAAGTTTAGCTCTACAAACTAAAAAAAAAACAACTAAAAAAAAAAACATGACATGACATGAAGCAAAGAATATTGAAAATTAACTAGGGATGCACAATAAAATATCATATCTGTTACAGACTGATATTAGTTTAGGGTTGGTAAGGTTTTTTGATGTTTTTTGAAAAGTCTCTTATGATCCAAAGCTGTGTCAAAAAGTTAAAACATTAACATTACAAAGTACTACAATTTAAAATAACAGTTTTTTATTTTTATATTTTTATTTATTTTAAAATGTTATTGACTCCTTTGATGCAAAGCTGAATTTTCAGCATCATTACTCCAGTCTTCAGTGTCACATTATCCTTCAGAAATCATTGCTGATTTGGCACTCAAGAACATGTCTTATTATTAGAATTGTTAAAAAAAAAAACTTTTTGTGGGAACCATGATACTTTTTTTTCAGGATACTTTAATGAAATTTAACTGTGCATTCGTTTATTTTTTTAAGTTTAGATTACCTTCGCCATAATCTAATGCTCATTTAAAGTAAGCAATTTTTTTTCAATTTTTTAAATAACAATGTCAAATGTAATTTTAAGCAAATCTCAAAATAATGTCAACAAATATAGCTATCTAAATAGCTATTTAAATAATCTTTTTTAGTGTTATATTCTTAACTTAAACAAAATATTATGGATTTAACATCTGTCATTTATTGGTTATCGACCATAACATGAAAATAGCAATCAGTTTATCTTTATTGGCCACAATTTTAATATTGGTACATCTCTAATATTAATAGAAAAATTATATTGTTAATAACAATGTCCAGTGTTTATGTGCTTGAATGATTTAACCACTTGTTTCTGTCTTTGTAAACCTTGATCCTGTGATTCCTCACTTAGCAATAGAAAGCATCCAAAACCATGCATGAATATACCCTAGGGTGTTCATTCTGTCCCTCTTGTCTCCACGTCTGTCCCAGACATGATGGGATGCTCCCTGTGGCCTCTGTCTTGTTAAGAGCTCTGATTGATTAAGGCGATCTGGCAGTGCAGAGCAAGCCATCCCCCCATCATCACCTTTCCTCACACATTTTCCTTCACTTCCCGACCCATCTGCCCACCGTCGTCTTCTCTTCTCACCCCATTTCTCTTGTTTGCTCTGCGTGTAGGAGGGTCATTCATCTCTTGAGTTATGATAGGGCTTTTTTTTGTTCATAATACCCCCTGCACAACAAGTCAAGGTCTCATGATTTGTGTGTACCCTCCATCTGCAAGTTTTGGCATTTATGTCTCAATAGTGTGAATTAGTTCTTTGCTTAGGGGTTTATGAGAGAGATTTAAAATGCTTATATATATATATATATATATATATATATATATATATATATATATATATATATATATATATATATATATCGTTTTTGGTTATTGTTACCAAAAACAAAAACTATTAAAAACAGTTTTGTTAAATTATATAAAGGTGAAATACAATAAAAAGCTATTAGCCTACATCGTATATAAAAAATAAGTTGAAGTTGAAGTACTAAAATAACTAAGTAAAATGAATATAAAATTAAGACTAAGTAAGTAAATAAGTAACTACGTAAATAAATAAATAAATAAATAAATGACAAACTGGACAAATCCAAATTACTTGAACATTAAAATGAAAATGAAAACTGAAAATATAAACATCAAATATAATTCAAAATAGTACTAAAATTACGATGTTATTTAGTGAGGAAAAGGAACATCAAGACTATCAGGATCATCCATTTATTCAAGTTTTCTAGACATGTTTTAAACGTAAGTTACAAGGAAATAACTTTTGTCAGTTTTGTTTCTGACTAACTAACTCTTTTAATTCAGACTGCAAGTCAAATTAATTTCCTCCTGAGATATTGGTTGTATAATTTATGTAAACGATTTACAATTATGCAAATTCATGTGATTAGCAAAACAGCAGTGCTATAAATATACAGTATAAGCCTAATGAAGATAAAAATGGACTGCTCCCATTACCTTGTATTTTACAATCCAGCAGGAGGCAGTAGAACTCTTCATAAGCACTCCAAACATCTCCATCCCCCAACCTCAAGTCAACCCTGGAGATTACCTAAGGCATTTCCCAAGCCAACACTTGACTTTACTAAACCTATGATGTGTCTATGAGCACACTGACAGCAGGGGGCAGTAGAGTTCCACGAATCTCCTGGGATGCACAGTTTCCACAGTCACCCAAGCTGAGTATTGGCCGCGCTGCATGAGGTCCTGGGAGACTTGAGCCTCTAAAGCCGCCTCTTAAATCATGTCTCTGTATCCCTCCTTAACCCCAGCATGCTCCCAGAACAAGGCCTTGCTTTTCCAATTTGAGAGAATGCCATACACCGAACGTGTGGGAGAGTGGAACTAAGCTAACCTTTCACTGTAGAGTAGGGCGCTGTCTGAATGTCAGAGGGCCAACGTGGGGACAGACAGAACATATTTCCCTAAAACAATGAATGGAAAGGATTTCACGAAATGGCCGTCTTCCAGGAAAGACACGGTGGGCGGCACTGGATGAGAGAAACATGGGAATGAAATTTGATTTTATTCAAAGAGCATCTGATATTTGTACAGTGTAGGTCCAGTAAAGTCAGAGTCATGTATAAAAGTCATGGATGAGTGAACGCCAAACATCTGGAGCAGAAGGCGGCTGGCGAGAAACAGTTTTTGCATTCAGCGACTATCTAAACACTGATTTGTGTGCCACTTATTGAGTTATTTAAGAAATATCACACAAGAAAGAACAATTTAAAATTTACCTGGATAATGAAAGCAATAAAAGTTTTGTTAAAACAGTGAACCTTAATTTAAAATGTTGCCAAAAAAAAAGACCCCACAGAAACTGCTCTTCATATAGGCAATCACCCTCACAAAGACTGGTCTTGGAATCCACAAGGAACTATGAGGTTGTTAATCATGGCATATGCTTTTGTTGAAGCAATCAGCTCACATTATTTCACCTTTATATATATATATATATTGTAAATAATCATGTTTAACAGTGGTGGAAAAACTACATTACCCATGATTCTTCAAAGAAATATACCAATCATAACATTGTGACAATTGTTTAGCATATTAGTCATATATAGTCTCACTAAGCTTTCAAAGTACTTAGATATATTTGTATGAATATTCCTATTTTACAATAAACAAAACATGCTGTAATCAACATCCTATATATACAATCTAAATCTTTAAAACAATGCTTTTAGATTTCTTTATCAATTTAATTTGATTGTCATTCACAATACTTCATGGGATTGTAGTTCTTTTCTTCACTAATGTCTTTGTCCTTTTGTCTCAATTTTTGCTTCAAATCAAAGTTGGTAATGTTGTGATATCACCTATGATATCATGCAGCGTTTTGTTGGTTTGGTTCATGGCTCACTCTTTTTAATATCCCTTTGGAAAAACTACTTCCGGAGCAAAGGTCGCTCAAAAAGCTGATGACACTAATGTCAGGTGTGCATGGTCATATTAGACTTTCAGCAATCAAAATTCATCTACTTCAATTTTAAATAAATTGTAACACACAAAAAATTAATATTGTAAAATTGCAAATTATAATAAATTCAAATGTGAAAATAAACAATCTAGTTTACTTTACAACACTGGAAAACATGATTGCTTAACGTTAAAATCTAAGTCACACATTTTCTCATCATATGAATTTGCAGGTCATCATTCCCAAACACAGCGTTTTGCAGGCTTATGAATGGAAGACAATGGAGCGGAAAGGCTAGTGTGACTGCGGCTTAAGTTCGATATATCAAAATTGAATATAGATATATTCCAGAAACTGTTCACAGCTGGCTGCTGCAGAATCTGTATACACTGCGAAAGTGTCTCAAGAGAAGGGAAAATGTGAGGCAGCGTTTTGATAAATGAGATCGTGGCGAGAGCGGTGAAATACTGATGGGAATGGATGAGAGGGCTATTAAACACTGCCTCTCTGGAGTCAAGGAGTCAGAGCGCCTCTGAAAGGAGATCAGGTCAGGGTAGATGCATGTGAGGGAGTTCCACACTGCGTCCAGGGGAAATGACGTGGATGTTAAGTAGGATAGCCTGTGTTGGCGATCTAGGCAGACCTGGTTTACCTGGGTCTGTCCTATAATTTGTCCTCCTTAGCTCTTGGGGTTGAGGAGGGGTGGGGGATGAGAGAACAAAATTCCAGCCCATGGGAGGCACAGCTATACCGGAGTAAATCTGCTCTGATCCAAGGGCTGTGTGTAGCTACAACCGTTATCTCTTGAGTTTAGAGGTTCCAGATGCCACAAGAGAGTGAAGACTAACAAGAATGGAAGTGAGAGAGAGAAAGAGAAGAAAGAAGAGAGGAGGGGTAGGGGAGCAAGAGAGCAAGAGCGGGAGACTTAGAGAGGGTGAGGCAGATTAGATGGTTCTTTGCTCTGAATTCAGATCAGTCTGGCATGAGCGAGACCCAGCTGATGTGAGAAAAGTGAACATGAGGCGGAGCTGATGGATAGTGTATCTTACAGAGCATTACCCAGAACACACACAGACACACAGACGCACGCACGCACGCACGCATGCACGCACGCACGCACACACGCACACACACACACACACACACACACACACACACACACACACACACACACACACACACACACACACACACACACACACACACACACACACACACACACACACACACACATTTTGTACAGTGTCCCTGCATCAATCTATAATGAATCTTGTCTAAATGAATCCAGTAGAGCTATCTCAAGTTAGCAACATTTTAAAATTAAACATATTTTAGACTGTGTTTCTCATGATCTTAAAGACCTTTCTATAGGCTTGAGCTTAAATGCTTGAAATGATGTAGACAAATATATTGCATGTATGCTAGCACACAAAGCTAAAATTTGAATCATTGTTATTATCATTTTTAAGGAAAAAGCTTTACAAGGGGGTGAAACAAAAGCAGCCAACAAATGCAAACGTACATGAAAGCTCCATCCAAGACGAAAAGCCTCCCCAGTGGCTCCTCATGAAGTTGGTTAAGACAAAGCCAAGAGTGTTCAGAGCTGTAATGTACTGTAGGCAAAGGTTAGCTTTACATGGTAAACATTTTTTTGATTATCATAAGAGTCATTTTGTTACATATCATAACAGTTTGTGACTTAAGGAAGCGCGGTATATTGTTGATTCAATAAAAAGAACCGACTCATAATTTGTTGATGAATTGGACTTCAATAGTCACATGGCATGTTTGTTTATGAGTGCAGCCGAGGTGACAACTCACCATTGAACTAGTTTCTTGCCATTATTTCTCATCTTTTTATTTGATCACATTCAGTAAAGACTGCATATTCTCAGCTAACTCAGCCAGGTAAAATATGACTTTGTGTTAATTTTGATGAATTTGATAATATTATTCTAAAATGAGCAAAACAACAACAACGACAATAGTCTCCAACATTTTGACCTACTGTATAGACTGTTGTAGTCATATCCTTTGAAAGCAAGATTTTTTACATTACATATTTAATGGATTAGTAACACTTTTGTTTCAAAAACAGACATGCCAACTGGTAATTAGAAGAGGTAGGGTTCTGTGGGTGGGATTGAAGCAGGAAGCTCTAAACTGACACCTCGGGTAAGTGGTCAATTCGCTTTGAATGCTAAATTATCATTTTTGAATGCTAAATCATAAAATTAACTCTGTCCTTCATCCTAACCAAAAACCCAGGTCATAAAATCTAACATTAACCAAGGCAATATTGCAGCAAATCTGCCAAAAACGTCATTGCAGGTTTCCAAAAAAGTGAGGCTGCTGTGGTCTTGGAACTCAGGCCCAGATAAAACACTCTACAGTATTACATCTGGATTTTTAAGCCATGCTTTTAGGACTTGGAAGCAAGGGTGCTAGGTGGTTCCCTGGCAGCTCCAATGGGGCGTTGACTCACATGGCTGGCAAAGTTCTCAAGCAGGCCTTCAGAATTCAAGCCAGTGGAAAGAGCTAAACCCTTCTCAAGCCTCCTATGCTTTCAAGAGGAAAACAAATCCTTTGAAAACATAGCCAACTCGATTTGTAGCTTTTTTTTGGTCAGATGTCCCTAGCCAAGACAATGACATGACAGACTTGTTCTCTTCTGAGAGTAAAATTTGGAAGCGGAAAATTAAGTGGCGGATTTGTGGCCACTGGAGACCCATGATCTGAAATAATTATTGGGAAGGAACACTATAGAGACTTACTAAGAAATGCTGGCCGGTGGTGTTGTTCAAACTTAGCATGCCATAGAACTTGAAATGATGAAATAAAATCCATTATATGGCGCATACATCTGCTCATTAACAGCATCTTCTCCTCCTTGAATTTTAATCCTCCAGGTTTGCTTTTCACTTTTCCGCAGATTCAGATTAGTTTATTAACTCTATGCTTATCCATCAGCTTATCAACAATTTCCAATTTTGTTTTATACAGATATCTTTATATTACTGTATAAAACAGTGGTCCTGGATGCTGAACACCACCTGTGTTAAAATATCACAACACAGCACCTATAGAGGCCAAATAACCTTAGTTAACATGTCAAGGACTATCTAGTGGCCTGATGAATTTGCTCAATAAAATAAGGCACTTAATAAAAATAGTACTTGATTGTGAATACGTTTATGCAAAGTTATTTTAAACATTAGGCATATGGATTAAATAGGATTTGCAAAGGGTACATGGTTCAGTCACACAGAGGGTGTTCCTTTCACAGCTACATCCCTTGATGCTGAGAAGGATTTTGATCGGTTGGACTTTTCAGCTGCATTATTGACTTAATCTGGTTTTGGGCCCATTTCATAAAGGTTATAAAGTATGCTAATCCAATAGCAGCAGTAATAACCAATGGTCTTATATCACCATATTGCACTGACACATGGGTCAAAGCAGGGCTGGACATTTTCATCATTGTGCTTGAGTCTTTTGCCTTCACCTTTAGTACTAAGGGCATGGAACACAAGACAATGTTGTATCCAAACAATATTTCATTACTTCAACAAAGCATCAATGAATGTTGCTTATGGCATTTATTTGAAAGAAATACAGATTCAAACAAAACATTTCACAAAAATGAAGTATGTTAGATTTCATATGAAACAAAAAAATATACTGTTCAAAATGAAGACACTGGCTACTTTCTGATTGTCATGTTTAAGACTTCAAATACTTTCTGGACCCAGTAGATTATGAATTTCAGAGCTATAGCCTATATTGTATACGGCTATAAAAATAATTGTCAAAAGCTATCTAATCTCAAGAGGTACCCTGAATATGGAGAAGCAGTTCAATTTTAAACAGATTCTTAATAAGATGAAGTGCTTAGAAGAATATGCCCAGACATAAGGGATATATCCCTTCTGCCTTAATTTGTTCTCTTTCTTTTATTAGACTAATTTTAAAAGATGAAATAGAACATCAGCCTGTTCCCTTTCAAGGGAACTCGCGTTGCGTCGATTGACGCTAAGGGAACGCTTTGCGTGTTGACGTATTGAAGCACATGTAAAATCAGTCTAATGGCGTGACGGGACGTCAGAAGCGGGTGACGTCATGAACCAGGAAGTATGTAAGCCGGTTCAAACCCAGCCGCGACAGCTTTTTGTGTCTTCACAAGCGCTCTATGTGAAATTGTCCTTGTTATTTGGTGTTGTCTGTTATATATGTATACATATATTTATAGACTATGGTGGGCAAGCAGCAGTTTAGAGTGTGTGTGCACCCCTGCCCACGTTATTTAACTGGTGGGGTCACACACACTTTATGTGTTGTTTGTTTGGGAGAGGAGCATGCACGGTCAGCGCTCGAGGGCTGTATTGTGCTTCCCTTGCGGACACTCCGATCCCGCCTGGCGTTTTTTAACGAGGACGCCCAGGCTCGCGTTCCCCAAGGTTCAGGTCTCGCTGCTGCCGAGGCACAGCGGGGTTAGAGACGGGCTCTGCCTTATCTCTGACTTCACCTGACAGATCTAATGCCTCATATCAGGGTTCGTAAGCACGCGCTGCGGTTTCTTCCACCCCGATACAGGCACAAACACTACAGCTATCCAGTTCTGAGGGACTGGATGTTGTTAGTGTTGATGCTTGTGATACTGAGGATTCGCCACCTAAGTCTTATGCTTTTGAGGAGCTCGTTGAGGTTTTAACGAGAGCGGTCGAAAGATTAGCAGGACGATTGGCCGGCAGATAAGCAGGACGTTCGTTTAAAAAGCAAACTAGACGAACGCTTCCTGTCCTCTCGTTCACAATCTTAACGACTGAGCTTTCAGTTTTTTCCCGATCTCCACACCGAGGTGTCGAGATCGCGGTAGAAACCTGTGTCATATAGAATGTACAGTGCACAATCATTACACTCTCTTCTATTTCACAATATAAAGAGCACGGATATTGGGAAATGCCGAAGGTGGAAGAGATGCTCGCGAGCTATCTCTCCCCTGAATCTGCATCTTCCCTTAAAGCCACATTATTACCCACTAAGCCAGTTAGAGTAACTTCAGCTTTGGTGGGTAAGCCTTATTCAGCGGCTGGTCAGGCTGCAGCATGTCTTCACACTATGTCGCTGCTGCAGGCTTACCAGGTTGAAATGTTAGGAGACATGAGTTTGCGAACTTCGTCGAGCCACAGATTTGTCTCTCAGGGTCGCCAAGGAGACGGCTATTTCTATCGGCCGGTCTATGGCAGCCCTGGTGGCCACTGAGAGACATTTCTGGCTCAATTTGAGCAATATTAAAGAAAATGAGAAAATATTTTTTATGGATTTTCCCATCTCTTTATCTGGCCTCTTCGGCGACGCAGTGAACACGGTCGTCGAGAGGGTTCAGGAGTCAGCCATACAAGAAACGTCCCTCGTCAGACTCATGTCTCCGGGGTTGCTGAGCGGGAGCAGCCCCACATTTTTAAAAACCGTGCCACACAAAAACAGAGCACGGCTTCCCGTGTTCCCCCACAAAAAGACTGGGGACACGGAAAGTACCCTCAACAGCAGCTTCAAGGGATAATACGGATCTGAGGACCGTCGTTATTTCCAAGAAAGCTGCAAAGAAAAAGCCTGATGTCCGAGGGCGCAGGCCATCGAGGGCAGTTCCCCACCGAAGCAGAGCGGTTAACACCTCATTTTATGGTGCCCGTCTCCCTTTGGTGCCCTCTAGGTATGCTAACCCTGCCACCTCGTGTGTTACAGGGTGCAGCGGGCTCCAGCGAGCACATATCTCAGGTGCCACCCGGAAACATAGTGGCCCTGGGATGCCCGCCCCCTCCGAGGAGGGTCCTAGAGCAGTCAGTTCAGTCGTTCCCTGCCGGTTCGCCGTTACAGGGCGATGGGCTGATTGCTCAACAAAAACTGAATCCAGAAACCAGTCTCGAGAGGCTGGTACCTCTAGTAGAAGTCTTGGCAGCGCGGAAGTTACTGCCAAATATTTCTCGCTAGGTCCTGCAGACCAAAAGGGGCTTTCATCCCACCGTGGTGAGCCCCGAGCAGGTTCTGGTAATGGAACAAGAAGTGAAAATCCTGTTGGACATAGGGGCCATAGAATATGTACCTCCCTCCAGCAGGGACACCGGGTTTTTCAGCCGGTATTTCATCGTTCCAGAGAAGGATGGGGGGTTGCGTCCCATTTTGATTTTAATAGTTCTGCATGTTTCCGTCATGTAACTAAAGTTCAAAATGTTGAGACAAACCGTGCCACAGATCAGCTCCGAGGACTGGTCTGTCACTAGAGATCTCAAGGATGCATACTTCCACTTTTCCATCCTTGGCAGCCCTGGCGCCACTGCGTCCTCAGCATATTCGCATCATGAACTACATCGACGATTTGACGATTCTAGGTCAGTCGCATCTGTTGGCGGTTCGGCTTTGAGATGTCGTTCTCACCCACATGAAAGAGCTATGGTTACGGCTAAACGCCAAGAAGAGTGTGCGTTCTCCATTACAGAGGACCACTTTTCTAGGGATAGTGTGGAATTCTATGTTGATGCGGCCGCGCCAGTCTCCGGCACACATAGAGTCCATCCTGTCAGCTGTGGAAAGAATAATGCTAGGCCAGTCACTCACTGTGAAACAGTTTCAGAGACTGTTGGGTTTGATGGCAGCAGTGTCCAGCGTGAAACCGTTTGGCCTGCTGTACATGAGACCCTCGCAGTGGTGGCTCTGGACCAAAGGGTTTTCCCCGAGGGGCAACCCCTATAGCATGATTAGGGTTACGCGGCGATGCCTACGTGCCCTGGTTATGTGGAAGAAACCTTGGTTCCTGTCCCAGATCCCCGTGTTGAGAGCTTCTTGTCATCGCAGGAGGCTAACGACAGATGCCTCCTTCACGGGCTGGGGGAGCGATCCTGGAAGGACGCTCAATTCAGGGTAAGGGTTTTCCCCGAGGGGCAACCCCTTTCGCATGATCATGGTTACGTGGCGATGCCTACGTGCCCTGGTTATGTGGAAGACACCTTTGTTCCTGTCCCAGGTCCCCCTGTTAAGAGCTTCTTGTCGTCACAGGATGCTAACGACAGATGCCTCCCTCACGGGCTGGGTAGCAATCCTGGAAGGACGCTCGACTTGGGGCCTACCAGACCTCAGGGGCCACCATGTGTGGGTCCACACAGACAGCACATCGGTGGTCACCTATATAAGTCATCTAGGAGCAGACATCCTGTCGAGAAAGGGGCTGAGGCCCGGGGATTAGATGTTCCACCCCGAGGTGGTGGAACAGATATGGAGGGAGTTCGGCCAGGCTCAGGTGGATCTGTTTGCGTCTCAAGAGACGTCTCATTGTCCACTCTGGTTCTCTCTCACGCATCCAGCTCCTCTCGGACTGGATGTGTTGGTACGACGTGGCCGAGGCTACGTTTGTATGCTTTTCCCCCGATCGCTTTGCTCCCAGGAGTTTGCAGGGACCATCTGCACCTACTTCTTTTAGCCCCGCGGTGGTCAGGCAGAGTACGGTTCCCAGATCTATTGTCTCTCCTCTACGGGCCTCCTATGGAGCTTCCCGTCAAGAGAGACTCTCTGTCCCAAGCTGAGGGCTCTATACTTCACCCTCGTCTCGAACTGTGGAACCTGTGGGCTTGGCCTCTGAGGGGGCCCAGCTCATAGGGTCAGGTCTCTCAACTGAGGTTGTGGAGACCATTCTATAATCAAGAGCTCCCTCCACAAGGAAACTTTATGCCCTGAAGTGGAAGGTTTTCACTTCATGGTGTAATGACCGTCAGCTGGACCCAGTTAACTGCCCGGTTGGTACAGTGCTGGAGTTCCTGCAGGAGCGGTTCACTGCAGGTCTATCCCCGTCCACTTTAAAGGTTTTTGTGGTGGCCTTAGGTGCTTACCACACTCCTTTGGGTGGAATGTCTTTGGGTAAAGACCCCTTGGTATCTCGTTTCCTACGTGGCACTTTGTGGCTGAGGCCTGCTGCACGCACAAGGGTTCCGACTTGGGACCTGGCGATTGTCCTCCTAGGCCTTTTCCCAGGCTCCCTTTGAGCCCCTGGAGGAGGTTCCTGCCAGATTTCTGATCTTCAGGCGCTGTCGGTTGCACCCTCGTGCCTGGAATTTGCGCCCGGCATGGTTAAAGTTCATCCTAGGCCGGGTTATGTTCCCAAGGTCCCCACTAATGTGGCCCGATCTATAGTGCTGCAGGCCTTCTTTCCTCCTCCGTTCCAGGACCAGGAAAAGCACAATTTGCTATGCCCCGTTAGGGATTTGGATGCTTATGTCCACAGAGCTGCCCTGTGGTGTAAATCTGAACAGTTGTTTGTCTGTTTTGGACCCCCTAACAAGGGGTCACCAGCATCTAAGCAAAGAATGAGCAGGTGGGTGGTTGAGACTATCTCACTTGCTTATGAGTCGACCGGACAGCCTTCACCTTTGGCGGTGCGGTCTCACTCAACCAGGAGTATGGCAGCCTCTAAGGCCTTATTGTCAGGAGTACCTCTTCAAGACGTTTGTGATGCGGCGGGCTGGTCCTCAACTCACACATTCGTTAGGTTCTATTCTCTGGACTTGGACTCTACACCAGGGTCCCGAGTGCTCTCGTCCTAGTGCTGCTCATCCTATTTCACACTGGACAGGCACTTCTCGCTATGGTGGCATTGGTATAGACGTTCCCTTAGCGTCAATCAATGCAAAACGAGTTCCCCTGAAAGGGAACGCCTCGGTTACGACTGTAACCTCGGTTCCCTGAAGAGGGAACGAGACGTTGCGTCACCTGCCATATCTCCTACATGCCTGTAAGCGACTTGTTCAGACCTTACGAAGCTGTCGCGGATGGGTTTTAACCGGCTTATATACTTCCTGGTTCATGACGTCACCCGCTTCTGACGTCCCGTCACGCCATTTGACTGATTTTACATGTGCTTCAATACATCAACACGCAAAGCATTCCCTTAGCGTCAATCGACGCAACGTCTCGTTCCCTCTTCAGTGAACCGAGTTTTCAACACAAAAATCAAAACTTATTGGAACATGGTAGTAAAAATCAACATTTATTCTTCAACTGTACAAATAGCTCCATTAAAACACCATTTGTGCAAAAAACTTTCTAAGTCAGCCATCAGTTTATAAAACTTGAAATCAAACATAACCCTTGCTTTTACCATATTTTTAAAGACAGTAACCACATGTTGTCCTCTACCTTCTTATTTCGTTTTTCCTAGTTATGTAAACAGCAAGTTTGGCTTGCCCAATTAAAAAATTCAACAATTGACTTTTTATTCTTTGCGCCACACTATACTTGGGTCCAAGACTTCAAATCTTAGAAGAAAATAATCTCCCCAAAACTCATGAAAAGAACATCAAGCAAACAAAACATATCATACAGTCTTGAACATTGTAAAAAACAAATCTCATTTTACGAAAAGGACAATCACTTGATATATTGGGATTAATTAAGATCACAAAAGCATTTACAGCAACTGCGCGTTTTTCAATTGGTGGTTTGTATAAAACTCTCCAAACAGATTTATTTTCATCATCTATTGCCAATTTTTCTCTCCACACTGCATCACTGCGTTCCTTTAAATTTGATTTATTTAAAACTTTTACAAGACATTTATATAAAACTTTACTCTGAACATCCTGCAAACTTAACCCTTCTAGCCCCCTCAGTTTCAGATAAGGTCCAGACAGTCCTTTGAGATTGGGACTAAAAGAAATACTTGGAAAGTGATCTCTATTAATAGGAACCAGTTTCCCATTAAAAATTTCAATTAACAGATTATTTTCTTCCTTTGTGAGTTTCTGTTTAAAAATGTCCAGAATTTCTTTTAACATACCGTACCGACCGCACACCTAGATATGAGGCCATGGACTGAGCATTATTTAAACCAGAACCAGCAACATCCAACAAATGATGCAGTTTTAAAGTCTTAGTGGTAATTTATCAACGAAGCAGTCCAGGTGTAACTTCACAAGTAACATCAAACCGAGCACCGTGCACAAGAGTTTCCTCCAAAAGCCAGTACAACGAGGAAGTCGCCTCCAACCTCCGTTTTTCAAATAAGTCCCAAACTTTAAAAAGTCCCTTATAAAAAGCAGTCAGTCTGTTGCACTGCAGCTTACTTGAGTCCATCAAAAACAAAACAGAGTTCAATCCCAGTCTGCCAGCTTGATTAAAAATAACATCAGTAACTTTTCTCCAGACTAGATCCTTAAGTTCTGTGAGGTACCTTTGAATGAACAGAAGTGGAAAGGCTGCCCCCCTGCTTGGCAAATGGATAAGTCCTTGTCCTCCTTCATCTCTGGGTAGAGAAAGTATGCTCTGCGGTATCCAATGAAAAGTGCTCCTAAAAGAAAATCCAACATACTGGCTTGAATTTTACTCCAAAGTCCATTTGGAGGATAAATGCAGGCCAAACGATGCCACAAAATTGAAGCCACCAGGTTATCAATTATTATAACCCTCCCTCTAAAAGACATTTTTGGCAAAAGCCATTTTCATTTTTTCAATCGCCCCTTTAATTTTTCTAAAACTCCTTCCCAATTTTTGCCTAACATTTAATCGTTGCCAACATATACTCCTAAATATTTTAACCCATCTCTTTTCCAGGATAAACCGCCTGGTAGTTTAGGAAGACCATGGGACCATTTACCACTTACTATGGCTTCATTTTTGGACCAATAAACTTTGGCATAGGAAATTATACCAAATTTGTCAAAAATGTCTTTAAGAAGATCAAAATCATTTTGCCCTTTAACCTAACCAATAATATCATCTGCATATGCAGACAACTTGCCAAAAATTGGCTCCAGAGCAAGGTATGGTCAAACCTTCAATGCTTTCTCTGATCTTAACCAATAAAAGTTCAATGGCAAGAGCAGACAACATTCCTGAAAGGGCACAACCTTGTCTAATACCCCTTGTTAATTTTAAAGCACTAAGACCACCATTTATTTTCAGTACACTCTCAACATCCTGGTAAAAAAAACAAACTGATCATGGCGATAAAACCAGAGCTGAACCCGAACTCCTCTGGCGTGCGCCAGAGATAGCTCTGATCAACCTGGTCAAATGCCTTTTCCTGATCTAGAGAAATGAGAACAGGTTCTATGTCAAATAGCCTAGAGACGTCCAAAATATCCCGAATTAGATAAACATGATATAGACCTGTTAGGCACACAGTAAGTTTGATCACAATGAATAACCTGCCCAACTACCTCCCTCAACCTAATGGCCAAAGCTTTAGAAAAGAACTTTAAATCAGAGCACAAAAAGGAAACAGGGTGCCAGTTATTTATTTCTTTTAAATCACCTTTTTTGGGTAACAGGGTAATGACTGCCCTCCTGCAGCTCAAAGGTAGAAACCCTCCGGCCAGACTATCATTGAGCACAGACAGCAAATCACCACCCAGCACTGACCAAAACATTTTATAAAACTCCATTGGTAGACCATCAATTCCTGGGGCCTTACCACAATCCATGCTCCGCAGAGCAACATGCAGTTCAGATGCTGAAAGTGGCCTCTCAAGCCAAGAGTTGGTCTCATCTGGAACTTTAGGCAAACCCAAAAGAGCTGGCCAGCTCATCTTCCTCTGTATGTTCACTTTTATGAAAGGTCAGAATAAAACAATACAGCTCTTTTTCTAATTTCCCTATAGGCTCAACCATTTCTATATCCACCAGTGAGTATAAAGAATGTATAATTCTGCTTTGACCATTCTTTTTTTCCAAACCGAAAAATAATTTATTTGGGCCATCCATCTCTACTGCACTCTGAAAACGTGAGCGGATCAAAGCTCCCTGTGCTCTGATGTGGAGCCTAACCAGAGTCCTTTTTTTAACTTTGAGGAGCTCAATATGTCCTCGATTTCCTGTGGACTCTACCAAATTCTGAAGTTCCACTATTTGAATCTCTAAAGTTTTCATTGATTGGCAAATGTCCTTGGATATGTTGAGAGTGTACTGACGACACAGTTGCTGTATCTCTTTTTACCCATGATCCCACCATTTTTGGTGGCCCAGCTCAAAAGCCACAACAAATAGAGGAAACCACACTCAAGGGAATACCAAAAAAGAATATTTATTAACAAAAGTAAAGATTAACTTAAATAATAAATCATTAGAAAAGAATCAACAAATGCAACTGGCAAAACTTAATGGCAGTTATTCAAACAAACGGAACACAACAAAAACAAAAGGAAACGCCATGCTGGGGACAAGCAACAGATCAAACAGTCCAGCCCGCGACAATCAGGAAGGGGCGGGTTTTATGCCATCTAGAGACAGTGGCCAGCTGACTACGATTTGCGTGATGGCCTCAGCTCCACTCCACCAGGAAGTTCACCCTGCAAACACAAAGACACACCCAAACATCCTGACAGAAACAAGAAACCCATTTTTTTTTTTACTGGACAGGTCTTAACTTATTTCTCAGTAAGTTACACTTACACAACTGTCGATACACTCAATACAAAGTCTTTTGAACAGTACTTGCTCAGCCATGCTCCATCCTGTAGCCTCACAACTCATCCCTGAAACTGGTACCTGGAAGCGATTTAAGAGTGAGATAGAGACACCAGAACGAAGAATTATAGAACAGTCACTGACATGGGGCTCTGGACAAAGCATCCGCAACAATGTTATCTCTACCCCTTACATGACGTATATCCAAGTTGTATGACTGAAGAAATAACGACCACCTAATAAGCCTCTGATTTGGGCAGCGCAACGAGTTCAAAAATGTCAGTGGATTGTGATCTGTATAAATGATCACTGGGCCTGAACCAACATACACCTCGAAGTGTTGTAAAGACAAAATCAGAGCCAACGCTTCTTTTTCAATTACCGATGTTTGTTGAATTTTTTCGAAAAAAAAACCCGGTCGGTCAATACCAAACTCATCTTGCTGTAACAACACCCCACCTGCTCCCACATGACTAGCATCCACCTGAAGTTTAAATGGTCTGTCCATTAAAGGAGCAGCCAAAACAGGAGCATTGCACAAAATTGCCTTCACATTCTCAAAAGCTGTCTGGCAGGCAGGAGACCAGATGTATTTTACCTTACCCTTCAAAAGATCTGTCAAAGGTGCCACCACAGTTGAAAAATTTCTACAGAAACCTCTGTAGTAACCCACCAAACCCAGAAATCTCATAAGATCTTTTTTCGTAGCTGGAGGAGGATAACACTCAACTGCCTGTACTTTTGCCTGCAATAGACGCACTGTACCCTGCCCAACCTAGGTTTGTCACTGTCGCTCGTGCAAACTCACACTTCGCTAAGTTTATCGTGAGGCGTGCCTCAGCCAAACGTTTAAACAGTGCTTTCACACGCTGCACATGAGAAGACCAAGTATCAGAATAAATAACCACAACTAATTTCCAACAACTTTATTCATCAACCGTTGAAAAGTTGCAGGTGAATTTCGCAACCCAAAAGGCATAACTGAATAAGAATATAGCCCAGTTGGCATGATAAAGGCTGCGATCTCTCGTGCTCTTTGAGACAGAGGGACCTGCCAATAACCTTTCAACAGGTCAAATTTGCTGATGAATTTCGCAGCACCAACTTGGTCAATACAGTCGTCTATTCGTGGCAGAGGATAAGAATCTGGCTTAGTGACACTGTTGACCTTCGTAAAATCAGAACAAAACCGAGGGGTATTATCTGATTTCGGAACCAGTAAGCAAGGTGACGCCCAACTTGATGATGACAGTTCAGCAATACCATTTTTCAACATATAATCAACTTCAGCATCCAAAACTCTACGCTTTTCCGGGCTCACTCGATAAAAACGCTGTTTAATCGGCTTTACATCTCCCACCACTTCAATGTCATGCTCTAAAACATGTGTACGAGATGGCACATCTCCAAACAGACTGGAATACTCCTGTATAACCTCTATTAATTTTGTACGCTGAAGCTCTGACAAGTGAGACAATACACTGTTTAACTCTGAAGTACCTTAGAGTTTTTAAGCCAACCAGTTAACAAAGCAGAGTCATGACTTGGTAAATCATCCTCACAAACAGTTTCACTACCAGACATCAGTGTGTTACAAACACACACTGGATGAGCGTCATCTGCCGGTGGACTCAGTTCCTGAGATACCCGGACATGATATGCTTTTAACAAGTTGACATGACAAAGTTGATGGTTTTTCCTACGTTCTGGAGTGGCAATCAGATAGTTTAGCTCTGTCAATTTCTTCACTACTGTGTACGGGCCTAAAAACTTTGCTTGCAATGGTGAACCCACAATAGGTAATAATGCCAGAACCTGGTCACCCTCACAAAAGCTACGCTGCTCTGCTATACGGTCATAAAGACGTTTCATCTTCTCCTGTGCTGAAGTCAGCTTTTCCCTGGCTAACTCCGTAGCACAGTAAAGTCGATGTCTAAAACCATTGACATAATCAATCAAATTTTGAGGTGGCTGAGACTCTTTCCACTCATTTTGCAGAGCAGCTAAAGGTCCCCGCACAGTATGACCGAAAACCAAATTGTTTGGACTGAAATGTGTACTCTCCTGCACAACCTCTCTTGCTGCCAGCAACAACCATGGTAATCCATCCTCCCAATCAGCATCCATCTGCACACAGTATGCCCTCATCATTGATTTTAAGGTCTGATGGAACCGTTCCAGCGCTCCTTGGCTTTGCGCATGGTACGCAGAAGACTGGTTGTGCTGCACATGCAACAGTTTTAATACCTGTGCAAACAAATGAGAGGAGAAATTCGACCCTTGGTCACTCTGAATTTTTCTAGGTATGCCGAAGATGGATATAAACTGATCCAGAGCCCGCACAACTGCTTTTGCTGTTAGCGTACGTAATGGATATGCTGCTGGATACCTGGTACTACTGCACATAACAGTTAACAAATACATCGCACCTGACCTTGAACGAGGGAGAGGACCAACACAATCAACCATCAGGTGCTCAAATGGCTGGCTTACCACAGGGATCGGATACAGGGGAGCAACTTTAATTCCCTGATTTGGCTTGCCAGTTAACTGAAAAGTGTGGCACGTTTTGATGTAACTCGCAACACTTTTCTTAACCCACGGCCAAAAAAAATGTCTGAGAACACGATCATACGTTTTCCCAACCCCCATGTGCCCCGACTCATCATGAGCAACCCGCAAAACCAAATCACGAAATTTGGAGGGCACAACAATCTGATACACAGGATCTCCAACAAAACCCTCACAATGTGGCAGCCACTTCCGAACTAGTACCTCATTTTGTAAGAAGTAACCATGTGCACGATTTTTCACCTCATCCACCTCTAGAACAGACTGGAACAGCTCCCTCAGCGTTACGTCAGCTCTTTGCTCACGCGCCAATTCGCTATGGGAGACCGACAAGGGAGTGTTAGACAAAGTCATTTCAAACAACTCGGATTCCTCACCCTCTGTGTTTTCCACCTCTACCGAATCTGCAATGTCAGTGACCCGCTTCATGGTGCGCGTCACAGCGCAAACCGTGAACACTTCAGGAAACTGCTTTTCATTCTCATCAGGGCCGTTACTACCCAGCGGTACTGGAACCACCACTGGATGTACTGGGCTGCTTCCCTAAACACGTGCACCTGCCACATCATTTCCCAGAATCACGGTGACACCGTCTATAGGCAAAGCCGGACGCACTCCCATTTTAACTTCTCCCTCAAACAACTCTGAATAGAGCACAAGTTTATGTACAGGAAGATGAAAAATAGACATACCCATGCCCAAAACAGGTACAAAAGATCTAGTATCTGTTTCCTCAGAAAACGGCAAAACAGACCCTAGGACAAATGAATCAAATGCTCCTGTGTCCCTTAAAATAGTCACTGGCACTCTCTCGTTATTTCCAACCAAAGACACATGTCCTTTTGAAATAAACGGCAAGTATGAGCCTAAATCAGGCTTTGACGACACAGATGGTAACTCGACACTCGATTGATCTAGGAGCACATTATAACCTGGCGTCGCACAAGCCACCGGTTTTACATGATTCATATTTGCCTATTCCGCGACTTAAATGCCATGCATTCTCTCTTCCAATGACCATATTTATGACAGAAATGACACTCAGAGTCACGGAGTCCATGATCAACTCTCTGTTCCCGAGGAAAACCTCCACCTGACCGCTTAGAAAAAAACATCCCCCCAGCAGGCGCAACGTCTCTCCCAGCCACAGGACGCGTAAGGACATCCACATCACCCCTACACTTGTGGGTCAAAAAATAATCATCCGCAAGGGCAGCAGCCTCCCCTGCTGTCCTTACCTTTTGTTCACTTATGTACATGGCAATGCGTTCTGGAACTGAATTTTTAAACTGTTCAAGTACCATCAAATTACACAAGTCATCAAAATCTTTCACCCCTGACACCGAACACCATCGACTAAAGTGAGTCACCAAATCACGGGCAAACTCAAGATATGGTTTATCTCCCTTTTTCCAACTCCTAAAACGCTGACGGTATGCTTCAGGGACTAATTCATACACTTTCAGTACAGCCGTTTTAACCTTGTCATAGTCACCGCTGTCTTCCAGAGACAACGAGGAGAAAACCTCCTGAGCACGCCCAGTTAACACACATTGTAGTAAAACGATGCAGTCTGAATCGACCCAGCCCCTCGCGTCTGCAATACGCTCAAACAAAGTGAAAAACACATCAACGTCCTTCTCATTAAATTTAGGCACCAAGCGCAAACAGTTCAAAATATCACGTGAACTATCGCTGTCTCGAGGCAACTCTTCATTTCCTGAGAAGTCATATAATTTACCTTCTTTAATCAATCTCAGTTTTTCACTTTGTAAATCTAATTTTGCCATCTCTGTTTGCTGCCTCATTCTTTCTAGTGCCAATACTTTATCAACTTCTGATTGCTGCCGCATCTGTTCCAACTCTATTTCCTCATCCTTCTCTAACTTCATACGCAATATCAATATTTCTTTTTGCTGTTCAAAACTTAAAGCTACACCAGGAGATACATTCTGAGGAAACTCATCCAAAGCCAACTTACTAGGACTATGTGCTTTTCGTACAGGCGTTAAAACATCCATGTCATACAAATGTGCCCGTATAATAGATCTAACATTTTCTTTTAACCTCCTGTCGCCCACACTGATTTTATAATGATCAGCTATCTTTAACAACTGATCCCTAGTACACTGATCCAAAAATCCCTCCGAGGGAACAGCAATAAAATCATCGACACCTGCCATGATTAACACCTGAACAATACAGCAATCAGTCCCCGGTAAACAAAAGAACGTATAGTATTGACCTAACTAATGCGCAACACAAACCAAAGTAACCTCATAAACTGAGCGTCCCCTCTAAACTACCTAACCCAATCTACATAACTCAACCCTAGTCTTCAGGGGTTACTTGCGGCGGGTATTTATGCACTAAAACCCAGAAGTTTGGTTAAGCGACCAGCAAGCTGGCAACTTCGCCACAACAACGGACTTGCTCCCGAGACAACCGCTCCAACCACTTTCACCCCGCACTACATTCAGATGCACACGAATCCCAAACAGGAAAACGCGCTATACCTACAAGGGAACTAGCTCAATTTACACATTTGCGCAAAAAAAGGTCAACACTTACATTCCTTGTCCCGGGACTATTCTGCAGACAGAAAAAAACTTGCACCAACGATTCCATCACCTGGTTAATTCCCTTACGCCGGTTTCCAAAAAAAAATTCCAGACTAGACGTCACCAACTGGGAAAACCCACATTTAGCGCGTCCTCTTCCCGCAGTCAGACATCCAGTCAGCTCAAAAGCCACAACAAATAGAGGAAACCACACTCAAGGGAATACCAAAAAAAAGAATATTTATTAACAAAAGTAAAGATTAACTTAACAAATAATAAATAATTAGAAAAGAATCAACAAATGCAACTGGCAAAACATAATGCCAGTTATTCAAACAAAAACAAAAGGAAACGCCATGCTGGGGACAAGCAACAGATCAAACAGTCCAGTCCGCAACAATCAGGAAGGGGCGGGTTTTATGCCATCTAGAGACAGTGGCCAGCTGACTCCGATTTGCGTGATGGCCTCAGCTCCACTCCACCAGGAAGTTCACCCTGCAAACACAAAGACACACCCAAACATCCTGACAGAAACAAGAAACCCATGGGCCGTCACAGTAGGCAAGAAAAATATTTTTTCCTGGAACTGAACTGTTTCCAAAAATAAATAAAAACATCCTTAAACAAATTTCTTGTTGCAAAGAAGTATTAAAGTGCCAATAGACACTCTTAGGCTTTATATTAGTAATGAAAACACAACAGATTACTAGACTGTGATCAGAAAACCCACTAGGCAAAATCTCATATTTAGTAGTAAAACATCACTTATTTCACATGTGTTTTCAACTGATCATCTAAGACAGGACAAGTCTGTTATACATGCTAAAATAACGGAGAAAAACAAACTACCAAACCATGTTCATTATTATCTCAAATACATTTAAAGAGTTTTACATATTCCATCAAAGTTATAAAAAAATATTTAAAAAATAAATTGAAACTGCGATTATGAGGCGCGTGAAGCAGTGAGGAGATTCATACCTGGAAAGAATTACCACAGCCCAGTCCAGCTGGTGGCGGAAATGCACCATTAACACTATAACGGCCATGACTGTCATTTTGATTGTTTTGAATTTTATATCAGCAATAACTTTGTTGAAAAAATAAATAAAATCCTGCTGGTATCTGACTTTTCCTAGAAGTATCTGTATTTTAATTTAAACTGTTTTTCATATAAATTACACATAAGGCAAAAAAAAAAAAAAAAAATGAACATATTTACCTATTTCGGGCATAGACGGTCATATTGACCGCACTGAATTTCGCAGTATTATTTTGTTACATTTCCTGCGATTGACCATTGTCTCTCTCACTGTCAACAGAAAGGTCAGTAGCGGTCCTGAGTGTAACGCATATATGCTAATTTATACAATCAAAAAGTATATTAGATTAAAATCACCCAAAGACACCAAAGGAGAAGGAGAAGAGAGGTCACTTGCCTTGACTGGAAGCTTAAATAACCAATCACTATATTGATTCGCTACGCTTCCTTCTTGGTTCTTCTTTGTTTTGTTTTAGATCAGCTCGTTTCCAGCTTTTTCTATTAGCCTATTTTCTTTTATATTAAAATAAAATGTTTTATAATTAAATAAGATACTTTTAGTTGTTATTATCTTGTTCTGAGTTATGTTGAATGAATATGGAAATATAGCCGAATATGTGATAATTACGGTAGGCTACTAATGATATTATTAATCATAAATGTAAAATTACTGGCCCACTACATATAATCATAAACACAACCGATCTTTTCACGCCCCTGAATATGTATACTAACTCCTATTAAAACCACTAATGCCATGTAGCTTAATGAGTGAGTAGGAATGAGTAAGAATTGTGGAATACAATCGAAGTACTCCACAATGATGAATCCTAAAACAAGCTATAAGCTGCATTGGCATAGCAATATCAGTGTTTGACAAAGGATTTTTGGTAAATCTGTGGTGGGTGGACCTCTGTCCCTTTAGGGGGGTTCGGGGGAGCGGCCCGTAAGAAATATTTGTGATTTTTAATGTTAAATTCATCAATCTGGTGCACTTTGAGAGTTAAAAATTAAGAGCTCCAACCAGGCGTAGCAAGTCAGTCCCGGGCCCATATGCAAAAAATATTTGTACGGGCCCCCCTAACCCTGCCCCCCAAGTACATTGAAGATTCATTTATAGACGTTCACTGTAGTGTATCAAGAAAATACCATACCAACAATACCATAAAAAACACTCTACCCAACAACTTTTCACAACCAGAACGGAGCAAAAACAAGTCTAAAACCAACCAAGGCTCAGCCAATGTCAATAATAAACTACTGATCTTGGCACCGCGGCCAAAACTGTAAAAAAAATAAAACTACTTACTCATTTAGTTGCATTCTCCGGGGCTTTCTTTCGGCAAATTCATCCACGAGCAAGATGTCATTGGTGTTTAATTCATGGCTTTGTGCATTCTCGATGGAAATAATTGTCAGTCCCGATAGTCTGTTTATTAGCTTCAGTTTTGAAAATGATGGCTCCGCTTAAGCAACAGAAGGGATGGTAAGAAAGAGAACTAAACCGATCTATTTTAGGTAGTTTTTGTGTCGCAACTAACTTCTCCACCTTCTTTTTTCTCTTTAAGGCCCCACTTTTATGTTTGTATTTTTCCATCCTTTAATGTTCAATTAGCTAGCGTCTAGTAACCTCTCTCACACTGTGTTTTCTTTTTTTAATTTGACGCGGCAATGCCGTAAAAAATGACGGTACAGTTCTATGGCAGCCGCGGGGTGCAAAAAATAATAAACGCATAATAAATTCACACAAGAAATGACGTTGAAATTAGACATTATGGAGAAACAAGAAATTATTACACATGACATGCATACAAAATATATTTATTGTGGCTACACTTTAAAAATGAATTAACTCGTTTTAATTAAAAGTTCCCCATGGGCGGGCCCCCTATCGGCCCGGGTACCATTTGCACGTGCATACCCTGCATGCCCAGACGCTACGCCACTGGCTCCAACCCGTAATCAGTGTGCAAATTGAACAAAGAAAAACTCAAAACTCTTTTAGCTGTGATATAGTGTCTGTCTGCATTACACTACTACATAATAATAGTTATAATATTAATTCCATGACAGTAAAAGCCATATATTGTAAAACAAATGCACTAAAAAATAAAAGGAACTTTCATAATTAGTTTTGTAGGCTACTAATTTCCATGCTTGAAAGAGATAAACACATGATCTTTTATTTTGGCGGAAAACATGGTTTACAAACACGTCTCATTACAATTCTAGTAAAATGCGTAATCGTCAACTATGCAGATGTGTAAATAATGCGTAACTGGGTAACGGGTTCCTACACTCATAGTGTAAGTGTTCTGAAAGTAGCCTAGTCCTGCTTACCGCAGTTCTCTACACACACTCATTCGATCCTGATCCTCCTCAATATCCTCATCAGACACTTGAAGACATCAGACACCCGTTTCTTTTTTTCACGCTATTTCTCTGCACATTCCTTGCGTTTCTTCTCCATCTCTGACTATTTTGACAGATACACACTGACACTGCACACGCGCTCATAGCCCAAAGGGGGAGGAGTTTAAAGATGTGATTGGACCAGCCCAGTGCCAATCAAGAAAATAACCAATTGGCCGCTGATCTACGTGTTTCATAGGCCGGTCTGTAAAAAAAAAAAAAAAAAAAAAAACCTACGCTGACTTTTTTTGTCCAATCCATTACACCGGCACAAAGATCCCAGAGCCGCCAATTAAGCAAAACTAAATGAATGGGCCGCCGATGTACGAGTATTATGGGCCGTTTAAACAAAAAAAAAATTATATATTTTTTAAAAGAATGATCTGTATCGGCCCAAAAAGCACGTCGGCCAACCGGGCAAATGCCCGGTATGCCCGATGGCCAGTCCAGCCCTGGATCCTGTTGAAATGATTTTATATCTGCAGAAGCAGCAGAAAGATGCAAACAAATTCATTCTACTGAGGTATGGATTCACAATTATATGAATTTCACAATGCCACCAGCACTATGTATTACTTTTGTGTAACCCCAAAATATCTTCTTGAGAAATACTGAAAGAATGAATCAATGACATATAATCATGGTGCCACGATTCATGCGTTCACTGTCTCGCCCTCGCTATGTGTGTGCGTGTGGCGTGAGTGGGCGCGGCAAATTATATTCGCATTCTGTTCCTGAAAGGGAGGTCATGGAGAAATATATTTCTGGAATCGTGGAATTCGTGGTGGAGGTCGACGCGTCAAAGGTGGGGGTAGGCGTAGTTCTTTCCCAGCAGTCTCCTGCGGACGACAAGATGCACTCTTATGCGTTTTTTCTCATCACTTATCGTCTGCCGAACATAATTACGATATTGGTAACCGAGAGTTGTTGGCGGTCAAGTTAGCATTGGAAGAATAGCACCATTGACAGAGGGTACAGGGGAACCTTTTATAGTCTGGACCGATCATAAGAACCTTGAATACATCAGGTCTGCCAAACGACTAAACTCCAGGCAGGCTCGGTGGGCACTTTTTTTTCGGTCGCTTTGATTTTTCGCTCTCGTAGCGACCGGGGTCTAAGAACATCAAGCCCGACGTTTTTCTCGCATTTTTGATCGCTCCGAATGCTCGTCTACTCCCGAGTGCATTTTACCTGAGAGACTCATTATCTCTACACTCACATGGGAGGTCGAGTCGAAGGTCCGCACAACCTTTGAATGGGGTAATGCCTCCGCCCGATTGCCCACCGGGTCGATTATTCGTGCCGGAGGGAGTCCGGTCCGACGTTATCAGATGGGGTCATAGTTCCAATGTGGCTTGTCATCCAGGGGTCAGTCGTACCAAATTTTTGGTAAAGCAGTGAATCTGGTGGCCTGCTATGGCACGTGATGTTCAGGATTTTGTTTTGGGCTGCTCAATTTGTGCCCGTGGTAAGACTTCTAATCGGCCCCCAGATGGGTTGCTCCAACTGTTGTCTGTCCCTTCGAGACCCTGGTCCCATATCGCACTAGATTTTGTCACAGGTCTCCCACCTACTCAGGGTAGTACAGTTATTCTTACTGTAGTGGACCGGTTCTCGAAAGCGGCACATTTTATTCCCTTTCCCAAATTACTGTCAGCTAAGGAGACAGCGGTTACTGTCGTAGATCACGTCTTTCCCATTCATGGCCTCCCGACTGACGTGGTTTCCGACAGAGGGCCCAATTTATTTCCAAATTTTGGAAAGAGTTTTGACGGTTACTGGGGGCGAGCGTTAGTTTGTCTTCTGGGTTTCATCCCCAAACTAACGGTCAAGCTGAGCGAGCCAACCAAGATTTAGAACATGTCTTACAATGTTTGGCATCACAGAATCCCTCCTCCTGGAGTCAGCTTATCTTTTGGGTTGAGTGCGCTCATAACTCATTACCAGTATCGTCCACGGGCCTATCTCCGTTTCAGTGTAGTCTAGGTTACCAGCCAACTTTTTTTCCTAGTCTGGAATCCGAAGTCGCGGTCCCCTCTGCTCACGCCTTCATCCAGAGCTGTCGTCACATGGGTGGGAGTGCGCACCAAGGCTCAGGCTGATCGCCACTGGCTGAAGCCTCCCGTATATGTCGTTGGTCAAAAGGTGTGGCTTTCTTCCAAGAACATTTCTCTCCGCTCCGTTAGTAATAAACTAGCTCCCAAATTTATCAGCCCGTTCCCTGTCACTAAGATCCTTAGCCCAGTGGCAGTTCGCCTCAAACCCCCTCCTGTTGGGTTCCGGCTAGGGACATCCTGGATCACTACCATATTGATGATTACAATCAACGGGTAAGTCCAGGAGGCGCTCCTAGGAGGGAGAGGGGGGGGGGGGGGGGGGTACTGTGACGATCCATGCGTTCACTGTCTCGCCCTCGCTATGTGTGTGCGTGTGCCGTGAGTGAGCGCGGCTCATCAGCGCGGCTGATCAGTGCCAGCTGTTTTGAATGTGGATGTCCTATTTATTGTTTGTCACTTCGTCCTGTCTATGTCAGATTGTTGTTGAGGCTCAATAGGTCTTGTCTTCACCGTGTTTCTCCTGCGTTCCAGTCCGATTCCTATGCTGTGGTTTTCCCGAGTTCTTCCTGAGGATTTGCCGCTTGTTCCAGCATCTACATCTGCTCATTGCGTCCCTGCATTACCGAGCCCTGGATCTTCTGCGTGCCTCAACGCTGACCTGCACAACTACCTACTAAACTTTGTGTTGAATAAATTCTATTGTTCACTCGCAACTGAATCCTTTGACTTCTTCCATCAGAGTTATGACACATGGCTGAAGGGATTGCAGGCACTCCACCCTTAAGTGTGCCTATATTCTCAAACCTTTTCATTTAAGTAGTACATAATTGTAACAAGGTTCAGATATTATGGGAAAAAGGAGGCGGGAACGGGCGAACATTCAAACATTTTAATAATAAAATAAAACAAATACAAAAATGTATAAGCCAGCAGCCCCTCACGGACGACTGCTGGCCACACAAAACAGAAACAAAACACAACATGAAATCAGGCCTGTTCCTCTCTCTCACGTCTAGGGTTGGGTATCGTAACAAAATTTTTGATACCGATACCTTGACTTCGATACCTGTTCCTGAATGATACTTTTTTCGATACCAATTTTATGAAACCAGTTTTAACAATTTAACATTACCTAAAAAAAAAACTTTTATTTTTTCAGTTTGTTGACTTTTTCACACTGATATTTTGAGTCTGTAAAAAAGCACCAATGCTAAAGTTTTCTGTTTCCTAATCATTTAACAACATGTATTCTTTACTTCAATGAGCTCATTGTTTCTGCCTTAACTTAATCCATTGTTTAAAAATGAAACAATGAAAATTAAACAAAATGCATTACACACAGTCACCTCTGATAACAGATCACACTAAATTGTAATTTAGACACATGTATTTTCTTCTTTGAAACGATATGTATTGTGAAAAATGCTATACAAATAAATGTGAATTGATAGGCTACAGGGGTGTGGGATATATGCCTCACGCTCAGCACAGATGAAGCTTGCCGCAAAGCACTGGCAAAAGTAGCCTAATGATTATGGATGTTTCGGGAAACAATAGCAAGTAGTTATTTTAATTGTTTATTAATGAACAAGTGTTTACTAAGTGTGTTGGCTGCGAAGATGATTATGGCGATGCTGACTCGTCATTCCTGCAGTAGTGAACGCGTGCGCATGCCTATACAGATTAGGTAATCAAACTATTTATTTCTAATTGTTTAGTTTAAAAGTAGACATATTTTGACCGTATATAGGACTATTTCTCATGTCTGTGAGGCAAGTATCCTATACGCTGAGTTTCGGTTCATTTGTGATGCGCTCCAGTTCTTGCAGTCGAAGACGGATAAACTTTCTACTCTCAAGTGTATTCTGTGCGCTTTTAAGTGCCTTATCAGATTTACCGTGTTGCCGGTCTTGGCAGCAATTATCTTATCGAAAATATTGCATCGCGTGCTTCTAGCATTAAGTCTGGTACATAGGTACACTTTAGATCATTTCCACATATTTTCTATCTATCTGGGTTGGGACGCTTACACACACACACTACAGCCTCACGTGCAACGAGCCACATCTCTGGGCAGCCGCATAAACTAGTGTTTTTCCGCCACAGCAAATCATGCTGCATGCTTATGTATCACTGATGTTGACGAGATTAACCACTTAGGTACCGAAATTTGGTACCGAAAAATTTGGCAATTCGGTTGGTACCTAAAAAGTACCCAACTCGGTACCCAGCCCTACTCACGTCCCTCGGCCTCGTCCTGCTTGAGGTAGAATTAGGTCGGATTAATGACAACATATCCAGAAACTGTTTAAACCCATCTTTATGTGAACATTAATTCAGAATATTCCTTTTACTTGAGTATCATTCTGGCCAGGGTTCAAAAGCTGCATTACCATTCCATTCTGCCATGTGACCGATGACTGTGACATCATCAGGGAAACTGGGACCTTTTGATCCACCCAGTATTATTGTGATGATAATGAAGGCGGAGTGTGTCATCAGTCCCTCCTTTGTTAATATTATTCATAACATTTTCTGAGAGTTACATATTTATTTGTCTATAAACGACTTCCCACATTCCCTGTAGATCTGTCTCTGTTTACTTTTATCACGATATAGTGACACTATTGAAAGCCATATGAGAAAATCAGTTAACACACAATTCAAAATTGAGGTCGATGAAAAAATAGTTCTTTAAAGGTTTACCCCCCCCAAGGTTGGACTTGTGAGTGGTTTGCTCTAGGGGAAGCTCAGTCATGAGTGAATGACAGGACCTGGACAGCTCCATTAGGAAAACAGATGGTGGGGGAGTGGAAAAAGGGCTATGTAACAAATGTAATATTGTCTGAAAGCAGGAGGCTGCAGGACCTGTTCACAGCTTGTGCGCTTGGCTAGAACTCAAACCATCCTTTTTGGTCAGCGAGCGGCCGGCGGACAGTCGGTAACCAGCCGAGCCGCAGGTTGTCTTGCACGGTCAGTAGCCGACTTCTCCACGTCACGCATCAGGTATTTATCTCCACAGCGCTCTTGAAGTGAGACCATGCCTGGCCAGCTGTCTTTAAGGCCGCATGAAGGAGGAGAGACACCATTGAGAGGAGAAAGGTTCCTTCTGGCATTGCCTTCATTTAAATCTGCTTGTCAGAGATGACAACTGATGGAGGTTAGTGCTCATTTCTCTTGCATCATTTTAATCTCTTTAGCAGGAGCAATACAATTTTTGTCTCTTACATCCACCTATAAGGCTATTTAGCTCAAGCATTATCCTGTCAATTTCCTAGCATGTCAAATAAAGTGTCATCATTTACTCATCTTCATGTTGTTCATAACTTTATTCATAACTATTATTTCTGTGCACACATACAAAATAAGGTTCTTTATACTGGAGAAACGTTCTTTAGATTATAAAATGCTCTTCACACCATGAAAAAAATTAGGTTCTTTTAACCCTTAAACGCATACCTCAGGTCATTAGTGACCCGGGACGTCATTCACTACCCTCCTTCTCATTAATTTTTTAAAGTTAGCCATCAACCTTCTTAGTATTCCTCAAAAAAATAATTAAACAATATAACAAGAAAAAAAAAACATAAAAGAATGCCTGGTTTCCCATTTATTTTTCGTAAAAATTGTATAGGGTCGCTTACGACCCGAGGTGTGTAATAACATTTACAAGTATATTTTTTCTGCACAAGAATAATTAAATCTTTGTTGACTGAATAAGTGTAATTCACCTTTATTCCACAAGGTGACAATGTCTGATACAAAATTATGAAGTGACGCTTCAATCATAGTTACCGCAGGCAGAAAACAAAAGAATAGGAAGTATCATCAGCAAAACTTGAAATGGCTCAGATTTAATGCAGAGCGAATAATGAATGCAAATAAAAATTTGTGTCACTGTCACTTGATGTTGAAGCTGGGGAAGAAGCTGTCAGTGATCAAAGTATTGATTTTGAAAATGTTGAAAATGATCGTTTTGAGAATATGTTTGAGATCGTGAATATGAGCCAGATGCTTAATGTATTGGCAAATTAGCTCTGACGAGGACAGTGATGATGGTATAAAACATCTGCTCAAACTGAACTATTCCAAGCTCCAAAAGGTAACAAAATATGCTTTATTTTATTATTGTGTAATTGTTATTCTAATATCAGGAGAGATTTATATTATCACGACAGGTAGAGATCCATCTGTGTTAGTTATAGATGCGGGTCGCTGAAGACCCGAATATGTAATAATGATTGGGGAAACATTCATGCATGAACTGTTCTTAAGAGCTCTACACCCAAAATGTTTCTTCTAATTCAGGGGTGTCCAAACTCTGTCCTGGAGGGCCACTGTCCTGCAGAGTTTATCTCCAGCTTGCCTCAATATAGCTGTCTGGAAGTCTCTAGTATGTAAAATCTTTATTAGCTGGTTCAGGTGTGTTTAATTGGGGTTGGAGCTTGCAGGACAGTGGCCCTCCAGCAGCAGGATTGACACCCCTGAAAAAAGAAGAAAAAAAACTTTGGTAACCTTAATTTTGTGTGGAACACACAAGATAAATTTGTCAGTGTTTTTATTTAGTCCATACACCGAAAGTCAGTGGTGTCCATTGGGGTTGTTTTGGACCACACTGACTTTCATTTATGTACAAAAACAGCTGAAAAGTTCTCTTAGCTGAATAGTTAATTTTGTTTTCAAACAAATAACAGAAAGAAAGTCATACAGGTCTGGAATGACATGACAGTCCATTTAAGAGACAACATAAGGAAGAAAAGACAAAACTTAGGCTTTAGGTCATTCGTCTTTCTTATTTCATTAGTGTTTTAACCCCAGCTTTAACCCCAGCCATTTCAAAAGCACAGAGCCAAATTATCCTAAAGTGTTACCCCCCTCATGGGAAGATGTATTTCAGTGGGTCATGCTGTTATTGCAAATATCACCCAACTAAACTGAATGGGCTCGCATCTGCGACTCATTAGTCAAAATGAATCGGAAGATCACTCTACATAAACATACACCCTGATTAATACAGAGAGTGTTGGCGTGTGACAGGATAAGACCGAGTACGGAGAGAGAGACACAATTACATGCTCTTACAGTCTAGACATTTCCAGAGAGAAACAACGGCAGCATACCTCAAAATACTAATAAGGTTATATTTGTGCTTTAAAAACAAGACTGAGGCCAAGTTTTGGCTCTCATTAGATACTCTGACTGTGTGAAGGAGAATAAGGACAGAGCTACAGATAACAGCGCCAGGAGAAAATCCAGCCAAGTCCTTCAAAACTGGCCCAGTGAGCATGAGACACCTCGCTGGCTCACAACATCCAAAAATATGCTCACGTGTTTGTGCTTAATAATTTTTTTACACAGATCCCAAAGGAAACATCGGCTGACATTTAACGCATCGTCAGAAACAATCAATACACAGAACATTCATTAGATTGATTCTGAAGAGTAATAACTCTGAAATAAAAGAAAGTCACTGCCATCAGAATGAAATTGCAACCCCAAAATTGCGACTGGACCTTAAGTAAAGTAAAGTAAAAGTAAAACTTTATTTATATGGCACTTTTCACAGACAAGAAGGGTCACAAAGTGCTTCACAGTAAAAACAAAAATAATAAAACATATAATAACCACAACACACATAACAACAAAACCATATGGCTAGTTAAACGCTTGTCTAAAAAGATGTGTCTTAAGGTGTTTATTAAAAGTTTCTAAAGAGTCCAGGGCTCTCAAGGCTAATGGAAGAGAGTTCCAGAGCCTTGGAGCCACCACACAGAAAGCACGATCACCTCTTGTTTTAAGACGTGTTTTAGGAACGGTAAAAAGGTCTTGGCCTGAAGACCTCAAAGAGCGACCAGGAGTGTATATGTGCAATAGGTCCTGTATGTAAGAGGGAGCTTGACCATGGAAGGCTCTGTAAGTAATGGTTAAAATTTTAAACTGCACTCTAAAACTAATTGGGAGCCAATGAAGAGCCTTAAGCACAGGTGTGATATGTGATCTCCTGTTGGTCCTTGACAAAAGTCTTGCAGCAGCATTCTGTACAACTTGCAGTTTGTCCATGGAGGATTTGTTTAAGCAAGTGTACAGTACATTGCAATAATCCAGGCGAGAGGAAATAAAAGCATGAACAAGCATCTCCATCTCTTCTTTAGAAACAACCGATCTAATCCTAGCGATGTTCCTGAGATGAAAAAAACAGGAAGGAACCACAGATTTAACATGACTGCTAAAACTCATCGATTTATCAAAAATGACACCCAAATTTCGCACCACATTACCGTCCGAGGATGGTAGAGCCCCAATGGCCTGCCTAATCTTTGGAGTCATGTTATCTGGAGCAAAAATCAGCACCTCAGTTTTAAGTGGCTCTTTGTATTATTTTTAGCATTCTAGAGTTCTTGGAAAAAGTGGTCACTCAAATAAACGCTGCAGTGCCCAAAGTCAAACTCAAAATGGGCAAGCAAAACCGCTCTGGGACAGAGTATTTTTTGTTGGCCTTAACGTGGTTTGACTCAAACCAACCCCATTAGTGGTCTCAACTGAGCTGTGTCGACTTCCTACGTCACGTTACATTGGTTATCACTTGGGACTGTGGGGAAAAAATGTTCAGACTTCCTCATTTGTAAATCGAAGAAATTTAATGGGGCGATGAAAAATTGGCACCTCATCTCAAATGAAATGAAACGGATACAGACACAAAACCGGTTTACCTATCCACCTCTGCCTTCCTCTCACTTCTTTTCTCATCAGCCAGACTGTGGGTGTATTGATTTGTGTATTGATCAGGCTCGTATTCTAGGTGGTATCTCATACTATTGCGGCTTGGCACCCTTTGTGGAGGAAACTAGGGCGATTGGAGCTGCAGAACCCTATACAGTCAGACAGGGATAAAGAAATGATTATGGTCAGGAAGATTTGTGCAGATTATTTCACTCAAAGTACCTCTCAGTCCATCAGATCAATGAATGCCAAAGCAATCTTGCAAAGAGTTGGCAATATCGTATTATTATTTACTTATTATTTATTGTTATTTACTCATATTAGTATCTAGCGTTCAGCGTCAGTTCAGGCAGGCCGCATAGTCAAGCTCAGCTATCAGCTGATACCCAGTCTATCAGCTGATCCGATTCATACGCCTTCAATTAGTTTCTTTCAATCAAGAGCCTTATTTAAAGGCATTTTCAGTCTGTCTGCTTAGCTGCTTCCACTGCATGCTTGCAAACGTAGCTTCTCGCAATACGATGAGATTACTCATATATTTTGCTGTACTCACCCAACTGCTGACCATGTCTACCACCGCAAATGATGAAGACCAATGGCAATTTGAATCCATTGAAGATTCCCAGCAACAATTAAGTCAAGCAGAGGGAGCCTTTCAAGACGAAAGCAACACTTCTGTCCGTCGGAGCTCTCGCCTTGCGAGTAAATCTTGTAGTCCTCCTAGCATTATTGACTGGCCACTGCCAAAGATACTGGAAACCTTGTATAGACATGATATCCCGGCACCGCCTGGAGCTACGCATAAAGAACTTTTTGATTTGCTCTGCGAAAAAATTGACGTCCCAGCAGCAGATCTTCCTCCTCTTCCATTCTCCGGCAGGAAACAGTCGCAGAAGAGAAAGAACCTTGACCCGGCTTTTATTTCGTCTGATGTTGCACCCAAGCGGACAGGTGGTCCAGCCGTCTCAAACCGAGCAGTCTACTCTTCTTCAGTCCAAAGCAATGACCCAGTGTTATCAGCATTGTCCAGCATTCAGTTTTCGCTCTCCGGCATGAACTCCAGAATTCAGGCTCTAGAGTCCGGTCCATCATCTAGGTCCTCGGCAAATCTTCTCTTCTCTGGCCCGTCTTTCGAGAACTTCACTTCAGGCACGGCGCGGCTGCCCGTGTTTACTCCGCAGCTGGATGATGACGTCGTCAATTCGGCGACTATTCCGCGAAGAACGATGGGAAGTGCAGTTCCTGTGTCTTCGGGCTCTCCATTCTTTCCGCCGGCAGCGGCGATTTCTCATCAGTTGAGAAGCCAAATCGTGGCAGGTAATGATGTCAATCTTGTCAAAATATTACTGTGCTCAGAAATGAGTGAGAAGCGTTTTGTTGATTGCGGCGATGTGTCCGTTATGCTTAAAGACAGCGATCCCCGGCTTTCAAAAATGTTAACACTAGCTGAATTTAACGTGGCATTTGGGGTTTACAGAGATGTCATTTGCGAAATCTATCCGTCTCGTAGAGCCGAGCTGGACAAATATTTAGCAATTATTTCTGACTTGGCTTTGACTTATGGAGGAACTCTCTTCTATGACTTTCACAAATCATTCTCTGCAAAAGCTGCTATGTTTATTCAACGTTTTAATCAGAGATTGGACTGGTCTGTAGTCGACTTAACCCTCATAAGCAGACATTTCACTGGTCATCAAGCTCTCTCCTGCTCGATTTGTGGCTCTCATTCTCACACTCACAATCTATGCCCAAAATCTGTGACTCCTCTAACTTCTAAGCCTGGTTTTCAAACTGTTGACTCGAAGGTCGCTACTCCGCTACTCCTTTGTGCTATAATTTTAATGAAAATGTTTGCAAATTTTATAATTGTAAATATGTTCATGCTTGTAGTTACTGCGGGGACGCCCACCCAAAATCTGTGTGCCCGAGACGAACCCGCTTTATGAAAAAGGAGAAAAACAAATAAAACCTTCAGCCCCAGTCAATGTTCCAAAGCTGGGACAGGCACTGAAAAATCATCCTAACCGCTGCTTCGTCAATTATTTAATAACTGGACTTATTCAAGTTTTTTTTGCAGTTTGTTATGGTTGCCTAATGTTTCTTTTTCCTGTAATAACTTGCTTTCTGCTGTTAAAGAACCTGAAATTGTCGATATTTTTTTGGAAAATGAAGTTAAGAAAGGATTCCTGATTGGGCCTTTTGATAAGTCTCCTTTCTCAATTTGTCGGATTAATCCTATAGGGATCGCTACTTGAAAATATTCAGGGAAGAAGCGCTTAATTTTTGACTTGTCTGCCCCTCATAATGACGCCGCTCAAAGTATCAACAGTCTTATTCCTTTAACTCCGTTTTCTCTTTTTTACGCAACTGTCGACGATGCAATTAAATTCATAAAAAAAGCAGGTAGGGGTGCTTGGCTCGCAAAGGCAGATATTACAGACGCCTTTAAAGTCATGCCCTTACATCCATCGCAGTGGCATTTATTTATTAAATGGAGGGAAAAATTATACTTTTCGGTCAGGCTGACTTTTGTCACAGTAGTCCAAAAATATTTTATACACTTTCTATGTTTTTCTAGGCGCTATGTTGGATTCTTCTTAATAACTGCAAAATACCGCACGTGCTCCATCTTTTAGGCGATTTTTTGGTAGTGGATTATAAAAATGCAAAGCCAGAGAGATGCATTTCGGCGTTAAAACATACTTTCACCGATTTAGGTGTTCCAGGAGAAAACCTTAGGCCCTCTTAAAGTTATTGAGTTTTTAGGCATTACATTAGATTCTAATTTAATGCAAGCCTCGTTGCCCCTTGAGAAATTAAATCGCATTAGAGAAATCATGAGAAATGCTCAGATGTCCACTTGTTTTTCAAAAAGAGATTTGCTTTCTCTACCACGCCATCTTAATTTCGCCATGCGAAACTTTCTCGATTTGAATTTCAGAAATTCCACCTCCTGTGTCCAGGTTCAGCATCAATCAGCTTAGTCTGCCCTCCCTTCAGCCAAACCGTAATAGATTAGACATGACCGATGTGTAAAATACATGCGCAGTGGTCTAGCAATGTCGACATTAAAAATGTATGACACTGCTTGGTCTCATTTTAGTTCTTTTTGTGCCGCCTTCTCTGTAAATGTACTTCCTGTCAATGTTTCATATGTTAGTGCTTTTATAGTTCACTGTTTTGAGTCCCGTGAAATGCAGCCTTCATCCATCAAAAGTATGATTGCCGGCATCCAATTCCACCTGCGCTGCTTGGATCCATCCACCTTCAGCTTGCTCGAAAATTCAATGATTCGTCTCCTGCTTAATGGACTTAAAAAAGAGAAACCTAAAGGCAATAATCATCGTCTCTCTCTCACACTTCCACTTTTGAGAAAATAATATCACATCTGAGAGCGGGATGCTTTGGGATTTATACTGATATGATGTTAGAATCTGTGTTGCTTACTGCTTTCTATGGCTTTCTCAGAGGTGGCGAGTTCTCAAAACGCACAGATTCCTTTAATCCGTCACATGACCTCACAATATCTGATGTTTCAGTTTTTTCTCACCACTTCGCCATATTTCTGAAACACTCAAAATCTGATAGGAACAGGGAAGGATCTTTTGTTTACGTTTCTGAATCTAATCCTGCTTTTTGTCCTCTGTCTTCTATGTTGGCTTATCTGATGAGTCGTCCACAAGCTCGTCCGGAGGACCCATTATTTACAACGGAGGAGGGGAAGCCTATGTCCAGAGCCTGGTTTGCATCCCGTTTCCACCTGCTTTGTCAATACTGCGGGCTTCCCCCAGGGCGTTATTCAGCTCATTCATTGCGCATAGGGGCTGCTACAACGGCTGCTTCCTCTACTCCCGTTTCTACCCTTAAAGCTATGGGAAGATGGTCTTCAGCAGCTTATGAACGGTATCTCGATACTCAAGCCATCCTTGAGGCTCAGAAAGCTATGAGTGATGCTTGTGATCTGTAGTGAAATAAATATTGCTTCAGTAATGGATTGGCTTTTAATTACAGCTTCATTAGCTCTAGCTTCATTTCTCTTGCCATCTTCACGTACATTTTTTTTAGTTTATCCTATAAACTAAATGAGGTGGCTTTTTGAAACGCTCATTTCAATCCTCTCCTGGCTCTTCATTTTTAGCAAAAGAGCCAGGGATGACTGCCTGGTATGGTATGTTGGGGGGATTTGTTTGCTGCTTTCCCAGTTTAAATGGGAGATTGTCCCCAGAAGCTGCTGCTGTTACCTGACTAGCTTTCATGGAGCTCATGAAAAGGATGGGTAATTCAGAACAGAGCCATACCGCCAAATGTAACTTTAACAATCATGCAAATAAATATTTTGGAAAGTAATTGTTTTTGGAATTTTTGACTCAAGTGGTCCTGACTGAAATGTACTTCTCGTATTAACATTATTATTCTCATCCATTGGAAAATTGTTTCTGCTAATTTTGAGAACAAATCTAACAAAATTATGTAATGTTTTGGTATATATACAATATTTATTACACAGCTCGGTGGAATACTTGATTCTGATTGGTAATAATTGGTCAGTTTGTAGATGATCTTGTTTGTAGATGATGTAGTTGGTGAAGGTGGCGCCTTAATGGCGACAGGTGTAGAGCGTCTTATTGCGTGTTAAGTTTATCTAGTTATTTAAGTATGTTCCCGAGTGCAAGTGTTTAAATTAGTAATATCACGGTTTCTATGACTGTTTGCCCTTTCTGGACATCATTATTATAGTGAGATCAAAGCTTGTAAAGTACACTTTTCATGATGAGGAAGTGCGAGCTGATGTTGTTGCTGCTCTGGGCAGTTGAACTGCTAATAGCATTATCTGGGTATTATGGGGGCGAAATTCTGCGGTACAACCGTGACGACCTGCTGCTTCTTCGAAATATGGATCATCCAGCACCGAACTTGGATAACTGCAGAGAGTTGATACCGAGACAACGCGGGCTGGGCCGTGATTACCGGAAGAAATCTCCGATGAGGAAGCGGGGAAGGAGAGGTGGAGTGAAGCAGAGGCTGAAAAGGCTCACCGGCACACTGAGGAGTCTGCCGCTAACTTCCATTATACTCAACAATGTTCGCTCCCTATGTAACAAACTGGATGAACTACAGGCAAACATATCATGCCAGTGGGCATACAAAAAGGCTAGTCTGGTCTGCCTCACGAAAAACCTGGCTGGATAACACGATCGTGGACTCCGAGCTCTCTCTGTATGGATTCGGCTCTCCGCTCAGACTGGACCGGGACACTGTGAGTAGCCTGAAAAGACACTGGGGTGGGTTGTGCGTGTATTTTAATAAAGAGTGGAGCAGAACTGCTGATGTTAAAGACTCCTGCTGTACACCTGATCTAGAGCTGCTTGCTGTGTCATTCAGACCCAAATATCTCCCCAAGGAGTTTGTTCAGCTGGCTCTAGTACTTGTTTTCATCCCCCCCTCTATCAACGTCATGTGCAGCAGAGGCCATAGTGGCGCGTGTCCATCAGATTGAATGTACATCCCCAGATTCCCCCGTTTTTATTTAGGGGATATTAATGGCTGTAGGCTAAACAAGACACTTCCAACCTACCAACAATATGTTACATGCGCCACCAGAGGTGACAAAAAAATTGACCTATGTTATGGGAATGTAAAGAATGCATACAAAGCATACAAAAAAACACCTCTTAGCACTGCAGATAATAATGTGGTCCATCTGATCCCTGCTTACCGTACGAAACTGCAGAGAGAGGGCGTGACCAAGAAGCTGGTGAAAAGGTGGGATGATAATGCGGTTGAGTCTCTACAGGGCTGCTTTGACTGCACAGACTGGGAGGTGTTGACTCAGGGGAGCAGCCTTGAGGAAGCCACTGAAGTGGTTACCCACTATATCACCTTCTGTGAGGATATGATTGTCCCGCAAAAAAACTGTGAAAGTATTCTCTAACAATAAACCCCGGATTACAAAAGCACTGAAAACCACTCTTAATGAAAAGAAAATAGCATTCAACTCAGGAAACAGAATTGAGTCCAAACTCATCCAAAACAGACTGAACAAGGAAATAAAATCAGCAAAGAAAGGATACAAGGAGAAAGTTGAGAAACTCTTTCGGGAAGGCAAATCAAGGGACGCCTGGCGAGGCGTTAAAACACTGGCTGGCCTCCCCATTAACAACTCCGCATCATCCGGGACAATAGACTCTGTCAACATGGCAGAGGACCTTAAAGGGGTGATGAACTGAGAAATCAAATTTTCCTTGAGCTTTTGACATCTAAGAGGTCACCATATTATAAGAATATCCTGTAAGTTTCAGAACTGAAAACGTCCTTGTTAGTCCAATAAATGCTTTTATTGACACCAGGCTCAGCAAACGACTCGTTTTTCAAACTGGGGAACTATGACGTCAAAGAGGATAAAACACCACCCCCGCAGAAGAAGATCAACGCCTACTTCAACACGGCCGGTTTAGCCCCGCCCACCGATTCGCGCATTACAGGCATAGCTAAATAACATAGGCCTACCTCGTGATGACAAACCGGATCGAGCTACCGAGAAGTAAACATGCCGTTTACTAAATATTGTGCAGTGCCTGGTTGTGGAAGAAGACAGTCGCTGCATAAGCTTCCTCTGGATTCCAATAGGAATGCATGGTTAAAATTTATTTTTAATGAGGTTCCAGCTGATGTGGGTAAAACATTGTCCGTTTGTTCGCTTCATTTCGCCGAGGACTGTTTTGTAAACAAGACACAGGTCGAGACAGGATTTGCAGACCGATTAAGATTGAAAAACGGTGCTGTGCCTTCTATATTGGATCCAACAGGAATGGTGCAACACACTTATGTGAGTAAAATTTCTATAAAAACATTAAAAATAGCCTACATTAGAAGTAGCATAAACAATTAACAATAACTTACCACGCTGTCACAGGCTGAAGTATCCGTTGTATTTGAGGTGTTGTTGGTTCATTGTCCTGCGATTCGGGATCGGACTCTGAGTCGAACATGTATGGGCGAATCATTCCGGTTGCCATTTTACAACATTGGAAGTTTTCAAAACAATTTCCCCCATGTGCACTGATGAGTGAGTTGAAACTCATTATTATGCAAAACTGTTATCCACTCACAGCAGTGGGCGTTTACTTCCAAGTCTTCAATGCGAGACACCCATAAAAACCGAGCGTTTTTGAGCTAGGCTCAAAACTAGGGTAGAAAATAGCCTATTACTTATTCATTTAGATGTTTTTGAATGTAAAAACCAAGCGAACGTCATAAGTTGACCTAAGACAACAATATAATTAAAAAAAAAAAGCCAATTCATGACCCCTTTAACCAATTCTACTCCAGGTTTGACCAGTCTGATAATTTACAAGAGAGGAAGGAGCTAATAGCTAAGCTCAGTCCTATGATACCTGCCCAAGCAAATCTGGAGTTGCGGCAAGAGGAGGTGGAACTCATGCTGAAGAGATTGAAACTTAACAAAGAACCAGGACCTGATCAGATCTGTGGCCGGTTGCTAAAGGCCTGTTGCAGCCAGCTGGCAGGTGTTTTCTGTTATCTGTTCAACCGCTCTCTGTCAGAACATTCAATCCCATCAACCTGGAAATCCTCAGTCATCTGTCCAATAGCCAAAAAGAGCAATCCCACCTGCAACAATGACTTTTTGCCTGTGGCATTAACATCTCTGGTAATGAAAGGCTTTGAAAGGCTTATTCTTTCCCAGCTTCAGGAGGAGGTCAGTTTACATGCTGACCCCTTTCAGTTTGCATACAAACGGAACAGATGTGTGGATGATACCATACTAACACTTCTACATGGCACTTATTCACATCTTGAAAAGCCCAGGTCATTCATTAGACTGGTCTTTGTGGATTTCTCAAGTGCTTTTAACACAGTGCAACCTCACCTGATGGAACAAAAACTGCTACAAATGGACGTGAACCCGCACTTTATTCTCTGGATCTTGTCTTTTCTGACAGATAGACAGCAGAGGGTCTGAGTCAACGGTCACCTCAGTTCATCTAAGACAGTCTCCACTGGAGCCCCACAAGGCTCTATAATCTCACCGGTTCCTGTATACACTATACACTAATGATTACAGGAGCAATAACCCAGGTATAATGGTGAACGTGATTTCACCAAGTACCACATGTTACTGGATAAACATCTTTGTTGATCCTGGAACAACTTTCAGATCAACCAATCAGATTTGAGGGACAATGTGGCAAGGGGGCGTGGTTTTCTGAAATCTGTAATGAGTGAGGAGCCAGTGACAGCTGTGTGGTGAGTAAGTAGGTCAAGTGCAGATGATGAACACCTGTGTCTGATTGCAGTGATTAGCGTGGAGAGACCACATATAAGCCAGTAGGAATGAAAGAGCGGTTGAGAGAGAAGGACTTGGGACTCGCACGCTGCACACAGACTGAGAGCTGGAGACACAGCGGGAAGAGATTGTTCATTGAATGAACTGTGAGCTGATACAGTGGGAAGAGTGAACGTTGCTGTAGCTAAGTCTACGGTGGAGGCGCATGTGGCACAACTTTTGTTTTCTTTTGTTTGTTACAAATCAATAAAGTGCGAGTCCCAGTCAAGCCAACCGTATTCTTCCTTCCACACACATTGAACCTCACTACAGACAAGTTTACAGTTTATGTCAAGTTTAGGCTTAGAACCAGGGTAAGGTGCTTCAACATCAGTGTTATTCACCTATTATTTCCCTCTGATTTTAGGGAAAAGTTATGGGTAGTGTTAGGTTTAGGGGTAGGGATAGGGTAAGGACTAAATTTTGGGATAGGAATGTTGTTCCAGGATCAACAAAATATGTTGATCCAGGAACATGTCTTACTTGGCAAAATCACGGTGACCCAGGTATAATATACATGAAATATTCCGACGACACTGTGATCATGGACACCACTAATTCATTACGAGAATTACATTTACATTTACATTTAGTCATTTAGCAGACACTTTTATCCAAAGCGACTTACATCTGAGGACTAAAGCAAGCGAGTCATCGTGAAGAGGGAAGAACGACGCAAGAAGTGCTCAAAATAGAAAGTTCAGGCATTGCTCAGAGTAGCAAAAGCCAGACGAGGGAAGATTTAAAAGGGAATGAAAGATTTAAAAGAGAAGAATTTTTTTTATTTTTTATGTTAAGGGTAACACTTTAGAATACGGTTCCTTCGTTAATGAATAACTACACAAGAGTAACACAATATTAACAATCTAGTAACTATTATTAACTAACAAGAAACTCTGATTAACGAACTAGTTAGTAATAGCGCACAGATGAAAGTGGTAGTTCACTATTAACTAATCAATAACTACTATTTTTTTTATGCTTCCCAGAGAACTACTGAAAAAGTTTATTAACAATCTAGTAACTACTATTAACAAAAAATAAACTCTGATTAACGAATTAGGAAGTAATAGTGCACAGATGAAAGTGGTACTTCAATAACTACTATATTCTTTTATGCTTCCCAGAGAACTACTGAAAATTTTCATAATTCATACAAAATTAATCAATAACCAATCAAATCAATCAAATCAAATCCTTTTATTGTCACACAACCATATACACAAGTGCAACAGTGGGTGAAATTCTTAGGTGCAGTTCCGAGCAACATAGCAGTATGACACGATGTGACGAAAACAATTACAGCAAACATCAGATTTACATAGATTACACATCTAATGTGCGCACAATTACTCACAGTACCATATACACTAACAGAACAATAAATAATATACAATGTACAATATACAACAGTTTACAATATACAACAATATACAATATACAACAATTTACAATATACAACAGTATACAAAAATACAAAAAGAGGTAATTATACATAGAATAGATACTCGTAAGGTGCAAATATATATATATATATATATATATTATGTAAATGCAGTAGGTTATGTTGTGCTGTGTTGACAGTTAGAATGTTTATGGTTATTGATCATGAGGGATCAAGAGTTTAGAAATCGAATTGTTTGTGGGAAGAAGCTGTCATGGAGTCGGCTGGTGTGTGTCCTGATGCTGCGGTACCGCCGGCCTGAGGGTAGCAGTGAGAGCAGCCCATGGCTCGGGTGGCTAGAGTCTCTGATGATCCTCCGAGCTTTCTTCACACACCGCCTGGCATAAATATCCTGGAGGGAGGGAAGCTCACCTCCGATGATACGGCTGGCAGTGCGCACCACCCTTCGCAAGGCTTTGCGGTTACGGCTGGTAGTATTGCCATACCAGGCAGTGATGCAGCCAGTCAGGATGCTCTCGACAGTGCTGGTGTAGAACTGTGTGAGGATGTGGCGGTTCATTCCAAACTTCCTCAGCCGTCTCAGGAAGAAGAGGCGCTGATGAGCCTTCTTCACGACGGCCTCAGTGTGGACGGACCATGTGAGTTCCTCTGTGATGTGGACACCGAGGAACTTGAAGCTGCTGACTCTCTCCACCGGTGCTCCATTGATGGTGATGGGGCTGTGTTCTCTGTCGTTCTTCCTGAAGTCGACCACTAGCTCCTTGGTTTTGCTGATGTTGAGGGAGAGGTTGTTCCTCTGACACCAGTGCGTCAGAGTGAGCACCTCCTCTCTGTAGGCCGTTTCATCGTTGTCGGTGATCAGACCTACGACCGTAGTATCATCAGCAAACTTGATGATGGAATTAGAGCTGTGAGTTGCCACGCAGTCATATGTGTACAAGGAGTACAAGAGTGGGCTGAGAACACAGCCCTGTGGGGCTCCAGTGTTGAGGGTCAGTGATGAGGAGATGTTGCTGCCTATTCTAACCACCTGGCGTCTGTTTGACAGGAAGTCCAGGATCCAGCTGCACAGCAAGCTGTTTAAGCCCAGAGCCCGGAGTTTCACATCAAGCAAGGAGGGCACTATGGTATTGAATGCTGAGCTGTAGTCTACAAATAGCATTCTCACATATGTGTTCCTCTTTTCCAGGTGGGAGAGAGCAGTGTGTATTGTAGATGCAATAGCATCATCAGTGGAGCGGTTATTGCGGTATGCAAACTGCAGTGGGTCCAGTGAGGAAGGTAGAACAGAGCAGATGTAATCTCTGACTAGTCTCTCAAAGCATTTACTGATGATGGGGGTCAGAGCAACAGGGCGCCAGTCATTTAAGCAGGTGATGTTGGTTTGCTTCGGTACAGGTACGATGATGGACGTTTTGAAGCATGTGGGGACTACAGACAAGGAGAGGGACCAATTGAAAATGTCCGTAAAAACACCAGCTAGTTGGTTCGCGCACTTTCTGATGACGCGGCCCGGAATACCGTCTGGACCCGCGGCTTTACGGATGTTCACCCGACGGAAAGATCGGGTTACATCCGCTACAGAGACGGAGAGTGTACTAACCTCTGTAGCTTCAGCCGCGAGAACTCTCTCCACGAGGGGGATGTTAGTTCCCTCAAATCGAGCATAAAAAGTGTTCAGCTCATCTGGGAGAGAGGCAGTGTTGTTCACTGTGGAGTTTATGTTTCCTTTATAGTCCGTAATGCTATTAATTCCCTTCCACATGCTTCTAGAGTCGGTGGTGTTGAACTGTCCTTCAATCTTGTCCCTGAATTGGCGTTTTGCTGCTCTGATAGTTTTTCGGAGGGCATAACTTGCTTGTTTTTGCTCCTCCGCACTCCCGGAGTTAAAAGCGGAGGTCCGCGCGTTGAGTGCTGCACGAACATCGCCATTAATCCATGGTTTCTGGTTCGGGTAAATCCGTATTGTTTTGGTCGGAACAACGTCTTCTACGCACTTCCTGATGAAACAGGTTACGCTATCAGCATAAGCCTCGATGTCGTCATCAGAGGCCGACCGGAACATCTCCCAGTCCGCGTGATCAAAACAGTCCTGAAGCATAGAGTCTGATTGGTCCGACCAGCACTGGATCGTTTTGAGGGCGGGTGTTTCCTGTTTCAGTTTCTGCCTGTAAGCGGGCAGAAGGAGAACGGAAGAGTGATCCGATTTGCCAAAAGGTGGGCGGGGGAGGGATTTGTAGCCATCCCGGAAAGGGGAGTAGCAATGATCCAGAACCCGGTCCCCTCGTGTGTTAAAGTTTATGTGTTGGTGGTATTTAGGTGCTATTTTCTTAAAGTTGGCTTTGTTAAAGTCCCCGGACACAATGAACGCGGCCTCAGGGTGCGCGGTTTCCTGCTCGCTTATTTCCCCATACAGTTCCTTTAGTGCCCGGTCTGTGTCGGCTTGTAGGGGAATGTACACAGCCGTGATAATGACCGCTGTGAATTCCCTCGGTAGCCAGAATGGTCGACACAGAAGCATGAGAAATTCCAGATCAGGAGAGCAGAAAGACTTGATAGAATGTACGTGCCTCTGATCACACCAGGATTTGTTGATCATAAAACATACACCCCCACCTCTGCTTTTACCTGAGAGGTCTTTAACTCTATCCGCTCGGTGCACTGAGAACCCCGCGGTTTCGATGGCCGAGTCTGGAATCTCAGCAGACATCCAAGTTTCTGTAAGGCAGATAATGCAGCAGTCCCTCGTCTCCCGTTGGAAAGAGATCCGCGCTCTCAACTCACAGAGCTTGTTGTCTAGAGACTGAACGTTTGCTAGCAGAATACTGGGAAGCGGGGGTCGATTTGCACGCCGTCTTACTCTGACGAGAACGCCGGCTCTTCTTCCCCTTCTCCGGCTGCGTTTCCGCGGCCAAGCTGCCCAGACAAAGGGCTCCGCTGCCGTGTTTGTAAACAGCGGGGCATCACTGAAGAAATGAAAGTCCGGTTTTCGGTGTTCGATTGCGGAACCAATGTCCAAAAGTGTTTGTATGTCGTACTGAATAAGACAGACAACATCCGAGACAAAAAACAAAAGAACTGTAAACAGAACAAACAAAAAACTACCATGTTGTGACGGAGCTCGCAACGCAGCAGCCATACTCGGCGCCATCTTGTCAGCCATCAATGCAGGATAAATGACTAGCACTACATTAACATTTGAACTGCTACCGTAAACAAATACACAAGGTTGTTTAAATTATCAATATGTAAGCTGTTAATAATTGGCCTATGCTGTCTATTTATCAACTGAATAATTTTAAAGAAATGGATTTTTAAATGCAGTTGTCGGGACTCGGGACGTTACTTGTCCTGTGGCAAATTTTCTGGCATTCCTTTGGACTGGCATTGAATCACTAGAGTCACGGTGACGACTGGAACATATTGAGTCATCAGCCATCCAAGTACCATATAGATTGAATTTATTATTTAACTTACCTCACAAAAAAATTAGTTTTTATGTATGTCTCCTAGGATATATATATATATATATATATATATATGTGTGTGTGTGTGTGTGTGTGTGTGTGTGTGTGTGTGTGTGTCTTGTGAGTGAGAAGATTCTACACTTTATTGGCTTTTCATTAGTAACTACTGTAAGAATCATGGGAACAAACTAGTAATGACTCAAGTGTTACTACATAGTTCTATGGGAATTACTAATTATTTGAATCCGTATTCTAAAGTGAAGATCATGGTAAGTAACTAGTAATGACTCAAGTGTTACTATACTTCTAAAGAAATTTTCTAAAAGTATACTAAAGTTCACCAAAAATCTCAAACGCTTGAAATTACTTTTGTGTTTGGTTGCACAAATCATGACTAGATCATGTAGTAACACTTGAGTCATTACTAGTTAGTTCCCATGATCTTCACTTTAGAATACGGATCCAAATAATTAGTAATTCCCATAAAACTATGAAGTATGACTTTCATCTGTGCACTATTACTTCCTAATTTGTTAATCAGAGTTTCTTTTTAGTTAATAGTAGTTACTAGATTGTTAATAAACTTTTTCAGTAGTTCTCTGGGAAGCATTAAAAAATAGTAGTTATTGATTAGTTAATAGTGAACTACCACTTTCATCTGTGCGCTATTACTTACTAGTTTGTTAATCAGAGTTTCTTGTTAGTTAATAATAGTTACTAGATTGTTAATATTGTGTTACTCATTGGTTCTTGTGTAGTTATTCATTAACGAAGGAACCGTATTCTAAAGTGTTACCATGTTGAGTACTCACGGAAGAGATGAGTTTTCAGTTGTCTTTTGAATGCCGTCAGGGATTCTGCATTACGGACGAGGGTGGGGAGATCATTCTATCAGCATGGAACTGTGAATGAGAATGTTCTGGAGAGTGATTTAGTGCCTCGCTGTGATGGCACCACGAGCCGTCGCTCCTTGGCCGATCGTAGGCTTCTGGTAGGGACGTAGACTTGTAGTAGGGAGTGCAAGTAGGACGGAGCTGAGTCTGTGGTAGATCTGTAAGCAAGCGTCAAAGCTTTGAATTTGATGCGAGCAGCGAGTGGTAGCCAATGCAGTGAGATGGACAGAGGAGGCACGTGACGTTTGAGTTACAGACTGAGATGGACATTTTTGCGGAGTGGTGCAAGCAGAACTGTCTTGCCCTCAATCCCTCTAAAACAAAGGAACTGGTTGTTGACTTCAGCAAAGATGTATCCATCATCCCCACTCTGTTAGTCAACAACCAGCCAATAGAAAGGGTTGAATCATAGATACCTCGGGACAGTACTTGATCACAAACTCACCTTCCAACTAAACAGTGAAAACATTTTCTCTAAGTCTCAGCAGTGCCTCTTTTTCTTAAGGAAGCTCCGTAGACTTCAGGTTCATCAGTCAGTCCTGATAGCTTTCTACAAATGCTTCATTGAGTCTGTAATAACCTTCAATATATCAGCCTGGTTTGGATCACTTTCCAACATACATCGCAACACACTAAGCAAAATCATAACAATGAGCAGTAAAACAATTGGACAGGTGCAGGAACCACTTATCAGTATTTACAACAGGAGGACTAAAATAAAAGGAAAATAAATAGCCTCAGACACCACTCACACAATGCACAGCCACTATAGTCTTCTACCCTCAGGCCAGAGATAGGCTACATATCACTCATATTCAGGACCAAGAGAGCCATGACAAGTTTTGTGCCCACATTCATTAGAAACATGAATGGTTGATTAATTTATTCACCAAGGTGTATGGCCGTGTGTGCGGATTTGTGATTTATTTTATCTCTTTATTTATCTACTTTTAACACAACCTTTTTAAAGTTTACTGCCTATTTATCATGTATTTATTGTAATTTGCAAGCTTTAGTTATTACTTATTATTTATTTATATAGAACTGTTTTTTATTTATATGTAATGTGTGTGTGGTATATTGTGCTGTGTCTGTGGAACCGTACACGCATTGATGCTCAGCACGAATGAAGTTCCTAATGGATAAATAAAGTTCTTTGAATTGAATTGAACCATCGGTATGTTATTCCAAGATAACAACCGCTGAAAACAGATAACGCAGCCTCATCCGGGTTACTGAAGTCAGCAGCGTTATACGCTTCCTAGGAACAGTTTTTCTTCTTGGAAGTTTTGCATTTGGTGAGCTAATAAATTATTAAAACTCAGTCGAATCAATATTTTGTGTACAGTTATTTAATTATGCCATCCGGTATCGTGGACTCACTCTCTCTTGTTTCATACAAACACAGCTGCTGCCATTTTGTGACTATTGTTTTGTACACTGTTGGATTATAAGATACAAACAGGTACGATTTTAAAACGGTTTATTTTGAATTATGGATTCTCTTATCTCCATAATTATTTATGTGGTGAAATGCTGTGTAATATGTGTATGACTGTATAGCATATCTCTTAAATGTCCATCTAGTTTGAACTTGCTGTGCTAGCAACTTCTCTCTGCGGAAGCTTTGCATTTAAAGACCTAAAAAAGTATTTCAACTCAGATCAATATTTTGTGTATAATTATTTAGTTATGTGGCAAGTAGCCGTGTAATAAGCAGGATTATGTACATTCAGTCGGTTCTTCCCTCCGCTTCGTGTCAGGGTCCTCATCACTCTGTCGGGGGTTTATTTTGAGAGTACAACTGGATGGATGTACTTTATCCCTTACACATAGACACAAAACCAAAGGTAATATGTTCCTCAAAGGTATTTAAAAAATATTTATAATAATTATAAAAAAATAAAGAAAATGCAGTTCCACGTAAGAAATAATGTTTAATCGCATATTTCCACAATGTATTCTTTAAATAAACGTTGGCTTGACACAGCTGCCATCTTTATACGTTTATTTTCTGTCTGAAAATGTATTCTTAATTTCAAGATAAACGGCAAACATCAGTAAGCAATTCTACATGGTATAATTTTCCCAGTCATACTCATAGCTTAGTGTTCAGTGACTCCAACTAAGTATCTCACCTTGTTTTATTTGCCTCCAGCAACATCTCACATTGGAAGGAGACTCTTGTTCACAAACACACCAGAGTGTAAATGAGTTCTTGAAATCACTAGCTTAGACCTAAGGCTGGGCTTGAAGAGGCTGACAGGTCAATGATGGAAACCAGGTGTGTGTATGTGTGTGTTTGAGAGGGTCTTGCAGAATTGCCTTTCTATGACCATCTCATTGGCTACAGACAAAATAAAATGTTTCTCTATAGCCCGTTAGTTTACAGTATATATTTGTTATGATGCATACTGAATATTCATATCTATGGTTAATGATAAAGATTACAGGACTCTTATCAGATTGAGTGGGCAGAAGCCTTTTGCTGTATAAGTTTCTAGTGAAGGTCATATCCATTAGTTTGACCTTTGACCTGTGGTGCCCTCTGGTGCAACATCATGATTATTCTCTGACTGGGCCTGAAGGTATTAAGTCAACCTTCTCCAGAGAATCTGGACAGAGTAACAAAAGATCCTGCTCTTTTTTTTGTTGATGGAAAAATCATACACACACATGGGGTTTCTTTATGTTATGTTTTTATGTGATACAAGTGTACATGTCTTTGTAAAAGTAGCTGGCAGAAAGAGAGAGGGTGAGAGAGGGCAAAATGTCAGTGCCTTAGTTTCTCTATTTACAGTACAGCCTGTTTGCTTTTCATTTCTGTAATCAGACCAGCATTAATTCTGAGATGTTTGTGTTGTCACTGCTGCAAGCTATAGCACCTCTGACCTCTGGTACTGTCTAACTGTTTACTGTTGACCAATTAAAACTGTCTGCCAATCAATAAATTGCAAAAACGGTGTCCAACAGACAACTTTTGGGGATAAGAGCGAAGTTCGTAGTATATTACTGGATATTATAGCTCCGTTCTAATGGTTTCTGAAACAAACTCCAATATGGTAGAGATATAAATGCGTCTTTTTAATATATTCAATTCTTTATAGCAATATTATCAATTAAAAATCTAAAATTTACTATTTTATCCAATATTTGATTTGCAGGTTAATCCTTAAGTGGAATGAAATTAAACAGATTCAGCTTGCTGTCCATGGTGGAGGTTTCAAGCACAATACTAGACTCAAGCTGAGTATTTAGCAACATGCTATCAGCTAACCCGATATACTTAATGCATAATGTAGCAGATTTGCCTACTTCCGGTTCGTATTGTATTAGCAGTGAGAGAATGAGTTCAGGCTCTACATGCGCTGTTGTTGGTTGTTTTAACAATTCAAAGAAGATAAAAAAAACTTTTTAGAAATTGAGTGCTTTGAGCAATAAGATAAAAAGGAGAGAATGCCCATGTCCGGTTCTGTATCAGCTAATATTCAAATGCCAGAGAATAACTTACGGTAGACGTTTTTGGTTAGCTGCGCTAAAAATGAAGCATCCACCGAAAAATGTGTATGTCTGCTCACACCATTTTGTTGACATATATAATAATATTCGAAGATCGCTGGGTATTATTCAATTATTATTCGAAAATCGCACCCCTCCATCACATGCACGCACACATGCATGTATAGGCTACACACCAGAGCTTGTGAGCAAAGCGGAGTGGTGTGACGCTTAAATATAAGTAAAAAAAAAAAAAAAAACATACGTTTTTTTTATTTTATCTATGTTGATTATATGAAAAGGATACCGCATGAGATGAGTCAGATTGGATCAAGATGCCCAATACATCAGAAAACATTTGGAATGGGTCAGACATGATTTTGACCACTTATTAAGTTTTGTTTTGTAGAAAGCCTTTCTTTAAAGTGAATTTTGTTTAGTATAAATTATATCTTCATTTTAATCAATGTTTCATCAACAAATTGCCTGGAATAATAAATAAGAAGCAAATATAGTAGACAATATTATCAGGACACGGAGGCGCGGGCGCGTGAACTGGAGCACGTCTCATTAATCAACCGAAACTCAGCGTATAAGATTTGCCTCAAAGACCTGAGAAGTATTTATAGGCCTATAGAAAGCTTAAAATGTCTACTTTTAAACAAAATAATTAAAAACGAATACAAATGGGCTGCTCTCTGCTTAATTTATATGAAGTGTGCATTTCTCTCTATAAGCGCGTTCACTACTGCGAAGATGGCGAGTCTGCATCATCAACTTTATCTTTGCAGTCGACACTGACAGAAAACACTAGTTTATTAATAAACAATTCATGTTTCATGAATCATGCATAACCATTACTTTTGCCGGTTTTTGTGGCAAGCTTTATGGGTGCGTTGAGATGCGGAATAGGCAATATATTACGACAAAGCTCATTATGGTTTAGCATTCTCTCCCATATAGTATAACATCCAACCCAACTGCAAAAAAAAAATGCAAGAAATTGACAGAAAAACGCTGGTAAAAATGGCTTGCAAACCTACGTCTGCGGTCGGGAAGAGCCGAATCGGAAAATGCCTGTGTGTGCAGTGATCACTTCTTCAAAGGTGAGTTAATACAACTTATCTGGCTATGTTTGTGTAACGTACCAGTTTCCGAACTTTGTAAAGTCAAAGTATGTCTGTAAGACAAGGTAGTTGCTGATATCTACCACCTCGATGGAAGGCAAATCTTTCAATTCAGTTGAAAAATCGCTGTCTCTTGTAATAGCGTCTAAAGTAGTACAGTACGGACTTTCCTCCATCCATTCCGCTCTTCACTTCCTGCCCTCCATCGGAATTTTGTGCGTCATCACAATCACGTGACTGCAAACCACCTATTACAAATGTTCACTTATGACATCATAACTTTTGGGCTTTAAACCCGTCTCATAGTTCACAGGAAATTCTATGGTCTCTGCAAGAGAGTTTTTCTCCAAAAAAAATAAAAAATCCACCTAAATAAAATAACTTCAAAAGGGTTCATTAGATTATTAAAATGTTCCAAGAATTGTTTTTTTTTACAACTGTTACCGGAAAGGTGACAGAGATTTCATTTTCCGAACTGCTGTGATAGATTTTTTTTACAACCAACCTGTTTCAGATAAAATGCTTTTAGCATCATTCACATAGGACATTTCACTTTGAAAGTATCGCAAGATGCGACATAAAATAATTTAGCAGAAATGTCACCATAGGCACATTTTTCCAATGAGCCTTGGTTGAAAAGTAATTGACGGTACAAAACTGAAACATTATGAAAAAATATCATATATATAAACCACTTTTCAGAAGAAGTCAACAGGAGGTAAAAGAACTAATGCTTTTTAATCTCACATCACATAATATTTCATTTTGTTTTTGTATAGTTGGTTATTTCCTCATCCAAATTTGAGAAGGTGCTAGCTTAGTCTGAGAAAACAGCCTAGGGCATATACACACCAACTACTTTCAACCACCACAACCGTGCTGCAGGGCCGCCAGAGGTACCTGAACTTGAACATAATGGCAAATCAATTTCATCCTGATCGCCTGGGTGAGATGAGTTTAGAGCATAATTGCTGGGCCAGAGTAAGAAAGAAACAGGGAAGTAGATAGAAAGAGGAATGCAACAAGCAGAAAAATAGGTGTGACATTTCGTAGAGAGAAAAAGGTGTATGAAATAGGTGGGTGAGAGAGATAGATTGTGGGGGGAAAAGGACAGTAATAGAAAAGGCTTGCTTTGTGAGCTAATCCACTGTTCTCCTCCTGCTCTTGTGCTGATGTGAAGCCAATAGTGTTATCCTGGCAGATGCACCATAGCATGAAAGACACACATTTTGTGAGCACTTTGAACATGTAGCTTAGACAGCGTCACTGATGCGCATAGCACCGTTTAATCAGATTCCCAATATACCGCCTGCATTGGCCGGATTTGCAGAATTATCTGGACAATGTGTGGCTGTGTGTGTGTATGAGAAATCGATGCTGCGGAGGAGCTATTGCAGTCGCTAAGGCCAGTATAAAGAGCAGGACATCTCATTCAAACATACGCAGAGATGAAGAGAAAGAGGAAGATATTTGGAGAAATGAGACTTATTCTCTTCAGATTTTCACTTTAAAATGTCCTAATGTAGAGTGGCTTCGTTTTCATCCATGTTACACAGATAGAGGGACGTTCACATCTGCGTTCCATCAATGGAAGAGAATATGTATTTCGTTTCGTTTGACACGTTACTACCAAATATTTGGTTCATTTTTGTTAAGATTTTTATATTCAAATATTCACTAGAGCTGCACACATAATCAGAAATCAAGATTACATTTCTTTATTCAATTAAATAACAATTGTTTGCTGCTGTTAACTAAGTGTTGATTACTGCATCACTCTGTGGATGTGTTTTTTGGAACTAGTTGAGCATTATAACCAATCACAGACCTTTCTGTTTTGCATATGACTGCAGTGATAAATCAGAGGCATTTACACTACCATTCAAAAGTCTATTAAAAAAAGAAAATGAAATTAACACTTTTATTCAGCAAGGACGCATTAAATTAATCAAAAGTGACAGTAAAGACATTTATAATGTTACAAAAGATTTCCATTTGAAATAAATCCTGTTCTTTTGAACTTCATTCAATTCATTCAAGAATCCTGAATAACATATCACAGTTTGCAAAAAATATTAAGCAATTTAATTGATAATAAAAATAACAGTTTCTTTAACAAATCACATAATAATTGACAATTTGTCATAACTGTGATGCCCTAATTTGCACAAAAAACACAAATGTGCATGTGAAAACATACAAAAGTAGCAAAAGGCATCCAAGGACAAGAAAAAAAAGCCACACAAAAACAAAACACATAAAATCAATTTCTGAGCGAGTCAGTTAATTGCTTTAAATTCCTCAAAGTCCCACATCTCCTCAATTTCCCCCTTTCGCCATCTCTTTTTATCACTATTCCTCCCCATTCCTTTCCGTTAGCATTTCTCCCAGGGGGCTTTTAGGCTTTGCCTGGTTGGGGTGGCGACATACTTTTGTGTATGTCTGCGAATACAATTTGGGTTTAACATCTCTGAACTTCGGAGCGAATCCTGGATGCCGCCAACAAACCCAATTAAGCGAGAGTCAATAGAGAGCAAATTAAAAAGCCTCTGGGCTTTAAATGGTGCCAGAAAATGCCAGCCGTATCAAGATGGTCAGGGGCACAAACAAAGACGGGGACGGCCTCAGTTTCATCCATCCATGCTGCAGCACCGTGATTAGAAGAGAGAGATTTAGTGCTCTCTTTCACAGGGCAAGAGGAGAAGGGAGTTCATTCACACAGGTCTATGGGTCGAACAAAATGGCAGCCATGGGGGCGAAAGGCATAGAGCTTGCTCAGTGAGGTGTAAACGACCACCTCTCAAGAACCACAATAAAGAACAAGCGGTGATTGAGAAGAAAACCTGTGAGGAACTCTGACATGGATTAAGAGACAAGAAAAGAAAAAGATGGTGGTTAGTGCCACTCAAAGTGGATAGACGGTCTTTTCAGAAGAAACACAGAGGAGGAGTTCACCAAATAAATTGTGCCTCTGTGTGAGAATGTGTTCTGCTTATTTTGAGGGACAGCTCATTGACTTTTGAGTGTCAAATCCCTAGCTACCTAATAATTGCGTCATCAATGTAAGTACTTCTGTATTAGCGGCTGTTCTAGTATAGTAACTACTGTATGGTTACAAAAGGACCCTATATTACCAGGTAAGTTCCTATTGAAAACTGCTTTGGATTTTTTAATAGTTTCTTGAATAACTAAACTGTGAAATAGCTAAATCTAACCTGAATTTTGTAGAGATACATTGTTCAGCTTTTTTCTATGTAAGTTGCTAAAAGACATAACAAAATATTTTAATTACAGAAAATGGCTCTTACAATATCCCAAAATAAACAAATAAATGAAAAGTGATACTGATTGCGGGAGCAATATGAATATTAGCTGAAGAAAATCCTGTAATTTACACCCTTGTTTAAATTTGTGATGTTTTCATTTGTGAATAAAATGAGAGTATTGTAAACTTAAGCATATAAAAGTACCATAAAAGTACAGTAGTCCATTTGATTTGAGTGTGTTATTACAAATCTTCTGGAATCTTTCAATCCTGAGAAAGTATACATTTTCACTGACCTTTTGCCTACGCAGCTCATTCTGCCCACTATGATCAGATACTGTACATATCAGAAACTTCCTCAGGCACCCATTCTCTGTAATGTAAAGGAATTCCATTCTCTCTCTGTTCTCATTTTTGATTTTCCCTGTGGCCACATTTTCTTTATCGGTAACAACTATACTCTCTGCAGTATGATGGCACTCATATAATCAGATTCACACCACATAAATTGCATTCAGTATTTCTAGAAAGGCTTTCCTCTCTTCTATTATTCACATAAAACAGTGCTCTTTCTCACCTCTTTAAGCATCTAATTCAGGCATTTCTTTCATGAGCCCCTTCATGTCATGAGGGGTGGTGGTAAGTTCTTGCCTCCTAACCTATCTCAAAGGCATTGGAACTGATTCCATAGCAACTACATTGGCTTTTACCAGCAGGGACTCAATGCAGCCTCCCCCACCAGTGGCATGAGAACTACGTAGGCAGTGCTTTTTTGTCTCGACTAAAAACCCTATCCTGGTGCAAAGTGAAACGAAGAGGGCTAAACTAATTACCAGCCCTGCTTCTCTAAGCCTGGAGCTCATGGGATACAATGGAAACTTCTGCTTCACTTCTATTCGTTCTCTTCCCCACATGCTGCCATCACCGCAGCCCACAAAAGGACTCCATTAGAGTAATTAACACCTAAATGAAATGCACTCTTGTTTTGTGTGTTGAACTAATTTTTATTTTTCACCCAACAACCCCCTCCTTTCTAACCTTATTTTTTCCTCATGAAAGAAAGAAGACCTTTCAGTTTTCATGTTGGGGTTTTCAGTACATTAAAAGTCGCCAAAAACACAAACGCAAAGCCGCAAGGGATTTCTAGTACCTTTTTGCCATCCTGTAGCATACTTTAATGTCTCTTTCCTTGCAGTGTTTATTATTTATGGTAACACTTTATTTCGATAGTCCACTTTAGACATTCAACTAACTATAAGTAACTTTGCAGCTACATGTCAACAAACTGTCATTAGAGTATTAGTAGACTGTCTGCTTAATATCTGCTAACTGTTTATTTTGTTGGTCCCCCAACAGATATTCTACTGACTATAAGTAACTTAGAAACTACAAGTCAACTTCTTCTCCTAACCGGAACCCTAACACCTAACCCTAACCTAACAGTCTACTGACAGTCTACTACAGCCTACTGATACTCTAAATACAGTTAGTTGACGTGGTTGAAAAGTTACTTATAGTTAGTAGAATGTCTAAAGCAACATGACATCATGACTTTGCGTAAACATACACGGCACTTTCAAGTCAAGTGGCGTGTTATCTATACGCATTTTGAGCTATCCGCGTGTATGTCCACGCCGAAATCTTTTGCGTGCATGTCTACGCCATTAAATGTCCGAGTGATTCCGCGTGTATGTGTACGCCGTTAAATGTCCGAGCGAAACGAAGCAAAATCTATATCTACATCTGTGGAGCGATCTTTTTTTCCTAGGATGGTAGGAGAACACTCATAAATGGTATTAACCCCAGTGACGGGTAGGTTTAGGGACGGGGTTGGGGTAGGTCATATATCTATATATACATAATACAGTAATATAACGTTAAGTCAAAGGCGTTGATAAACACGCTGAAAAGCGATTATGCATGTTGATAGCACGCCAAAAATGGAAATACGAATTGGCGTGTCATACATACGCCATTTCATGAGATCAGTCTGGTCTAAAGTGACTATCGAAATAAAGTGTAACCTTATTTATTTGTCATTGTGTCTCTCTGACACAGGTAAGTAAATAAATCAGACTGCCATAATAGCAATTATTAGTCAAAAGAGTATCGGCAGAGCCTTAGTCTTTGAGAGCTGGCACGTTAGTTTGGAGTCTGGACGATCATTTATTTTCACATTGGAACAGTGTATAATTAATACGAGTCTGACAACCTAGAAAACCATTAATTTACTGACTATGAAAACAATCAGTGGAAAAGAAGAAGTGAGAGTAAGAGAGAGAGAGAGAGAGAGAGAGAGAGAGAGAGAGAGAGAGAGAGAGAGAGAGAGAGAGAGAGAGAGAGAGAGAGAGAGAGAGAGAATGAGTAGGTACAGATTTTTTTTTACCATTGTTCCATTATACTATTGTGAAAAGAATTAGGGCTAATTGTGGAAATGTTTTGATAAGTCCTGTCAAACTTGCTGTAATTGGGAACAAAGAACAAATTTATGTGAAAGATTGATGACCTACTCCTGGAAAAGTGTTATCTGATCCTGAATTTTCAAATAGTATTACTAATTGTCCTGGTGCTATATTATGCATTTTGAATAGCACATTTACCATCATAACCAAATTCAGTTTGTTCTAATAAGGGATGCACTGTTTTTTTAATTCCTGCTAAGCTAAGCTAAAACAATATTGTAATGTTATGGCAGATAACTGTTAAATGGTTTATATTAAAATTCCATTTTGTATGCCCTTATTATGCTATTTAAACGTTCCTAATTTTGTCTCCTACAATAGCTTTACATACATCCAAGGTAAACAATTTATTTGTTACATGTACAATAATATACAATTACATTGTACGTCATCTAATTTCTCTAAAAAGTCTGAAAATGGTTTGTTTTAAGATTTAATCTCTCTAAACCCTTTTCGAGAGACTACTTTGCTCTGTTTGTTCAGACGGCCCATTCAGTTGTAATTGGTTTACTGCTTTTAGCGTGTGTAGGAAACGAAATGCCTATGACAATATCTGAATTTCAGTTCTGGAGGCTGAGCGCTTGATACACAGTGATACAAACAGTAGAGATGGCGTCGGTTTTTCCGTATCAATTAGAGTCTTCATCCTTATGAAGAGCATGCAAAGTGGTCAACAACACGAACCAAATTCTTTCATGTAGTGGTCGACCGATATGGGTTTTTTGATGGCCGATGCCGATATCTTAGAGAGCAGGGTGGCCGATATATATATATAAATCAATATTTATATACATATTTCAATATTTAATAAATTAGATAAATTTAATAAATATTTAAAATAAACATGCTTAGGCCCTATACTTTAGATGGCAACTTCTTGAATTTGCAATCCTATTACAGTATTTTTCACAAATAAAGTAATTGTTTAAACATATATGAATATGTGAATAAAAGGGAAGTAAACACTGTAACAGGGCACTCAGTAATCTGGTAATTTCATGCACACTGATAATCATATATATTTTTTACTTTGACTTTTGACAAGGTAACGCTAATTTTACATACAACACACAGTGAAAACCATAGACATCAAATAGATAGATGGCCTATCGACCGCTAATGCCTATTTGCGCGGACGAGCCGTGGGGCCGCCATCTTAAACAGGTCACCCGCTCCGCTCAGTGTAATCTGTTTGGCAGCATTTAATTAATCATATCTCACTGAGTTACCGAACTGATTTTCAAGCGGGTTTTTTGCTGCAGAGGTCATAAACGTAGCTACGATACAGGACACATTGAATATTTTACTCATGTAGCGGATCTCGTCTCACGCCACAAAGAAACTCCCACGACACCACTGGCTTCGGTGGACCACGTCTGCAGTTTATTGACAGAGGACAGACAATCAACACACACTCCTTCAAGGTTCACTCTTTTCCAGCTGACTCTCTCCAGTCACAGGCTGTTCTGAGAGCAGTTTTTACAATAAAGTCTTGTATTACAACAATTAATTTCTTTCTGCGTCTCATTTATGACAATTCACATTCACACAAATCAAATTAAAGCAATTAAATTCCATCAAAAGTACATGTTTTTACATTAATATTATAGCAATAGCCTATGTCTCAATTTGTCAGATCGTATAGTGGTTTTTTTCCTTGTTGTTGTTAAACATACCTGCAGTTTATTGACAGAGGACAGACAATCAACACACACTCCTTCAAGGTTCACTCTTTTCCAGCTGAAGGATGTATGAGAAAAGAAACGTTAAGTACCGTCGTCCCTAAAAACAACTGCAATTCATTTAATACACAGATCACACATGGCTATAAACATACATTTTATATACTAAACAACATTTCCACAGACTCAATCCACCAAAATGATATGTGGAGAAAATTATTAACAGGGAAAAACCACTATTTGCACTCTAATTTGGCGTGCAGGCGGCAACATAAAACAAACACGTGCGTTTATAAAACTCTGAAAATACATTGAACTGTAGGCAGAAAAATGCATACATAAACTCATTCCCGTTTTATGACACTTCTATAATAAATGTCAACTTAAAACTTCACTTAATATAGCATATTTCCGCTCTTAAATGCAGAGCACGGTAGGGACATACCTGACTCTCTCCAGTCACAGGCTGTTCTGAGAGAGAGCAGGCGCGCGCGCGTGACCGGTCCATTACCGATGACGTCATTCACAGAACAAACTCAAAATATTAATTATAACCAAAAATACATATTTTCCCTGTCTTGCAGAACAAAATAAAGATTATATTGATGATGTAAGTAATTATTTTGAATTCTATTTTACCAATTTAATTATTGAACAAATAAAAGTTTGCTGGAACAGTTGCAGGAAAACTCCAAACACTACACTCTCCCCTCCTAAATTTCAGCAAACTTTAAGGCTGTAGGAGAGACATTTTCCTTTGAAGCGGGATACCCAGACCATAGTCATTCAAATGAATAGCAAAACATTTTGCTCGGGAGAAATATGCCCTTATACATATTACCATACATTCCCACAAAAAGTACTTCTCAAACCTATTTAAAGCTCACTCAGTTCTTATTTCTGATCGGTTCTCAAGGTCAGCTTAATATTTGACTTCAAGGATCAATTCAACACTCTACCAAATTTGACAGAATTTTGAGCAACTTTGCAAGAGGATCTCTCTGCCCCGACTCAGTCAATATCATACTCATACACTCAAGCAGGCGCCTGACAGGTTTCACTAGCCGTCCTGCCCTGGTTCTCACTGTTCCTTCATTTGGTTTCAGGGCAGTATCTGCTAAAGTCACTTATCTTGGGGACTTTCTCTGTGCGTGTCCACTTTTGCAACTTGAGGCTGGATGCTTGAAGCTTCCGACTGATCTGCTCATTGAACTGGCATCATTTGACATGACAATTGATTCAGCTGGAACACTCTGGTTGCTCACAGATTCTTGGAGCCCTTCCCCATTCCTGCAGCACAATTGATCTGGTTCGAATTCATGTACACCATTGTCATCATCAGACTGCTCACTCTCAGAGTTCATATCCCTTGCTTCATGTTCATCACTAGAACTTTCAGTGTGTTCACATACAATTCTGGTAGAAAGATTCTTCTCTCTTGTTTGACTTTCACGGACTGATTTTTCCAACTCTGTGACACGTTCTTTGGTCTTCTTCATGGCACATTTTCCAGTGCTCTGAGGTGCTTTGGGGCCTACACCTTGAAAAATCCATGCAGCTGTTCTACTGATCCTCGATTCTCTTTCCATGCTGAGCAAAGATCTTTGGTCTTCTGTTTGATATCTTTCGTCTTCCGACACTGTTGATAAGACTGTCGATTCGATGTCCGGCTCTTCCAATGGAAGGAAATTGACTGGGAGGAGGAAGTTACGATGGACAACCTTGCTGTTCTTTGTTGTAGGATTCTCAACTCTGTAGATGGGCATTGATGGATCTTTCCATATCACTACATGAACTGCTGAGTCCCACACGTCCGCCAACTTCCCTTTTCCTCTTTCCTTTTTATTTACTAAGAGAACACGGTCTCCAACCTCCAGAGGAGCGCCCTTAGATCTTTTGTTATACCCTTTTGCCTGTTTTCTCTGTGCATCAGTAGTGTTGCTTTTAGCAATATGCACAGCTTCTCTGAGATCTTTCTGAAGAGATTTCACATACTCATCATAAGTCTGAACATCCTCATTTCTGAGGGCACTTCCAAACATGACATCTACAGGTAACCTTGGAATCCTTCCAAACATTAAGTAGAAAGGCGCAAACCCTGTTGTTTCGTGGGTAGTACAATTATAGGAAAACGTGAGTGTCTGAATGATTTGTGGCCACTTCTCCTTTGCTCGAGGAGGCAAAGAGCGGATCATGCTACCAAGAGTGCGATTAAATCTCTCAGTCTGACCATTGCCCATAGGATGGTATGGTGTGGTATGTGACTTTTCAACACCAGACACCAGCAACAACTCAGCGATCAATTTGCTCTCAAAATTTGCACCTTTGTCAGAATGTATTCTCTGTGGAAAGCCATACACACAGAAAAAGTTGTTCCACAATTTCTGAGCAACTACTTTGGCTGTCTGGTTGGGACAGGGGAACGCATGGGCTAGTTTTGTGAAATGGTCTGTTATGACCAGAACATCAATACTCTCTCCATGTGTTCCTTCTGCAGACCAGAAATCTATACACACAAGCTCAAGTGGTGCATTCGTTCTGATAGACTCTAGTGGCGCTCTAGCCTCAGGTTCCCGCGTCTTTCCGACAACACATCGTTTACAGTGCGAGACATACTTCTTAACATCTGTGTCCATTCCAGACCAAAAAAACCTCTGGCGTACAAGATGAAGGGTTCTGCTTTGTCCTTGATGGCCTGCATCGTCATGAGTTCCTCTGAGAGCAACAATTCTCAGTGACAGTGGAAGTACAAGCTGATACCTGACTTTACCGACCCGATCTTTGGACCTGCGGTACAGTACTCCATCTTTAACTTCAAGCTTTTCCCAGTGTTTCAGAAGTCTCATTACTGGAGCAGTTTCATTGTCTCTCTCTCTGCGTGATGGTCTCCTTTTTCTTTCGATAAAGAACGCGACACGGGACACCGTGGGATCTGCTCTCTGCTTCATCCGTATATCCTCCATAGAGAAAACTGGAAGAGAGCTGACACCTCCAAGGACAAAATTATTATTCTGGGCTAGATGAACACTATGAACTGAACTGCTGGCTTCCCAGTTGAGACAGGACTCAAAGACAGCTCTCACCCCTTCACTACTAACCAACTTCAGTTTTTCACCATGGGAATCCATGCTGCTTTCACCCATTTGATGGTGCACATTCACTGATAACCGGAAAGTTTCCTGTATGGTCTCAGAACTCACATGTTTAGATTTAATCTCAAGCGCATCACAGACCTCTAATGTTCTGGCAAAAGGTCGGCGGCTCAAAAGATCAGCAGGGATGTTCTTGGTACCGGGTATATGTCTCAGGTCAAAATCAAAAGGGGCAAGCTTAGATACCCATCTCTGCTCGCAGGCATCTAGTTTTGGCTTTGACATAATGTACGTCAGGGGATTCTTATCAGTCAGCACTGTAAATTGAGTCCCCTTCAGCCAATGGGCGAATTTATCACAAACTGCCCATTTCAGTGCATAGAACTCTAACCTATGAGCAGGGTAATGGGACTGGGCTTTTGACAGGGTCTTGCTTGCAAAAGCGACTGGTCTAGGTTTTGTCTCACCTTCTGGAATCTGACTCAAGACTGCACCAAAACCATCCATAGATGCATCGGTAGACAAAAGAAAAGGTCTGTGGAAGTCTGGGTGGGCAAGAACAACGGTATGAGAAAGTGCACGTTTTATATTTTCTACAGCTGTGTCACACTCTGCAGTCCAGTCTTCAGGTCTTAAACGCCTAGGTTTGGAAACGAAGGGCTTCTTTTGTCCATGTCTCCTCCCGATTTTCTGCCCGGCAGTCAGTTTAAACAATGGTTTCGCTCAAGTCGAGAGGCCTTCAATGAAATGGGAATAATAATTTGCCATCCCAAGAAAAGACTTTACTTTGGTTGGTGAAGGAGTCTTTCCGTCTGTTTCCATCAGATCAGTGGATTTAATGTCACTGATTGCAGACACTTTTGCTGGATCGGCTGCTATGCCACTCTCAGTTACAATATGACCCAAAAACCTGACAGTTTTTCTCAAGAAATAGCACTTCTTTTGTGCCAGTTTCAGGTTATGCTCTCTAAGCCGGGAAAACACCATCTCAAGGCGATCAAGCGCTTCCTTCTCAGTTTTACCGAAGACGAGTAGATCATCTAAGTAGCAAAGAAGCGAAAGGAAGTTCTGGTCTCCAAAGATAGATGTCATCATGCGCGAGAACGTTGCTGGGCTGTTACATAAACCTTGAGCCATACGGTTATATTCATAGAGCCCTACTGGAGTTGTGCATGCTGTATATTTCCGATCATCCTCATGGATTGGAATGTTTTAGAAGCCCGACGTTAGATCCATGGTGCTAAAATAACAATTTCCTCCTAATGATGCGAGGGCATCAGCTTGATGGGGCAAAGGATATGCATCCTTCTCTGTCCTTTGGTTGAGCCACCTAAAGTCTGTACATATCCTTAACTCCCCAGATGGTTTCCAAACTAAGACTAAGGGTGACGCCCATTCACTGTTTGATTTTTGAATGATACCGCGCTCCTCCATCTCATCCAATGTTTGTCTCAATTTTTGATAATGGGTGGGTGGAACCCTTCTGTAAGGCAGTCGAAAAGGCTTCTCATCTTTGAGTCGTATCCGATGAACAGTGTTCTTTACTTCACCACAATCTAGCTTGTCACGAGAGAAGGTACTTTCATACTGTACTATAAGGTCAGTCAGCTCTCCTTTCCAGTAATCACTTACTTCACAAGACTCAATGTCAATTTCTGTCAGCCCCAATTCTCTCAGCTTGTCTTTATAGTCAGACTGCAGTTTGCTTTTCTCATTAAGCTCCTTAACTTGAACAACATTCTGCTGAACCCCTTCCTGCTGGTATTCTGTACTTTTTCCTGCGAGATCTAGTTCCTCTAGCGCGAGGCATGGGTGCACGTTAGCTATTTTAGTATTGCGGCGCAAAACAATGGGGCGGTCAATCATATTGATCATTCTCATAGGAATCCACTTATCACCCCAGAGTGGGCAAACACTGCGAGCTACCATAACATTTCTTGGTGCAGAACGGGAAGTGGAGGGTTCGAGCATTACAGTGCTTCCAACAGACAAGGGAACTTCTTCCTTTAATCTTCCCCAAACCAAATGTTCTTGTTGTGGCTCTAGTGTGAGACATTGTCTCAATACTACTGTGCCAAGTCTCTGTGGTATCTTATCTCCATGCCAGCGGTCAACATTAGAAAGCACATTCAGCAAGGGTTCTTGAACATTATCTTGAACTGGCTGAGATAAGCTTTTCCAGTACCAATCCGTTTTCCTCATCTGCCGAGTCACATGCCTGATGACATTCGATCCAACGATCATTTCATCTTTTTGACCTGGGACAACTAGAAAGTTGATTGTCATCTTGCATTCAAGCATATCCACACTCAACTCATATGTACACTTTGGTTTTGTTTCATTCCCTCCACAGCCAGTAAGTACTTTTTTGTGGGTTTACTCGAATCTGTGCAGATCAAGTTCCAATCTTTAAGTGTCTGTTCAGCTGCTTCACTCAATGTACAGGTAACGGATCCACTATCGACGAGGGCTAATAGTTTCACTTTCCCCTCAACCAATACTGGAGCATAGAACAGATCATCTTCATCATTAATTTTCTGGTAGGTAGCTTTTGGAGCCTCACAGAGAGTCTTTTGCTTAACTGCAGTTACTTCACTTGCACTGTTTTGACTTAAGTGGTCACTAGTAGTTACATGAACAGCTAATGGGTTTTCTGGGGTCTTTGCTTGTCTAACACCCACACTGTCCCCCCCACAGTGCAGGTTTTCTAGTTTAAATCGTGCTCAGGTCTAGTGGCTATGCTGGCTGTGACTTGTTTTACTTGTCTTTTGTCAGGGCATTCAAAACCCCTGTGCCCGGTCTTGAAACACCTAAAACACAGTCCCTCCTTAAAACAGTGAGTCTTTGTAGTATGATCTTGAGCCCTACATATTTTGCAGGGGACTGCAGAGCTTTCAGGCACGGCCTTGACCTGTTCAGTTTTCTGTTCTTGCCCCTTCTGTTTGACAAGGAACTGCTCTAGAAGAGAAACCACTCGCCCGAGGAGAACAGAATCTGTACCACTTGCCTGATTAACAGTAGTGGACTGCTGTTGGGTCATTTGATGAGGCATTAGATGAGGTTTCGTCAACCCTTCTCTCCCTATCTACTCTTGTAGACTGTTTGTCTCTGTGGTGGCTGTCAATTAATGCTTGAATTTCATGTGCATTCCAACCTTCTAATGGTTTACTCCGAAGGGCGGTGTACAGACCAGGCTCAGGGCAATGCCTTACAAACATCATTGTCACTTCGTGACTAGGGTCTTCAACTCTTTTCCCTTGTCTTTTTAGGCATTCATCAGCTAGGTCAACAGCCTTATTTAGTCTGATCCAGTAATCCAAGCCACTCTCTGACTGCTTTGGCAAGGTCTCATAAAAGTCTCTTAAAGGTGTTGTGGAGGAAATTGCATCTCCAAAATGCTGCCTCAGAATTGAAAATATGACATGCGGGTCTCTAGCCACATCAAGCAGGGGATTGTTGCGAATACATGTCCTCACGACATCTTTGGCATGGCCCATTAGCTTGTCGAGAATCTCTTGGCCCTGTTCAGATTCACTGAAGCCCTTCTTGTTCAAGTAAGCTTGCATCAGTTCTTGCCATTCACTAATGGTGCATCGATCTGTCTTATCACCTCTAAAGGTAGGTGGTTCTTTGATATCTTGATGCCTAACGATTAGGTTAAAATTTGACAAATCAGGAATTTGAGGTGAAGGCTGTTTGGCATCAACATAGTCTCTCTGAGCATTTGGTCCTGCAGATCTCAGGTTTGCAGAAATTTGGTTCCCTATTTCACTACCCAGTTGCTTCATCAAATCTGCCATTGTTTGCCACTGATTTACTTGTTCGCCCACTGGGGAGTTGTATAGTCTTTCTCCATGAGGCACTGTTGTGTCACTACTCATGCCTTGCATAGTTGGGCTACTAGTGGAGGGACGTACTGGAGTGGCTAGACGTACTGGAGTAGCTACTCTGTTTTGTTCTAGCATACTATTTAACTGGGCCCCCCTCCCCATTCCAGTAGAGAACCTCTGTGAGCTTAAAACACTACTCCTTACACAGATAGGTGTCACGTTTGCATGATTAACATCTGCATCTGACATGTGTTCAGGTGTTTTGTTGTGTGTAAATCCGTAACTGTCCATGTTTAAGTCACACTGCTTATCTACCACAAAAGTTCTGTTGACTGGAGATGTCGATGACTTTTCCCGGTGATCTGCGATGGCTGATCCCTTGATCCGGGTCACGGCACCAATTTGTAGCGGATCTCGTCTCACGCCACAAAGAAACTCCCACGAGACCACTGGCTTCGGTGGACCACGTCTGCAGTTTATTGACAGAGGACAGACAATCAACACACACTCCTTCAAGGTTCACTCTTTTCCAGCTGACTCTCTCCAGTCACAGGCTGTTCTGAGAGCAGTTTTTACAATAAAGTCTTGTATTACAACAATTAATTTCTTTCTGCGTCTCATTTATGACAATTCACATTCACACAAATCAAATTAAAGCAATTAAATTCCATCAAAAGTACATGTTTTTACATTAATATTATAGCAATAGCCTATGTCTCAATTTGTCAGATCGTATAGTGTTTTTTTTCCTTGTTGTTGTTAAACATACCTGCAGTTTATTGACAGAGGACAGACAATCAACACACACTCCTTCAAGGTTCACTCTTTTCCAGCTGAAGGATGTATGAGAAAAGAAACGTTAAGTACCGTCCTCCCTAACAACAACTGCAATTCATTTAATACACAGATCACACATGGCTATAAACATACATTTTATATACTAAACAACATTTCCACAGACTCAATCCACCAAAATGATATGTAGAGAAAATTATTAACAGGGAAAAACCTCTATTTGCACTCTAATTTGGCGCGCAGGCGGCAACATAAAACAAACACGTGCGTTTATAAAACTCTGAAAATACATTGAACTGTAGGCAGAAAAATGCATACATAAACTCATTCCCGTTTTATGACACTTCTATAATAAATGTCAACTTAAAACTTCACTTAATATAGCATATTTCCGCTCTTAAATGCAGAGCACGGTAGGGATATACCTGACTCTCTCCAGTCACAGGCTGTTCTGAGAGAGAGCAGGCGCGCGCGCGCGAGCGGTCCATTACCGATGACGTCATTCACAGAACAAACTCAAAATATTAATTATAACCAAAAATACATATTTTCCCTGTCTTGCAGAACAAAATAAAGATTATATTGATGATGTAAGTAATTATTTTGAATTCTATTTAACCAATTTAATTATTGAACAAATAAAAGTTTGCTGGAACAGTTGCAGGAAAACTCCAAACACTACACTCACAAAATACAAACAATAGTACGGTAATGTTAAATGTTAAATCTTACTTGTGAAAAGTAATCCCCGAGTGATGGTCCGTCCGCCGATTTGAGCAGGAATATGCTGCACAGTGCTCTGGCATCTACTGCTGCTATGGAACGCAAATAGGAGTATGACCGGTTTAAGATGGCGGCCGCATTTCTTGCGCCACAGCGGCCAATAGGGCATCTAGTCTCTATATGATGTCTATGGTGAAAACGACATGAATATGACACAGTGGGCAACTGGATATAGCCAACATATTTTAAAATGAAGGATTTAAAGTTTTTCGATCGCGTCTCCAGTGAAGCTGATCTTCTGTTCACATTTACTCACTTCGCACGGACCGTCACTCGCAGGAACACGTTTATGCAGGCTAAAAATGCACACTACACAAGATATCACAGTTGGATTCGATTAAATCTGCAAGCTTTGTGAAATTAAATGTTTATTAGATATTCAGAGATTTGTTTAAATGATGTAGATGCGCATTTGCTAAATGTTGACGTAAATGAGAAAGTATTTTAGCCTGATTATTTGCCTTTTCGGTTACAAATAATATAAAAGCAAACGCATTACTTTTTCGCATACCATTTACTTTCTTTGATTACCAGTTCTTTAGCCACCGGTTCTGTCTAACAAAGTATCAGATATGACTGACAGAGAGACGGAGAATGTGAGTGAGCACTGTGTGATCAGATTCAGGCGCTGCCATTCTCTTCTCAGGTGCTGGTGTTCTCAGCGCCGCCCGTCAAAATAAAAGTCTGCCGCGCCGTCAAAATAAAAGTCCCGCTACCAACACATCGGCCAATCAGAAAAATGTATCGGCCTATGCCGATATATCGGTCGACCGCTACTTTCATGCCTATGAAGCCAATGAAAACCTGGCATTATTTAAATTTTTTAATTGTTACACAGGTATAACGGGAAGTGAGAATTGTTGATTACTTGTTTCAGCATCGATTCTCTCTTTTGGAGACAATAACTTTTTTTGTTGTGCACTTTGGTCTTTAAACTTTGCAGACCTTTTATATTCACAAAAAGCTACATAACACACTGCATGAAAGGTAATATTCGAAAAAAAAAAAAAAAAAAAAACAATAATAATAAGGGGCACTTTAAATAAATAAAATGTCATAAAAATAAATAAATCGAAAATAAAATGCTAAAACTATGTTTAGTAAATACTAAATGTATAGTAAATACTAAGGCTGTCACTTTTGTGAAAAAATCCTGTTCGATTTTTGAGACATATGTGTTCATTGAATCGATTGTAAAATTGATTTTTCCATGTCTAACGACGTTTCCATTTTCAACACCAAATATTGGCAAATCCACGGACAACTAACAGGCATTAGGACGAACGTAAAGAGGGCGCTTGAGACGCGCACAAGTCAGCAATATTTCTGATGATTTATTGGCGTGAAGTTTTTTGCACAATGACAAACAGGAGTGCAGCATTCAAGGATTGAAATTAACACCCGCCAAATTCGGATAAAATGAACCTTGGCGGGTAACGCTGTCATATCACGAGCCAATTTGGCAGGTTTCTATGTTTACCCACTTTGCTGGGGAAGTTCGTGTAAGCCAAATCTGCGTGGATTTAGCGCAAATACGCAACTCGTGAGTCCTCGTGATATATTAAATACAGCGTATTGCGCAGAATCTGCGCATTTCTGGCTTGCTTGAACACACACGTCACTAAGCAACAAATAACGGCGCCCTTGTTCACTTGCACTGAAGTAATAGCGAATATTAAAAAGCATTTGGTTAATAGAAAAGACATTGTTATTTTCCAACATCCTACATGTTCTGTGTACTGTATTGATCTGTCTATCTAAAAAACATTTTTGGTTAAAAAAAAGGCAGTTAAAATCGATTCTCTATTTTCGTTTTCGAAACTTGTGTTGGTTGGTCCGATCGATTGTGCAATCGATTTTCGAACGTAAAGTGACAGCCCTAGTAAATACTAAAGCTCTAAACTTCCCGAGAACAAAAGGAAATTAAAGTTGCTGATTATTGTGCATGTTGTAATGATTTATAGTTTTTTAAATTGTGTGCTTGAAACTTGTGATATAAATTATGACATCCTGAAGAACAAACCTATAACTTGTTTTGAATTCCAAGTTTAAACAACTATGGCTGTGATGGCTAATGAAGCACAGACATAAGAGATCAATTAATGTAAATGTACTTGCATTATGTTTATTTATGTTAATGTAAGCTCTCTGTATCTCAGTTTGTCCCAGTGAACCCCAGGCGAACACAGCAGGTGCCGAGAGCTTCACAGACATACAATTTGACAGCTACACACCCTCCAATCAGCAGTGAACTGTGGGATTGTGAGCATATGTGCTTGCACATGTGATTAGATGCAGGTGGTGAACTGAGTTGGCTTTCAGGAGAGATGTCTTAGGGAGACAGGTTAAACGCTTACGGTCTTGACTGTGGTAGGGCCTGTTTTACAAATGCGATTTGGTGCGCTGCACGCTTTTCGTCAACAATGCACTACCCACTGTCAACACTTCAGTCTCTGTGCTCCATCTGCAAGACAAAACCCGCTCAAATATATATAAGCCACCTGAATGCTGATTATTAATAAGTAGCATTAAAATAAAATCAAAGATTCATTCAAAAATAAGATGTTTTGATCTCAGCATCGTTCTGCGTTTCTAGAATGCTGAACTCTTCCAGAGCCATGTTGTGTTTTGTCTGATATATCGGCCCCTGGAGGGCCCATCAGAGCATGATGGCCGCCTGATGTGTTTGGAGGTATGGATAGGAATGGATGCACACTTGCGTGTCCATCAGCAAAACACCCCTTTTTTACACACCCCCACTTGAGTAGTTGTTATACACAAATATTCACCCCTCAGCCTTTTCTCATTTCTCAAACACACAGCACTCATAAACATTGACTTTTTGTGTTTTATGAGGACTCTCCATAGACATAATGATTTTTGTAATGTACAAACATTACATTCTAAGAAACAGAAAACATTCTGCATTTTTACAGTAACCCCAACCCTCCAAAAAACAAAAACTATTTTGTATGATAAATAGGATGTTTTTCTCATGCGGACTAAAATTCTGTCCCCAGAATTACAGGTTTTACTATCCTATAGGGACATTTGCTCAATACAACGTTGGGAATACCTGAACCACACAGACATGCACGCACGCACGCACGCACGCGTTACGATAATGTATATAACCCTTGTAATAACAACTTCCTTAAGTCACAGTCTTTCCACTAATAAAGAGATTGACAGGATAAATGTTGGCATATCAGATACATCTGTGTGTTTAATGAAAATACATAACATTTCATGTTTTGAAGCAGAAATATGTTGAAGTTAGATAGCGAGAGTGTTTCGTTTTGATGTTTTAATCTCTACCCAGGGACGCCCTTGGCTATTTACTTTTATCAGACATGCAAGTTGAACTTCCCAGTTTCACTCTTTCTCTCCCAGCATCTTTAAAACACACACGCACACGCACACGCACACACACACACACACACACACACACACACACACACACACACACACACACACACACACACACACACACACACACACACACACACACACACACACACACACACACAGCATTGTTTTTAGAGTTTAGCCTTGAAGTTAATGAAACAGCAGCGGGAGGTATAGCTACAGGTTTTTTTTGCTATTAAAGGAGTGTTTATTTCCCTTGACAGACTCCCATCCCAGAATTCAGTCCATGAAAGTTTTCCTCAGTTGAATGTGACACAAAAGTAAATCTGTTTCCAGATCAGGAATTGAGACCAAAACATAGGGGAAAAACATGTAGTAATTAAAAAAAGAAACATTAAATACCCATGATGCCTGGTGCATACTTGTTAGTCTGAAACCCCCTCAAACCACCCTAAGGTAGCAAGCATGCATTTATCTTCATTGTTTTTCTACAGCTTGAGTCTCTAGCTGTCTTGTTTTTCTGTTGTTTTTCCCTAGTAAACAATTCCCATGTCTACACATTCTAACCCGGGTCAGTTGTACAGGTCTCATGTTGTGTAGTTCTTATTTTGCGTAGGGGCCGATCCGGGGCTCTAATTTCTCTGCTTTGTTAGACTGAGACAACGGTATGGCTCCCTCTGATAGCGCTGGCATAAAACAACACTCACTTTATCAGAGTCAGGCTGCTGTAATCACTAGCCTGAAATTACCTGTCCTCCGTCAGGCCTCAGGTTACTGCGCACATTAACACACATTGTTTTTGTCTCTCTCTCTCTTTCACTCCTAGAGTCTGAGGCTGGATCCCAATTCACATAATACAAAGAAAGCCAATCCTACAGACCCCCATTACCTGTTTGCATTTGCATGTAAGTGTTGGCATTTAGCTTAAATTATGTAATGTCAAATATCCACTAGCATAGGGTACAACAAGGCTTAAAGGCACACCTTAAGAAAAATTAGCTTTTCACTACTCCCATAGTGTATGATTGCAGAATTTTTTGTTTTGTTTTTATTGAACATTGATGGAGCAACACTAACTTTCACAACTTTCACAGAGATCTTGTTTAAAGCACTTGGACTTTTTATGCACAGAAATGATAATGTATGGTGCTGTCAGAGGTTGCGAGGTAGGATTTTGTCCTGCATATACCCTTAGATCACACCAGAGACATACTGCTAATGCCATACATTAGCACAAGCTGAGTGTAATGTCTTCCAGAGAAGAAACTGCTGCAAAGACAAACAAGATTACTGCATTCAAACTAGCAATTTAGTTGGAGAAGCTATAATGCTGCTTTTATGCTAACACACCACAATGCTTGTTCATGATGAAAGCCAGAAGTGCTCAAATCTCAAATTGTATGCCAGTGAGCAAAATAAAAGATATTTGACATTTGGTTGACATTTTCATCTATAGTTAGTGCAGTCAAAGGTATTTTTGAACAATCTGTTGACTATAAGTATCTTTGCAACTACATGTCAACTAACTCTCATTAAAGTATTAGTAGACTGTCTGCTTAATATCTGCTAACTCTTTATTGTGTTGCTCCTCCAACAGACATTCTACTAACTATAATTAACTTTGCAAGTACATGTCAACTTATTTTAACCCTAACCCTACCAGTCTACTAATAATCTAATAAGAGTTAGTAGACATGAAGGTGCAACTTATAGTCAACAGAATGTGTTAAAGGGACCATCAAAATAAAGTGAAACCCATATTTTAATTAAGTCATTCTTGTTGTGAATGAGAATGTCTGATTCGAGCTATTGGCATTTTCAAAAGTCTTGGGTCTATAAGATTTTTTATGGTTTTTGAAAGAAGTCTCTAATGTTCACAAAGGCTCCATTTATTTGATTGAAAATACAGTAAAAACAGGTAATATCACAAAGTAATATCGTGAAATATTATTACAATTTAAAATAACTTTGCATTTTTAAATATTTGAAAATATCATTAATTCCTGTGATGAAAAAACAGAATTTTCAGCATCATTACTCCAGTCTTCAGTATTATATGATCCTTCAGAAATCCTTCTAATATGCTCCTTTACTCCTCAAGAATTTTTTTTATTATCAGTGATAAAAACTATTTTGCTTCTTAATATTTTAGTGGAAACCTTAATAGATTTGATTTCATGATCCTTTGATGAAAATAAATTTCAAAAGAACAGCATTTATTTGAAATAGAATTTTTTTTTATATTATACATGTCTTTACTGTCAATTTTGATCAATTTAATGTGTCCCTGCTAAATCAATGTATTAATTTCTTTCCAATAAATAAACAAACAAATAACCAACTAAATAAAATATGATTGTTTCACAAACAGGATGCCTGATTTGTTTATTTCTTTCATGAATGAAATACACATTTAGTTTATTCACAAATAACAGGACGGGCCCTATTTTAACGATCTGAAACGCAAGTGTCAAAGCGCAAAGCGCAAGTAACTTTGTGGGCGGATCCCGCCGCTGTTGCTATTTTCCCGGCGGGATAAATGCCAAATCTAAAAGGGGTTGGTCTGAAGTAGCTTCATTATTCATAGGTGTGGTTTGGGCGGAACGGGAAACAAACCAATAAGAGCTTTATATCACATTCCCTTTAAGAGCATGATGAACGAGGTGCGCTTGTTCCATGGCGCAATACTATTATAACGGCGCGTTTACCAGGCGCGCTTCAGAATCGGTTCACAGCCGAGGAGATCGATGTTCTCGTCAGGGCCGTAAAAGAAAGAGAAGTGACATTGGGGATGGGACAAACCCACCCAAATTAGCTTCGGTTATACATGCATATCATAATTCGGGTAAATGTGTAAGCAATATGCCTATTTTCCCCATCGTCATGGACACAACAATGATTTCCCTCGTGTTTTAATATTTTTCCTTATAATAATGTATCATTTGCAAAAAGTTAAATGCATCTGTGTAGATGAGAGAATCATCTACATTGTATGCGCTTTGTTCACACTCTGTATTATGGCCAAGCATGCGCGCTTAAAATAGCATCTGAATGTACGCGCAACGCGCCACTGACTTTAGACTAGGTTTTTTTCTGGTCAGTGGCGCAATTGTTTTATAGAACAGCAAAATAGCATGAGGGAAAGTTTGGGCCGGAACACGCCACCTCTTTGCGCTGAAAAGTCCGCTTTGCGCGGGTGCAAAATAGGAATGATACATGTGTCAGTGTACAAAGTCATTTGCGCCGGGTGCAAGATAGGGCCCTACGTGTTCGGCCACCAAATTCGCATTTAAAACAACATGGGGCCGAATAAGTGTACAGAGTGTTCATGTTTGGATGAAATATTCCTTTAACATGCAACTGTCTTATGTTTATATTTTGCTCTGAAACTGTGATAGACTAAAAATGATGGGTAATGCCATCCTCTCTGTATGGGAGATGAGAAGAGAAATTTGAAAGGTTCTTTAGAGCTCTCTGAGTTACCCTAGCTGAGCCGCAAACAAAAGACGGCAGAGCTTTTTTGCTGGTTTTCGCTCTCTCTCACTCTGTGTCGTATGATGTTCCTCTCTACTAATTAATTGCTAATGCAAAGAGCAGATAAACCCTCTTTAAATGCATTCAACAGATGAAAGGCATGGATTACGAAGAAAGCACCGGGATATTAAAGGATGCCTTCTTAATGAAAACTTTCATTTCCCTCTCTTGCTTTCTCTCTGTTAAACTCTGTCCATTCTTCTGTATTTTCTCTTTCAAAGAACATAGTTGATGTGTTAGTGTGCCAGATGTGTGGCTTTGCCACTCTTTTTCCAGAATCCAGTGTCTCGACTGTATCGCCCCGTGCATGTCATGCTGTGGTTACCATAGAAACTCTCCTGGTTGGATTTGTTATTGACAGAATGACAAGGCTGAGCATGTCCTGTGTGTGAGAGATCTGTGAGGAAAACAGAACTGATAGACACAAAAACAGATCGCCAACAACACATGCTGGAAGTTCAATTGACACTCAACATTGGCTTGAGGAAATGTTTTAAAGCCAACCACAAAAGTGCATGCTTTAAAAAAAAATTAAGAAGATAATAGTGTTGAAATAGTTGACATTAAAAGGGCAGGAACTTTTATGTTTTTATATGTTTATTATAATATCTATTGATGTCACATGGGAGGAGAATGAGAAACTAATGTTAATTTAAATGGCATGAAATTCTATGTTGTTCTCTCTCTTTTCCTGTCTAGTCTTTATGACAAGCAATTTAAATTGAAATGTTGCATATTTAATTAACATTTACTGGCATATTTATTTTCTTTCTTTCCATAGCTCTTTCTGGTTGCTTTGATTATAAATGTTAGACTCACCCTAGACACTCTAGACTCGTAAGCTACAGTAATTAAACATTATGGGTGGCAGGAAAATACTGTAATGACACATTTTCGAAAGTACTGCACAGCGTTCAGTATAATGCATCCTCATTATTTCTGCCAATACACACATAAAAACAAAATCCAAATAAAACACCATTTATATAGTGATTGATTATATGGAATTATATAACCACAACATAAAATATCTGCATGCAATCATATAAAAGCAGTGAGAATTATGGGATGGAGAGACAGATTGTGTGTGCATCCGTAGTCATGAATGAATCTGACTCAGTCCTAGAGAGTTAAGACATTTTCTCATTCCAAACATCTTGAATCATGAACAAATGTAGCAGGAGTCTACCACCTACCCCACTGAATACATACTGTACATTAAAAAATCAAGTCTAAGAAATATCTTTCTGCTCAACTTAATTTAGTATAAAAATCATGAAAGACCAGTGGTGACTTAATAAACCTGCTGGGCATAGACGTTAAACTGCATCCGGGCAGAGTGGGGAGGCTGTGCGTGGGGCTAGCTACACACAGCTTACACTTATAAAATGCGAACAAGAAGCCATGAGTACCTACTCTGTAACTGGCGAGTGCATGGTCGGCGCCATAAAACCGAGCAGACCCCCCTCAAGGGGATTAGGGTGTCTAAGGCACTGGCAGCAGGGTGCCGGTTGGTGTGAGCAGCGAGGAACTCACTAGTTTGAGTCAATGGTGCAAACACAAGATGGTATGCGGAAGAACCACAGCTATGGTCAATGGATGGCGTCAACAGCAAGTAAGATGCTACTGCGGGGCAGCCTCCTCGCCAACCTTGTTGTTGCACCTTTGTGCCCCACGTGGTAACCGGCGCGAAGGCCCAGAGAGGCAGTCTGGTGGGGGCACAACGCCGACTGCCTTTTTCACTGTGCAAGGCGTCTTGACTGGAGGCGTAGGTAGAAGCCCTGTGGCGATGAGGGGAACGAAACATCAGCAGGCTGAAGTAGCTGGGAGCTGATAGCGGAAACCTTACACACAGGCGGCTCACAGCTGATGGTCGCAGCATCACTGAATTCTTCTACCCCAGAAGGGGAAGCCTCTAGAAAAGGTGGGGTAAAAAAAGCGTGCTCAGAACACATCCTGGCTGGTTTACCGCTACCAGCGAGACTTCACATTAGCGGTCGAAACAGAAAAAGTAAAAAGTTGATTGTTGCGTCATGGAACGTCCACACTATGCTAGACGGAGTTTCCAGACCTGAGCGGAGAACAGCTCAGATTGCAAAAGAACTAAAACGATATAGATTGAACATTGCTGCCCTTCAAGAGACCAGGATTGAGGGTCAGGGTCAGGTGCAAGAGGAAGACTACACCTTCTTCTGGGTTGGGAAGACAGAGGGAAGGAGAGACGCTGGTGTGGCCTTTGCTGTCAACAACAAGATCAAGCTGACAACTCTGCCAACATCCGTCTCTGGGAGGATGATGGTTATATGTGTACCAATTGAGAACGACAGGCATTTGACCATTGTCAATGTGTATGCCCCAACCATGACCTACCCAGATGAGGAAAAGGAGGCTTTCTACCAGGAGCTGACAACGATTGTAAGCAGAGTCCCCCCACAGCAAAAGCTGTTAGTTGGGGTGACTTCAATGCAAGGGTGGGAAGTGATTGTGAAACCTATGCTGGAATCATTGTAAAGTTTGGCAAAGGTAAAAAGAACACCAACGGAGACCTCCTGCTTAACTTCTGTGCTCAACAAAAGCTATGTCTCACGAACACCTTCTTCAGACAGCCAGATAAGAACTTCTTCACATGGAAACACCCACGCTCTGGACACTACCATCTGCTAGACTACATTGTTACCCGTAGGAGCGGGCTTCATGAGATCATGTGCACCAAGGTCATGCGTGGGGCGGAGTGTTCGACTGACCATTACCTTGTGAGGTGTCAGATCAGACACAAGATAACCGTGCCAAGGAGAAAAACTAATGGCACAACCCCTAAAAAACTTGACCTTAGAAAGCTTGCAAATGAAGAGCACTGCAGAAGACTGGCTGAAACTGTGTCATCTGCAGTAAATGGTGCAAAAGTCAAAAAAGTAGGATCAGAGGACATTGAAGAACAATGGCAAGCACTGAAGAAGGCAGTCTATTCTGCAGCAGAAATGACCTTAGGTCACCCACAGCGTAGGACACCTGACTGGTTTCAGGAACATGATGAGGAGATCCAGAAGCTGCTGGATGAAAAGCACCTCCTGCATAAGCGACATCTGCAGGAAAACTCTAATAGGAGTAAGGCTGCTTTTGCTGAGATCAAGGCCAAAGTACAGAGAGTGGTGAGGCGAATAAAGAACGACTGGTGGCGTAGGCAGGCAGAAAAACTGCAAAGCATGGCTGACAACCATGACTATCATGGATTGTTCACAGGACTAAAGGCTATCTATGGCCCAAGGAGCAATGGAGTGGCACCTGTCAAATCAGCAGATGGAGGAAAACCCTACACTGAACTACATAAGATTCAGAGTAGATGGAAAGAGCATTTCTGTAATCTGCTAAATCAGCAAGTATTCGCTGAACCAGATGCCTGTAAATGGCTAAAGAGACACCAGAGTCGTGATGACCTCTGCTTTGAGGTCACTATGGAAGAGCTTGAAAAAGCCCTAAATGCCACAGCAAGCCACAGAGCACCAAGTCTAGATGGAATCCCCTCAGAGGTGCTCAAGAAAGGAGGAAGAGTACTCAGAGAGGAGCTCCTGAAACTTTTTAACAGCTACCTTGTTCATGAGGGTGTACCTCAGGACTTCAAGGATGCACTGATTGTCACAATCTACAAGAGAAAGGGAGACTGAGCAGACTGTAGAAATTACAGAGGCATTTCCTTGTTAGCCATAACAGGCAAAGTTCTGGCTAAAATTATACTCAGTTGGCTCAAAAAACATTGCCGAGCAAGTCCTACCAGAGAGTCAATGCGGCTTTAGGTCGGGAAGATCTACCACTGACATGATTTTTACTCTACGGCAGCTACAGGAGAAAGCAGTGGAGCAACATCAGTCTCTCTTTGTGGTGTTCGTAGACTTTTCAAAGGCTTTCGACACGGTCGACCGAAGAACTCTTTGGAAAGTCTTACAGATCTATGGATGCCCCGAGAAGCTTGTCAACATCATCAAGCAGTTTCACATAGGGATGAAAGGACAAGTTTTCATTGGTGGGGAACCCAGTGAAGCCTTTGAAGTTAACCATGGTGTGAAACAGGGATGCGTGCTTGCACCGACGCTTTTCTCGCTATATCTCACAGCTGTGCTAGATTCAATGGGCCTTGATCTGCACAAGGGGGTCGTTATTCGCACTAGGACAGACGTCAAGCTTTTCAACTTAGCCCGACTTAGAGCAACCACCAAGACCAGAGAACTATGCATCTGGGAGCTGCTCTATGCAGATGACTCTGGTCTCGTGGCTAACAACGCTGAGGACATGCAACATATAGTAGACCGTTTTTTGTGGGCAGCTGATTTGTTCGGACTGAACATTAACATCTCTAAGACCGAACTTTTGTATCAACCACCCCCAATGTGTTCCAACAATATGAGAGAGCCACAGCCAGTGATGGTACATGGAGAGCCCCTGAAATCTGTCAAGGCCTTCACATACCTTGGCAGTACAGTGACCTACACAAACTCCTCAGATCTGGAAGTTGAGAGGAGAATTCAGTCTGCTACCAAGGCTTTTGGCTCTCTCGAGAAGCGCCTTTGGAGCTGTCACGACATCTCGCACAGCACAAAAGTGAAAGTCTACAATGCTGCTGTACTTCCTTGCTTGCTCTATGCCACCGAGTGTTTAACGCTCTATAGCAGACAGATCAAAACACTCACACGAGTTCAGCTACGTCATCTACGTGCCATTTTACACATCAGATGGCAGGATCAAATCGCAGATGTAGAGGTAATCCAACGAGCTGGCTCTGTCAGTCTTGAAGCCCTTATTACATCATCACAAATGCGATGGGCTGGACATGTGCGCCGGATGAGTGACAGCCGATTGCCCAAATCAGTTTTTTACGCAGAGTTAAAAGAGGGCAAAAGAAGCCGTGGTGGTCAAAAACTGCGTTTCAAAGATGCCCTAAAAAGACATATGAGGAACACCGGGATCTCCCCGGAAAGCTGGGAGGAACAGGCCCTGCATCGTGAGAAATGGCAGCGTGGATTGAAATCAGCTGTCGCAGCTGTTGAGAAAAGGCATCAGAAAGACTACGAGAAAGCCCATGAGAGGCGGCACTATTCCATTGCAGCAAAAGACTTTGTCTGTAGCAAATGCCATCGCTGCTGTAGATCGAGAGCAGGCCTTCTAGCCCACATGAGAGCCTGCCTACAATAGCCTCTAATCCAGACAGTCATCGTCGATATACGACGGACTGCCGATGATGATGAGAAAAATCATGAAAGACCAGTGGTGACTTAATAAACCTGCTGGTCAAAGAAACAGGCAGTCCATTTTAATGAAGGAACATTTTGGATGGATGGATGGATGGATAAATAAATAAATAGGCATGTGCAAAAGTCAGTAAATGCAAAATATTTGCAAAACTCAGTCTCAAAAGGCTTCTTGTAGCCAGCTTTCTGTTTTTGCTATGTTTCTTTACAGTGTAATAGTTCATAAAATATTATTTGATTGTCTCACATACACTGCATGCTTGGGATCTATCCAGAGATATTCCAAATTATAGCCTGGGCACTGTAAAGATAATTCAAATATCTAAATCATTCAATTCTTGAAGTAGTTTATGCTTGATTTCTAAGTCTCTTAGGCTGCATTTATACTACATTTGACCTACTTGATGCCCAACTCCAATTTGTTGACTATATCCAATTTTACACTATACACATGGCGAAACAACCCAAGGAAGCTGTACTGAACCGGTGTCACAGTGTCTGGATTTTCCCTGGGTTAAACACTAGAGGCCCTCAGTTTTCACGCTGTTCCCGAGCCTGAGCCGGTGTCTGTTCCCGAGCCTGAGCCGGTGTCTGTTCCCGAGCCTGAGCCGGTGTCTGTTCCCGAGCCGGAGCCGGTGTCTGTTCCCGAGCCGGAGCCGGTGTCTGTTTCCGAGCCGGAGCCGGTGTCTGGTTGTTCCCTGGGTTAAACACTAGAGGTCCTAAGTTTTCACGGTGTCTATGCATTCTCACTACAATTCCCATGATCCTGTCGGTCACTGATTGTTCATTGCCTTACAGCTGTTTCTCGTCACCTTGTTAGCACTTGTGTATATATACCCTGTCTGTTTCAGTGTTTGTCACGGAGTCCTTGTCTAATGTCCCCACACTGCCGTTGTTATTTCAAGTCTGTTCCTTGTGTTGTCGTTTATGTTTTTGGATTGCCTTTTTGGATTTTGACCTTTGCCTGGACTGGATGTGAGTACGGATTACCCTTTAATAAACACTGCTTCTGGATCTCTATTCCCTGTGTGTGTGTGTGTGTCGTGACAGAAGGACTCCGTCATTCAGAGATCCAGCGGTATGGGGTCTCCAAAGTCTCCAGCCACTGAGAGGGAGAGAAACAGCAGAGGGGGGGATTTTCAACCTAAAGAGATTCCTCCTCGTATGAACATCTTCGAGTGTTTTGCACTGTGGGCCCTATTGACTGAGGAAGCTGATTTGAAGAAAGCTTCCACACCCCCTTCAGATCATCCCAGAGAGTCGTTTGAGGGAACCCGGCTGGCAAAATTTTCTGTGACCCGCGGAGGTCATAGGAGAGGAGTTACTAGGGGGGAGTCCAGGTATCACTCTCCTCCTCGATCCTTCATGGAACCTGAGGTGGTGAGGTCCAGCCCAGATCCCTCACCGCTGGCGCCGTCCAGCCCAGAGCCCTCACCACCGGCGCCGTCCAGCCCAGCGCCCACTCGCTCTCAGAGACGGAGGAGGAGGAAGAGGACTTCCTGTGTCCCGCAATGCCCTGAGGTCCTTCCTGAGCCCCCTGTCAACCCAGAAGCCGTCTTCGAACAGCCCGCTGTCAGCCCGGAGGACCCGACTTTGGTGGTCTCTGATCCGGTTGATCCTGAGCTGACAACCATCAGTCCTGTCACGGCCAAGCGGGCTGTCTTCACATTTTATGTAGTGGCGGTCCTGCGTGCCTGGGGGGCACACACCTCAAGAGTGTCTGTCCCCGAGTCTGAGCCGGTGTCTGTCCCCGAGTCTGAGCCGGTGTCTGTCCCCGAGTCTGAGCCGGTGTCTGTTCCCGAGCCTGAGCCGGTGTCTGTTCCCGAGCCTGAGCCGGTGTCTGTTCCCGAGCCTGAGCCGGTGTCTCTTCCCGAGCCTGAGCCGGTGCCTGTTCCCGAGCCTGAGCCGGTGTCTGTTCCCGAGCCTGAGCCGGTGTCTGTTCCCGAGCCTGAGCCGGTGTCTGTTCCCGAGCCTGAGCCGGTGTCTGTTCACGAGCCTGAGCCGGTGTCTGTTCCCGAGCCTGAGCCGGTGTCTGTTCCCGAGCCGGAGCCGGTGTCTGTTCCCGAGCCGGAGCCGGTGTCTGTTCCCGAGCCGGAGCCGGTGTCTGTTCCCGAGCCGGAGCCGGTGTCTGTTCCCGAGACGGAGCCGGTGTCTGTTCCCGAGCCGGAGCCGGTGTCTGTTCCCGAGCCGGAGCCGGTGTCTGTTCCCGAGCCGGAGCCGGTGTCTGTTTCCGAGCCGGAGCCGGTGTCTGGTTGTTCCCTGGGTTAAACACTAGAGGTCCTAAGTTTTCACGGTGTCTATGCATTCTCACTACAATTCCCATGATCCTGTCGGTCACTGATTGTTCATTGCCTTACAGCTGTTTCTCGTCACCTTGTTAGCACTTTTGTGTGTATATATACCCTGTCTGTTTCAGTGTTTGTCATGGAGTCCTTGTCTAATGTCCCCACACTTCCGTTATTATTTCAGGTCTGTTCCTAGTTTTATCTTTTATGTTTTTGGATTGCCTTTTTGGATTTTGACCTTTGCCTGGACTGGTTGTGAGTATGGATTACCCTTTAATAAACATTGCTTTTGGATCTCTATTCCCTGTGTGTGCATGTCGTTACAACCGGAAAAGCTTAGGCTGAAAAGGAATTAAAAACTGTGTGATTTGTAATAGACTCAGACAAAATGATAATAGCAGCTTTTGCTTTCCACACCATCTTTAAAGGTCAGCAACACATTGGTCTCTTAAGGCAGAGAATAAAGAGGTGAGCCCTTGTTGCATTCTGGCGAAATGTAGCAATGATCACTGCTGTAATCGCTCATCAATCATCAAGGGTGCATATCAACCGCAAAGGGGGCGCTCGCAAGCACCCTTCTGAAACCCAAAGTGACAAATGGGACACCCTACGGTCTCATGTGCACAGGGCAGCCATTGTAAGTCAACAAGACTGAAAGTAAATATGAAGTGTGCCATTTGGACTTACATGGCAGACGCAAATGCACATATCCAATTTATATCCATATTTCCACATATGAATGAGGCCTGAAACCGATCTGATAATATCGGATGTGTTTTTTTTCCTGCTTACACCTTTGTGGGCCATATCCAATCTGTGCAACATGGGAGGAAAAAATAGGAATTGGGTCACTTGAACCATGTAATGTAAATGCGGCCTTATTGTTTTCGTTTCTTCACTTACTATGAGACTTCTAAGATTGATAGAGCAGAATACATTGTTCCCTCTACCTGCACAATATTTTCTATGCCAGTGGCAGCTACGCAACCACAAACCATAACAGATCCACCCTTTGTGAAAGTACCCAATATTAACATCATGTTTATTGAACTATAAAAGCAAAATCACACTTTCAATCATGCGGTTGGACTACAGTTAAATTTGAGACATGGTGATATTTAACAACAGCACTCTTGTGTGATATTGGTAAATTGAAATGGAACAGATCTCTGTCGAACATTTTCCTTCTTCAGCCACAGAAGATTGAGTGAAGGTGTAGTGAAATTGTCCTGTATCAGGGAGAGGATAGGGTAAGACACAGAGCCATAAAAACAGAAGGAAAGGAGGTGAGAGCAAGATGGATGAGGGATAGAGCTCTACCCGTTAATCACAGCTGGAACTGTCTGAGGTGGAGAGAACAGGAGGATGCAGCAGGTTTGATGACGACCCTTCATACTCTGGCAGGGGCCCCGGGGGCCAATGTGGCCCAGAGAGAAGCACCATCTGGATGAACCCGAAAAGACCCCAGATGTGGAGCTGGACACAGCTGACAGGAATCCTCCCCTACACGTAGACATGTGCTGTATACAGGCAGGGGTGGTAAAAGTACTCAAAAATTATACTCGAGTAAAGTATATATACCTAAATAAAAAATGACTCCAGTAAAAGTAGAAAGTCCTCCATTCAAACATCACTAAAAGTAAATTAAAAAGCGTTTCAAAGATGCCCTAAAAAGTAAAAGTACAAAAGTATCCGATTTAAAACGTACTTAAGTACCGAAAGTAAAAAGTAAATATTCAAACTGTAAATATAAATATTTAAACAGATCAACTGGTTTGGGAGTGATATGCAATGTTTTAATTGAACAAAATATTAGTTACTGCAATTAAGAATTTGTTAGATTTGCAATCATAAGAGACAATGAAGCACCTTGCTGTCAGCTGGTATTATTACATGTTAAAAATACATGTGATTTTTATTATAATAACAACTTTATAATATCTTAATTATATAAGTAAAAATATAATACATATATATAGTGCACATTTAACAAAATACTAATTTATACTAATATTAAATATATTATAAAATACTGATTTTTCTAGCCAACTAACATGCTATGGTCATTAACTGTTTTTGTTTTTTTTCCTGAGGTAAATGTAACGTTATGTGACATATTGTTCTCCAGCTGTTTTATTGACCTCTTTCCGCGGTTGAAAAACACTGATTTATTGATATTATGTATAAGGTATATACATTTTGGTAAGTTGTACTGTATCTTTCAACATAGGCTACCTATTATTGTTCATTTGTGTTTATTTACAATTAACTAGTAGTAAAGAGATTAACGGCACCCCATATAGCAGGCGCTAGCTATCTGTCACGTCACATTTAAAAGCTCCAAAACGGTATTTATTGTTCAAATTTCGTAATAAAATTGACAGAATCTGAGAGCTGAGAATTTGTTTCATATCAAAAGTAACCTAATCTGTCCTGTCTGTCGGTGTCAATGTCCTCTTTGCTTCGCGAGAAGCAAGCAAGGTCACGAGCTGCACCTTCACCTGTTTCTGCGGTCATCTTCCACAATGGCGAACTGACTGCTATGTGAGCGTATGCTGGCAAAGAGCTTGCGCATTCTTTTTTTCAAAATAAAACCAAGTTTTTCATTGGTTTGGAAAGCCAGTGTAATAAATACTTGGAGCAGGCATGGGGAAATGTAACGGAGTAAAAAGTAAACTATGTCTTTAATATTGTAGTGGAGTAAGAGTAAAAGTAGATGCAAATAAAACATACTCAAGTAAAGTACAGATCCCCGAAAAAAATACTTAAGTAAAGTCCGAAAAAAATACTTAAGTAAAGTAACGAAGTATTTCTACTTCGTTACTTACCACCACTGTAGGCTATACAGGAAATATGGCATGATGCTCTCTTTACATAAACAAAAAAACAAAACAAAAAAACCTATTTTGAAGTTGAACAAATATTTTATGTGAGCAACTGCCTTCGAAGAACGACTATTTCACAAATGCATAACTTTTGTGTGGGTTCTGTATAAGAGCATTTTGATTGGATGGCCCTACTGAATAAATATGCTCCTTCTTTGTCAGAACAAGACTCGTGAACAAACAGTTCATAAAGTCTTTGTAAACTAACAATTTTATGAGCATATATAATTAACACAGGGTTGGCAGAAAAATGTGCATGAGTATTTTATGTAACTTATCGTTTGAATTGATTTGCATATGCTTATTCACCCTTGTGATATCATGTTTAACAGTACAATAGATTAGGAAAATATTAGGTACGTATGTGCCGTCACATTACATTGATAAAAACCATTTAGTAGCCTATCCTTGCCTTGTTTATGAATAAATAAATCGAATAGTATAAAATACATTTCAGAGAAAGTTTTTCTCAATCTTTTCAACTGGCCAAATATTATTTTTAATTGATTTATATTTTTAATGGAAACATATAGCCTCGTTGTGCATTATTTGCACGGAAATATTTACTCAGACAATCTGCTATTATCACGATAAGCAATTCTCTCTGTAGTTAAAACATTAAAACACAGCATACCACAGGAGAAGTGTTCAAAAGCATCACATCCACTACAAATACAAATATTTATTGAATATAAAAATGTTGTAACTTCTCAGTAATGATTTCGTGTCATTTAAGTGTTTAACTTTATCTAAATTTTTCTATCAGAAGTAGCTAAAACATAGTTTAAATCATTCTTTTATTTATTTAAACTGTTATTCTGAACATGCACTGTATTTATGATTAGGACTCATAATGAAAATTTACAGTTTTACTTCATCTGCCGTTAGATATATATATGTGTCAGTTTCACTAAACGGCCCTACGCGCTCGCTGGCGCGGACATTTAAGAAGGGATGGATATTTGTTTCAAGTGATAGGCTTGGTGAGTGAAATTATATTTGTATTATCTTTCTGTATATGTACTGTATAATTTTCTTAAAATTTTCTGTCTAAAAGTGACCAAAAAGACATTTAACTCCAGCTCACCATTGGTGTCGCCAAACTGCTCCGTCTCCAAAACAGTTTTCAGTCGGGGGACATTTTACAAATTTCGCAAAATGAGGAGGAAGAGGCTGCAAGTACTAAAAATGTGGATAGATGCCGTAATGGAAATGGTACAGAGAAATGGGTCCAAGAACGTTGCCAGCTGTGGTGGGGAAAATGTGTGTTCTTTACTCAAAATGAATGGTTCTTCAACTTTCTGGTGCGAAATGCGAAAGCAAACATTTCAATATATTTGCAATGTACTTCGCACTCAACTGTATCACAAAACCACACAGCTCTCAGTTCTGGAGAAAGGAGGGGGAATAATGACAGTGGGCGGGGTTTTGTGTGACGTCCACCTGTGAATGTGGTGATGGCGCAGTGGATAAGACACATGCCTTTGGTGTGAGAGACCCAGGTTCGAATCCACTGTGAGACACCAATGTGTCCCTGAGCAAGACACTTAACCCCTAGTTGCTCGAGAGGCGTGCAAATGTAGCAATAGTAAGTCGCTTTGGATAAAAGCGTCAGCTAAATTAATAAATGTAAATGTAAAATGTAAATGAATGCAGACATGATGGCTGGATTGCGTTTACATTACACTGTGATCTGATCTGATCTGATCACAATTAATGCTTCCTCAACTACCTCCGAACCTGGGGCCCATTCTTCGTACGTTGTTTAAAACATCCGAGATCAAACGAGACATCTAAGATAATATCATCGTGCTCATCATGATCCGGCTAATTAGGTTCTTCGAACACACCTGCCGGTTATGATTAGTATAGCTGGATTGAGTTATCTGAGATAATTGCGCGTGCATGCGCTGGTTTAAAAGGGGATATGTATCGATAAACATTGATCAGCAACCCTGCTATTGGCTGCACCCCATGGTCAAAGAGCGTGCTCAGTTTTTCTCCAAAGACAGAGCAAGAGTTATTGCTTGAAGGATATGCAGAATTTGAAAACTTAATTAAAAGTTAAGTTTGTAGTGACCATGTTAGATATTTTTATCCCTTATTACAGAATATATTTTTGTATTTTAATAATTTCTAAATAATTAATAACTTTGTTCATTGTAATGTCAGAGTCACCAAACAACTTCTAGAACATGGGAACAAGTAAAAGTGAAGTACTAGGAAGGTAATTTGTACTACTTATACTAGTCTCTTTTAAAAAGGCACTGTTGATAAATGTTTGCCTGTTTATAAAAGCAACCTAGAAAAAGGCTGAGAAAAAAAAGAAAAATAAAAACAAACAGTTGGTCCTGCACCCCCACGTTATACCCAGGTAGAAGAGCCCTTGAGTTGAATGTGAACCGACCCATTGTGAAGGGCATCCCTGGGTACAGCTCTTCCAGACCCACATCCAGGGACCAGTATCAGCAACACCTTCATTGCTGGTAAATTAACTTTAAATGATATTAGTACACTGTCAAATAATTTGTTTCTGCATTAAATTAAGTAGGCCTATAATCCAAATGGCTGGTCCAGTCATATCAACCGTTAAACCTTGAGTAGGAATGAATTGCTTTTACTTGTGAAAGTGTACATGTGTGAAACTACATGTTGTTAATGTAAAAAAAAAATATGTTGCCATGAGTTATTGATCACATTTCCCCCCAGTGTACTTCATTGTAATGAAATTGTGTTTTCCTCTTTTGTGCAGTTTGAACCAATACACCAACACTTTTACCTGTTCCCAAGCAAGTTGTGGCTGAAACATGTGCAGTAAGACTTTTTCTAACTTTACATCAAAAGGGAAGAAAGTACAACACTTTGTAATGCCCATTTTCCCCCCAATGCACAGGACAGTGAAGAAACACTCTCAGGTGACTGTCTTTTGGAGAAAGTATCTGTAAGTGCATAAATAACTTTACTTAATTTACACTTGAGTACCTATTATTTCTGAATGCAATATGAATGGCAGGAGTCCACTTCTACAGAAAGGCCTACAGAAGAGTCTGCACAAAGCAGTGATACAGAGGTGGGCAGTGTTGTACTTTTCCTTTTAATTTTTGTTGCATAAGGCATGTGTTGACAGGTTTACCCCAACCCCCCACCCCCACCTCCGCCCCTAGAAAATAGAGTATTTTGAAAAAAACTTGTCAACTTAAAGAACAAAAACTGGCACTAGAGATAGAGTTGCTTCAAACGACCTTCATATTAAGTGCTAATATATTATTTCTAACGCATTCTCATCCTTTGGCGTCATATGTGACGCTATATGACAAAACGGCGAAATACTACGCACATGGCACCCTTTATCGTCAATATAACACGTACTGTGATGGGTAGGTTTAGGTGTGGGGTAGGGTCTGCGTCTCATATTCACGCTAAAGGATGCCAGTCAACTTTATGACGCCTTGGGTTCGCGTGTTATATTCACGCTAAAGGGTGCCATGTGCGTAGTATTTCGCCGTTTTGTCATATGGCGTCACATATGCCGCCAAAGGATGAGAACGGGCTCATTATTTCACACAGTACTATTGCTGACTTTGCATAATATCTCTTATTTCAGGCAAAATATGACTTGATCACTGGCTTTTCTTTACAAAGAACAATTAAAATAAAACTCAAAGAACTAAGCATATTTGTCTTGTCTTTTATTAAACATTTAATTAAATGTTTTATATTTTTTTCTGATGGTGGCAATGTTGTGTAATATGGCACATGCAATGTCACAGGGCCTGTCAGGTGCAACCCTCAGACTTTTCAGACACTTTAGTAGGCTAAAGTTCACTTCAATGTGTGCCCTTGTGCTGGCTAGAGCTGCATTGTAACTGGTCTGAGGTTTGGGTCAGGGAATGGGGTCATAAAACACCTGTCTTCAAGCAGGATCCTGTTGTAATTACCTGTATAATGGAAAAATGCAGCTCTGATTAGGTAAACTTTGCAAAAAAGCGCTTTGTAAAAGCGCCAGGTAAACTTTGCAAAAGGCACGACAGACAGCACTTATCACCAAGTTCTCCGCATCTCCAATAGTGTAAAATAAAGAGCCACTCGCAAAGAATCTCAGGGCAATACACACAGTTTGTGCTGTTATTAAAGCCAGACTCCGACGAGTCGAACATTTATGCGTTTTCAACAAATTAATAATGTAAACGACATCCTCACGAGTCATGAGAAAAATTATATGTCTCAAAAAGTACACTATCGCGCTGCGCTTAAAGACGTCCCGTATCACCTCTGCTTATAAAGCCGGGATCTAATCCTGTTAACATGAAATAAGCTGCTCGCGAGCAGGTTTAAGCTTGCGCACCTGTTGCTATGACAGCAAGTCCAGGATGAGCGTCGAAGAACCAAACAATCCACGAACATGCCAAATCTCCAACAATCAAATCCAGCTAAGTGAGTTAGCGACGTACGAAGAACGGGCCCCTGGACACGCTGATCGGATAACATTCCAATCAGATGCGTATTTACACTTGTCATTTCAATGTGTTTGTGGACAACATCCGGATACAGGTTGCATGTTAATCCCAAGTGTAAATGCAGTCAAAGAAACTCAAACATGAACAGAACCGAGAAACAGATCAAAAGACAAACTGGAAACATGATAGTAACCATGACCTCAACATTTAGGGTACAAAGCCATTTTGGCCATATCTGATTAATGGTGGGACATGACTTCCTTAATGGCAATGTGGTTACAGCCCTTCTTGTCGCCACCTACTGGGATATACACATCTATAACCGTAATGATACAGAAAGTGCCACTGAACAAATCAGTGAATAAATCTTTCTAGTGACCAGATTTCCAGAACTTGTCTCTGAAATGATTCTTTTGAATCACCACTAAAATGCACATTGTATACTAACTGCTCTATATTTTAACCACATGTGTTTTTACAGCACAATACACATTGGAAGCTGTAAGTGCAGACTAACGACATCAAATGGGGACACTTAAATAATGGCTGTTTCCAAACAAGTATCCAAAACAATGACACATAGACAAACAAAAAGTACCTCCCCAAACTCACACCATTGACAAAATTTGACATCTCTGACAAACTGCACAGTTCTTAAAGTGCCATAGAGTCAAAAATATTTACACTCTTCAGAACATAAAGTAGAAATGTCTTACTTTTTGCTTCTGCACATTAAAAAAAAGATAAGTAAAATTACTTTGTAATCAGCATTTCAAAAGAAAATTTATAATTGTATTAGGCTAAATTGATCTCAAAATTAGGCTGAATAATTTTCACCAAGAGTCCTGTCAAGACTAAAGAAAAGGACATTCTCTTTGTACTGACATACAGAATTTGTCTAACTCTGCTCATTCAGAGTAAACGCTCTAAAGAAGCGTGTGATTCAGGTTAAGTACAAGAGAAAAGGGAAGTGCTTTACTTCGATTAGTCAGCGCTAAGCCTTCATTTCAGAATAGAGCAATGAGTTCGCCAAAATGGCCAACTATCGTTTTAAATAAAGGCTGCACATTCATCTAACCTTTTATGGAAAGGAAACAAGGGAAGAGGAAAGAAAGGGTCATCATTTGGCAAAAGGCCTTGCACACCTCTTTAAAAACACAATTTTTTATTCACTTGCAAAGACGTTGTCAGAGTCGATTTTAGTCACTGCTTTTTACTTTTTCTTTCTTTTATCCCGTGTTCTTGCCAGAGAGGGGTAATTTATTATAATTTAGAGACATGAGCTGAATGCTTTCTGTCTTTGTCAGGCAGTTTCCCTCTACTCTCCTCTATGCTGCGAGAGATGGAGAGAGTAAAGCACAAGGAGGGACAGACAAAGAATGAGAGAGGAAAGGTCAAGCTTTTCCTCCCCTCTGCAGGCAATCACACTGACACCTGCAGGGAGCAAATCCCAGTCCAGAGAGAGAAAGAGAAATAGAGTGAGACCATGAGAGGTCGATGCGCTGTCCTGGCAGATGTGTGTTAAGCAGGTATGTGTGTGTATGCATGTGATGCTGAACATGAATGTGAGTGGTTTTGAGAGAGCTCAGGCACAAAGAGGTGCTTATGTGCAATCGTAGATGACTTCTGAGTGAACAAGAGGGTCTGGCAGCACCCGCCCCATCATTTCTCACAGTAATAACTCCTGCCAGTGCTGCTGCCAACAGAGAGAGGGAGAGCAAGAAAAGAGAGGGATAGATATGAATTGGGAAAGGAGTGAGTTTTGTAGCAGGGAATTTCTGATGGCCAACAGCAGATATATTTTCACTTTTGAATTCACTTTTAATTTTGATATCCACACAGATGTATTTTCTGCTGTCCAAATCTTATCTCTGTGCCTTCTATTCTATAAGAGAATGAGTCACTCAAGGATGTTCAATAAGCTGCTGTTCATCTTTATCCTCTGTTCACTTGTAAGGCAGACACTTTTTTTCAGACACTCTACTTCTGCAACATTAGTGTAAGACTCCTCCTCCAATGACTCTCCAAGCCACTAGGGAGCACTGTCTGATCTAGCAGTTTTTAAAAAAAACTTTATCTAGAGTCTTGGAAACTGGCCCCACGATTCCTTGGTCCTTTTAAGATCCTTAGGAAGATCAATCCTGTGTCATACCGGCTACTCCTACCCAGGTATATGCGCATCCACCCAACTTTTCACATTTCACGTTTAAAGCCTGTTGTCTGCTCTCCTCTGTCCAGAGTCAAGAAGCCCCCCAGATCATTGGTGGGCAGCCAGTGCTCACTGTCCGTCGACTGCTGGATTCTCGTCTAGTCCGTGAATGGGTTCAGTACCAAGTGGACTGGGAGGGTTATGGCCCAGAAGAGCGGTCTTGTGTGCCACTCTTGGGTGCCAGCTGGGAACATCTTAGATCCAGACCTTATCAGAGAGTTCCACTGTCTGGATTCCAACCGTAGCCAACAGAACGTCAGGATCCATTCCTGAGAGAGGGGCTACTGTAAGACTCCTCCTGCAATGACTCTCCAAGCCACTAGGGAGAGTTGTCTGCTCCTTCCTGCAATTACTCTCACAGCCACTAGGCGGCACCAGCCGTTTCTCAATATGCGTTCTTATGTGTACTTGTGTTCTTGTGGACTTGTGAAACGTCATAATTTGCTGCCCTACTGTTCCAATTCAAAGTTCACATCTAGCCAAGTCCAGTTCAAATCCCCGGATGTGTTTTTGATCTGCCCCTTTTACCAAGGATGCATCGAGAGGTGACTTGTGCGGACTTGAGACAGCCAGGTATCCCAGAATGCATCTTGCACCAACCAGCAAGCATCAATAGCAGAGGAGAAAACCCGCGTAATATCAAAATACTACTGTTATTGTGTCACGAAATGTAATTTTAAGAGTGTTTCAGGCGAGAATGTAGTTGTTAAAAGCTCAAATCTGTGGTTTATTTATAAAGATAGCGCCTATTTGAAAAATGTATCTGACTTTTTCAGAGTTGTCAGATCCAGGCGATCACCGGGAGTTCAACTCTCATTAACCCCGACTGGAACAGCTTTTCCTCGGCTAGTCCTTCTGATGTTTGCCGCTGGCTCTGATGTCTCTACACTCTAAAAAACGTTGGGTTATTTTGTGTACCCAATAGCTGGGTTAAAAATAGTGGGTCGTTCTGTTGGGTCATTCGGAACATTTATTGGGTTGTTTCTATAACAACGCAGCCCGTTAGGTTGAAATTCAAATTTCAACGGTTGACCACCACAGCTGACAGTAGATACACGGGTGAGTTAATATTACACTACACAGTATGCATATTGTAGCCTATGTTATTATGTTTTTTTTTCGTTATAACATGACTTTAAGCTCTTACATAGTATTATTGCCGTTTTTCGTTCTAAATGTTCGGCCAATTATTTTTATGTTTATATCTCCTCTGTATGACTGCTTTTTGTCCGCTATCTGCGACTAACGACACCAATATGGCCATATAGCCAGCCAATTTCTTAGTAGCCTACTCGGTTGGGATACTCTTCCTAACTTTCTATGTTCTTTCCAATACTTTTTGGGAAAGTTATTAATATTTTCAGATATTAGCCGGCGCGCTCTGCTTCAAGACGCAGCGGAAGCCTGGTCCATCCATCCAGTATCGCAGTCACTTACAGGAAGAAGGTATGCTGTGTTATATATAAATGCCTACATTGTAACGCAAATGTTTACTTGGGCTATCCCATAGATATAAACACTATGGGGCTATCCCAACTACAGTGTGAATTTAAAATACTACAAAGTGTTAAACTAGGGTGACCATACGTCCTCTTTTTTCCCGGACATGTCCTTTTTTTTCGGACCTAAAGAAAATGCGGCCGGACGGGACGCTACTCATTGTGTGCTTTTTTTTCATTGCTTTAGATCCCGCCTTAAAAAAAAAACGTTTTATCTAGACAACTCAATTAAGATTAAAAGTTAAAAAAGATAACTACTCAATAAGATAGTAAGTTGTTACAATAGTCAGTTGAGTTAACACTTTTCAGATCGCCACATGCCCATTAAATAAAATGACGGTTGGTTGAGACTTTATTCCTTTATAATAAACTTTAACTTATTACTTTTTAAATGACACATAGTAGTAAAAGGACATTTTAAATGGAGGTAATTTACCACAATACATGGCAATTGCAGAAGCTCTATATTATAATAATAATATAAATAATAAAAAATATAATAATATATATTTATATTGATAAACAGATGTCCATACTTTCATTGTTACTGCATGGCTTGGTTGAATTCTAATGTAGAATGTGGTGTGTTATTTCTTGATAACAGACCGCTGCTAAGTATAACACACCGTTGCCATGGACGCATGATTCTAACTGTAGATACAGACTATTTTCTTTAGCGGAAGCAATACAATCGTTTTTAAATCAATAAACTCCTTAACCTTAAATCAATATTTTGTGTCAATTTATTGATTTATTTGGTAGGTAGCCATGTAATAAGCAGGATATTGCGAGGCGATTGTTATAGCGAATACAAAACCTGCAGGCTGATTCAAGCTCCGCTTCACGTCAGGGTCATAATCAGCCTGTCGGGGTTGTATTCTCTATAACAACTGCCTCGCTCTACATTATCCCTTACATATGAGGTGTTGGTGTGATTTTAACTTTTCTTTTTCTTTATTAATTTTTAGATTGCTCAGGACTTTGGTATTTTATACCCACATGCCAAAGATAAACTTTTTGAAATTTGGGGACATGCATCTCAGCAAATCCTTTCATATTGCAGGACTGAGAAGAGAGCCTTGGATCTTCTTCCTGTTCAGACTAACATTTCTTCTGGTGAGAAAATCCTGCACAACAGCTCTGTACTTTCATGTCAAGTTATAATATTTTGTCTATAATATAATGCTTCAAAGATTAATCCATTGTTCTTTCTGTTTTATGTAAAGACACTCTTGGAGATGTTGCTTTAAAAACCCTGCCAGCTATCTTTCCTCCATAGAGTGCCAAAGTTATGACGTCACTTTGTAGGCCAAAACGCGGCAGTGAGTAAGCATTTTAGCACTTCCGGTTCTCTCGCCCTAAAGTCTATGGGTTTTTTTAATGGGTTTTTGCTAAATGCCCTGAAATAAGGTCTGTGGTTAACAAAGCCTCTAAACATTTTCACGTTTTGATCTATGACATAAAACCCCCCAGTTATAGCCTGCTTGTGGTTTTTTAAACTTTATTGTGTTTGCTTGTGGTTTTTAAAACTTTATATAGGCTTCAGAATGTATACATTTTGGATTAACTTGTAAAGATTATCTTGATAGACAAAACGTGTAAGGGTCACAACTCTTTGTTGAAAACAGATCTTATTTTTTGCGATTTTCCAAAAGTCTATGGGGAAAATGCATAGCTTTTCGATCGAGGGAACCCATGCGCCGCTAACTTCCGAGTTGTCCTACAAAGTGACGTCATAACTATCAGCACGCTATCGGTCAAAAGTTCAGTATGTCGTACCACAAGGCTCAGTACTAGGACCGCTGCTGTTCACTCTGTACATGCTACCATTAGTAGATATCATTAGGAAACATGGAATTAGTTTTCACTGTTATGCTGATGATACTCAGCTCTATTTTTCCTCAAAACCTAACGAAACTTACCAATTCACAAAATTAACGGAATGCATAACTGATATAAAAAATTGGATGACTAGTAATTTCCAACTACTAAATTCTGAAAAAACACAGATTCTAATTATTGGACAAAAAACTTCCACACGCAATATCCTAGAATACTGTTTAACACTTGATGGCTGCTCTGTTAAGTCTTCGTCGTCAGTTAGGAACCTGGGTGTGCTCTTTGATACCGATCTCTCATTTGAAAGTCACGTGTCTAGTATCTGTAAAACCGCATTTTTCCATCTTAAAAATATATCTAAATTACGTCATATGCTTCCATTGACGAATGCAGAACAATTAGTTCATGCGTTCATGACATGAAGGCTAGATTATTGTAATGCTCTACTGGGTGGTTGCCCTGCACGCTTAATAAACAAACTACAGCTGGTCCAAAACGCAGCCACTAGAGTTCTTACCAGAACCAGGAAGCATGACCATATTAGCCCGGTTCTGTCAACACTGCATTGGCTCCCTATTAAACATCGTATACATTTTAAAATATTGCTGATTATTACTTACAAAGCACTAAATGGTTTAGCTCCCCTGTATTTGAGCGAGCTCTTAACCCATTATAGTCCTTCACGTCTATTGCGATCTCAAAATTCTGGCCAGTTGATAATACCTAGAATATCAAAATCAACTGCTGGCGGTAGATCCTTTTCCTACTTGGCACCAAAACTTTGGAACAATCTTCCTAACATGTTCTGGGAAGCAGACACAGTCTGTCAGTTCAAATCTAGACTAAAAACACATCTCTTTGGCTTAGCATACACATAACACATTATAGATAGCTATAATTCAATGTTAGGCTGCATAGTTTAGATCAGCCGGAACCGGGAACACTACCCATAAATCCTGATGTACTTAGTACATCATAAGAAGGATGGCGTCTACGCTAATATTACTCTCTCTGTTTATCCCAAGGTTTACCGCAAACTGCCAGATCCAGGCCGTATCCAGATCTGAGGAAGGACCATCACATGGACACGATGACAACACATCCCTGAAGTGCCAGCCTCATTAACACTGTGAAGGCCTCATGGACACCTCAACAAACCCATCTCCATACCGGCGTGATGACTCCGACCACTAATCAGCTGAACTGAATAAATATTGTGAAAGTTCTGATCCAATCTGACTTCTGACCTATTATGCCGCCTAAATCATAATCATACACTGTTCGTTTGTTGGCCAAAGGAGGACTGGCCCCCCGACTGAGCCTGGGTTCTCCCAAGGTTTTTTTCTCCATTCGGTCACCTGATGGAGTTTTGGTTCCTTGCCAATGTTGCCTTTTTTTTGCCTTTATTCGCCATTGGCTTTTGGCTTGCTTAGTTGGGGACATTTAACATTTAATTTGAATTTAACACTACTATTAAAACTTTACTTTCCTGTTATCTCTGTAAAGCTGCTTTGAAACAATTTGTATTGTAAAAAGCGCTATATAAATAAAGGTGACTTGACTTGACTACAACCGTTTATTTGTGTTTTTGGGTTCCATGTTTCTTAGAACTTAAAACATAACTCTAAATTAATTTTAACATTAATATTCTGTGCCTGGAGGTGTTCCCTCAACACGTCGCCTTATGAAGCAGTTTATAATTGCATTACTTTTTTTATTTTATTTATTGAAAAATATCTTACCTTTAGGTAAGTACATCAAAACAATTGCAACAATTACTTTTGAATGCAATGTCTAATTGAATGTAAATAAAGCATTGTTAATATACTTAAGTTGTGAGTTATTTATTTACATGGCAATAATAGTAATTATAATTAATATTAATAATAGGTTGATTAAAGCATTTTGGCCAAATAACCCAACAGATTCGTTTTTTGTAACCCAATTTATTGGGTAAAACTAGTTACCTAATTTATTGGGTTAAAATAACCCAACAATAGGTCGGTGCTATATCAACCCACCATTGGGTTAGCTGCTGGGTCATTTTTAACCCAACTTTTTTAAGTCAGTAGTCTAGTGGTTAAACATGAGATATAATTTGTCTTGTGTATAAGTCGATCTTTGGTCTCATTAATCTATAGTTTGTTCCATGGCAAATCGCTTTGGCTGAGGGCAAAGTGAAGTTTCGTAACTTTATATATTTAGGCTATTTTACTTTAATTAGGTATTGTTTGCTTTATTTCTCATTGTATAGCTTCTTTTACATTTTAGGCTACTTATACTTTTATACTGGATATTATTGATCAATAAAACTGACATTTAACAAAAAGAGACAGGGTTGTTTAATTTTATACATTCTAAAATACATAGAATATTTTGTTATATAATGATTTCCATTACACAAGAGTAGGTGTTAAAACTTCATGCTGATTTGTACTCGGCTTTCGCCAAGATAATCACCAACTAAGACGTAGCTTTACAGTAACCTATGCTTCTCCATCCATTTACGCTTCTTTCCATCTGGTGACATGAATCTCCTTCTGTTTGGTGTTAATAGCTGCAGTGTATTGCGCGTCAGCACACACAACGGCTGCAACCACAGTGCGGTCCCCCCATAAACAACCCTCTGGATTGAGCGGAGTAGGGAACATCTCTAGGGTCTTCAAGTGGGCACCTTCCGTCCTCAGTGTTTCGTCGACTAGCGACGACACCTCAAGAGGGATCGACAGTGACTCTGGCGTCCCAGAGTCACCCCCCTCCGTCCCCCACTCAACTCAGCCCAGCTTACTGACCTCTACTTCCCTCTTGCTGCTGAGACCTAACCACAATCTCACAATCTCTCCGCAACCCAACCATACGCGCCAACCCGTTTGACTAAGGGTGTCGAGCCCCACTGGTGCGTTAATATGCAGTTTCAGTGGCAACGGTTCCGTATGGCATACCACCTACCACAAAACACAATATCTGCCCAACCACCCGTCATTCACGCAATATACACAGGAACGTAATGATTGTAAATACTATACAACCTATACAAATAAACCAACAGTTGCTGCTGAGACCTAACCACAATCTCACAATCTCTCCGCAACCCAACCATACGCGCCAACCCGTTTGACTAAGGCTGTCGAGCCCCACTGGTGCATTAATATGCAGTTTCAGTGGCAACGGTTCCGTATGGCATACCACCTACCACAAAACACAATATCTGCCCAACCACCCGTCATTCACGCAATATACACAGGAACGTAATGACTGTAAATACTATACAACCTATGCAAATAAACCAACAGTTGCTGCTGAGACCTAACCACAATCTCACAATCTCTCCGCAACCCAACCATACGCGCCAACCCGTTTGACTAAGGCTGTCGAGCCCCACTGGTGCGTTAATATGCAGTTTCAGTGGCAGCGGTTCCGTATGGCATACCACCTACCGCAAAACACAATATATCTGCCCAACCACCCGTCATTCACGCAATATACACAAGAACGTCATGGCTGTAAATACTATACAACCTATACAAATAAACCAACAGACTCTTCAAGTTTTCAAGAAATCTACGAAACCGTAGCATGGCGGCTTGTACACAGCCAGCTAGAATCTTTCCGTCTCAACCACAGCCAGTTGCTGCTCCTTTCTGCTGCTTCAGATAAGTTCTTCACTGTGCGACGCAACTCTTGGCCACTGAATCCGACGTCTCTGAGGAACCGGGTTGTAGAGTGTGCCACAAAACCTCGACAACCCACTTCCACTGGACAAACCTGGACTCTCCATCCTCGCTGTTCTACTTCAGTGGCCAGATGAGCATACCGCAGTTTCTTCCTCTCATATGCCTCATCTACCGCATCATCCCATGGCACTGTTAACTCTATCAGTTGAACAATGTGTGCTGATCCAGACCAAAAAACAATATCTGGTCGTAGGTTAGTGGTGGCAATCTCAGGTGGAAAAATAAGCCGTTGATCAAGATCAGCCAGCATCTTCCAGTCCTTAGAAGCTTCCAGTTGTCCTGGGCGAGAATTGGTGTTAGCACCTTTTCTTGGTGGTTGCTCGCCTGGGCGGAGGAATATTGTCTTCTTCGTGTAATGTTCTGCTAGAACAGGTGGCAAATTATTGGTCATACTACGCTTGCCTTCCAATGCTAAAGCCAAACATCGCAATACTTGGCCATGGCGCCAAGTAAACCGACCCTGGCTAAGAGCCACCTTACATCCTGTCAAAATGTGCCTTAATGTGACAGTGATGAACACAAAGGACAAGAGGGATCCTCTCCTACCCAGAGGTTTAGGTTCTGCGGTGATGGGAGAACATCATATGTTGACCTAATAAGGAAACTGATCCTACTCTCTTCCATTGACCAAAGGTCTTGCCAGCCCATTTTGAGTTGTTCCACACTCTCCCATCTCATCCACTCTCCCTGCTTGGCCTGGGAAATGGCCTTTATACATCTCATCCTCTCCTCCTGCTTTCGCACCTCGTTGACTACCAGCTTCCTCCTTTGAGCTGGGCCTGCCTTGGGCCATTTAGGAGGAGCTAAACTCAGCCCAAAACCGCCTCTTCCATGCTGTACCTGTCCCACGATATCCCCAATTTGAAGGTCAGCCTTTGCCTCTACTACAGATTTCTTTGCTGACCACTTTCTACCAGTTTTTACCACAGGAGCTGCCTCCCTTACACATTTGTCGCGTGACTCTGCTAAAGTCATTTCCAGTCTGACCTTGGCACACTTAAACTCCTCGGTTAAAGCAGAGACTGGCAGCTGCAATACTCCTTTACTATAAAGTCCCACTCTGCTGAGGCAGCGTGGAACTCCCAACCATTTCCTGATGTATGAACTTATTAACGCTTCCAGCTTATCCACTGTTGTCAAAGAAACCTCGTACACAGTCAGTGGCCACAGCAACCTTGGCAGTAGACCAAACTGAAAGCACCAGATTTTCAGTTTGCCTGGTAGAGCACAGCTGTTTATGTTCTTCAACCCTTCCCCTGCTTGTCGTCTAACTTCTCCCACTCGAACTGTGTCCTTTAGATCCCCGTCATACCATCTCCCTAGACTCTTCACTGGCTTCTGAGAAACTGTTGGTATTGCCTCACCATTAATGAAGAATGTTTTATCTACTACCTTGCCTTTAATTATTGAGATGCTCCTTGATTTAGAGGGCTTAAATTGCATTCGTGCCATTCAATATTATCTGTTAACTTCCCCAATAACCGATTAGTACAGGCTACCGTTGTAGTAATGGTTGTCATGTCATCCATGTATGCTCTGATTGGTGGTAGTTGCATCCCAGAAGCCAAGCGCTCTCCTCCTACTACCCATTTTGATGCCCTAATGATTACTTCCATTGACATGGTAAAAGCCAGTGGAGAAATGGTGCATCCTGCCATTATTCCAACCTCTAAGCATTGCCATGAAGTGCTGAATTCTGGAGTTGAGAAACTAAATTGCAAATCTCCAAAATAGGCTTTCACTAAATTTGTTATCGACATCGGTACCCTGAAAAAATCAAATGATGCCCAAAGAAGCTCATGTGGCACTGAACCATATGCATTAGCCAAATCCAGGAATGTCACGTGGAGATCCTTCCTCTCCTTTTTAGCTGATTGAATTCGTTGCCAGATAACACTGATGTGTTCTAAGCATCCTGAGAATCCTGGAATGCCCGCTTTTTCAACTGAAGTGTCAATGAAGCCATTCTTTAATAGGTAGGTTGACAATCTCTGAGCAATAATGCTGAAGAAAATCTTGCCTTCGACGTTTAATAGTGAAATAGGGCGAAACTGACTGATGCTTGTAGCATCTTTTTCTTTGGGTATAAAGACTCCCCCTGCTCGGCGCCATGCTCTAGGTACAACCTGCTTTTCCCAAGCCACTTTTATCAATTTCCACAGAATTCGTAGAACTCCTGAAGCACTCTTGTACACTCTGTACGGAACTCCATTAGGCCCTGGAGATGATGAAGCCCTTGCCTTTCTCACAACCTGCTCTATCTCTTTCCACTTAGGTGCACAGACCTCCATTTGGTATTCTGGTGGATTGACAGGTGGGATGTCTGACGGAATTGACATAGGCTCATGCCTTTTTGCATCTGTATGCGTTTCCTCCAAATATCTCTCTAGCTCAACCCTAGATGCTTTTAAAGTGCCATTCTTCTCACTGGTGAATAACTTCTTTACAAATTTAAATGGATCTTTATAGAAATTAGCCCTCGCACGCTCCTTCTTTTTGTAGCGTTTCCGTAGGCGCTCAGCTCTGCGTAATGTTGCAAGCTTATCTTTTATGGCCCTTTGTAAGAGATTGAGTCCCTCCTTCTGACTTTGTTCCGCTCTTTTCCATTGCTTCCTCAGCTGTCTCCTTTCTCTAACTAGCCCTTCAATTTTCTGCTGCCGTCTAGACAATCTAGGAGTAGTTTGTACTTTTTCCTTCCCAGAGTTATATTTTACCATACATTCTGTATGTACATGTATAATAAAATAAAATTACACAATCCTGTCTCTGTTTATAAAATGTCAGTCTTAATGATCAATAATGTTTCATATTTTTAAAATGAAAACAAAAAGAAGCAGAGTAGTGTTTTATATTTTGTGTTGTTATAAGTATATGCAGTGAAGATAATAAATGTGCGTTGCCTGAACCATATTTGTGTGGCCATTAATATGTTTAAGATTTCTTTAAATGAAAAGAGGCAGAGTGGTGTTTTATTACATATCTCGTTTTATTGTTGATGAAAAGAGGCAGAGTTGTATTTTATACTATATTTCGTTTTATTGTTGCCTAAAATATACATAAAGGGATGACCGGAGTAGCCAGAGCATGCTGAGTGGCGCGATCAAGAGTGTGTGGCGCTGTTCCATTTGCAGAATAACCGGACTTGGGTCCTCTCGTCCTCGGGAGTTCGTTCTCCTGAGTCAAACTTAGCAAGTCCGAACTACCAAGAATGCAAGTCCGAAGTTTGCATACTTGGTATTGAGAAACGGCCAATGTGTTCCACCTGTATTTTGCCCTATTTAGGTTGCCAGTTTTCATTGAGCTGTGTTCAGTCTTGAGCCTACTATCTATGGATTTCCTGAATTCTGGAAGAGTTAAGTGCTGTTTCTCTGTTGCCATTGGGCTTACTTTGTTTTGTTTTGTTTTGTAAAGCTATGAGTGCTCTCTTGTTTGTATTTGAGATCCAGTAAAGACTTCCTGCTTTTGAGTTATCTGAGCCTCCTAGTTAGCTTTTGCTTCTGAACATGGGTCTTCTTAAGACACTGTTTTAACATAATGGCTATGTTTATGCAACCTGCCCCTGTTGCACTGGCATTGACTTGAACTGCATGTAATATTTATGAAGAATATTTTTACTCTACCGTTTCTCCCACTGGCAGCCTTTTTTTCTCTTAACCACTGTTGACATGTTTATAGGACATATATAGTTCCCTTTCGTTGTCACTCCGAGTTACGTCGGATGACGACGAATGGGGTTTCGCTTAGAAACTCGAGTATTACAAAATGAGCCAATGGCAAAGAAATGCCATGGGTCTGCGGAATTTGCATGGCGCGACTCCGCCACACCTCGTGGGTATAAAAGGAGGAAGCCAGCAGCAAGCAGATATATTTTTCGCTTCGGAGCCAAGTGTATTCTTCTCTCCACAAGCCATCTCTGAATTGTCAGCTTTACAAACGAGTACCTCGAGTGTTGGTGTGACGGCGATCTACGGCGGGAGCGTGCTTCCTGCTGATCTGTTGCAGTGGTCTGCCAGTCGGTGCGTTCTCCCCGGGTGCTTCAACACTTGAGTTTTCTCTCACAAAAAGGTTGCGGCACATTGGTATCAGACTCTGATGGGCACGAGCGTTGCATAGTATGTTTGGGCATTGATCATGCTAGAGCAGCGCTCGTGGATGACTCATGTTCTCTCTGTGGGAACATGACCATCGCGTCATTACGGTCGAGACTCCGTGAACTCGCAAGAGTGAGAGTCCCCTCATCAACCCCCCGCCCTGCGGCTGGTGGCCAGGGTGACCTGAGGGTTACGGTCTGGAACAAGGCGCCGACTATGTGTCCGCGACCCCAGCCCCCCTCTTCAATGACGGTGCCCGCTAGTGAACTGCTGATTCCCGCGGGTCTACCCTCTGGTGGCCCGCGTGCTTCAGTTGAAGCTACAGAGGAGGAGGCAGACCCAGCCTTGGCACTGCTCTGTCCAGTACGCGCTCTCCGCGCCTATGTAGACAGGACGCAGTGTTTCAGGACCTCAGACCAGCTCTTTGTCTGTTATGGTGGTAAGCTGAAGCGGAAAGGCTCTCTCCTAGCAAAGGTTGTCTCACTGGATAGTGGACGCCATTGCTTTGGCTTACCAGCAACAAGGTCGACCGTGCCCCCTTGGTGTGACTGCCCACTCCACCCGGAGTGTGGCATCCTCTTGGGCTCTAGTGCATGGCGCCTCGCTAACAGACATCTGCAGAGCTGCAGGCTGGGCGACACCTCTAACACATTTGCCAGATTCTATAATCTCCGAGTGGAGCCAGTGTCCTCTCGTGTACTCGCTTCAACCAGCTAGTACCGGACCCGCTCAGGTGTCTTCGCTTGCTCGCCATTCCACTCCACGGACTGGATACGTGCGATATTCTCCTCAGGTGAGCTTCCCCGAAAGCCCTGAGCTCCTCCAGCAGTCCTGACGTCGGCGCCAGTGTCTATTGCCTGCGCGTCGGCTAGGTGCCTCCCGTGTGCATGGTCCCTCCTCTGAGCGACCCCCACATGTGTATCTCCACTGTAAGCCTCTTTGAGCATGTGTCTTTCCCTTGGCAAGCCACCTTGCCACCCCTGGGGTTGAAATATTCCACCTGTGGCTGGACACCCTAGTGTTCTCCATATGTCTCCTTCGGGTCATATGTGTATTCTCTAAGTTCCCCCCTCTGGGTTGGCAGTAATTGCATATTTCCCCTAAACTTTGGGATATGCTCCCCAGTGTACCTTGGTATTCCTGTGTTAAATGGAGTCCTTCGTCCAGTCTCGACAGGGATCTCGATTTACGCAGGGCACTGGAAAACAGCTGAGAAGGTGGCGTGATTAGACTGGTAACCCCATTCGTCGTCATCCGACGTAACTCGGAGTGACAACGAAAGGGAACGTCTACGGTTACGTATGTAACCCTCGTTCCCTGAGTAGGGAACGGAGACGTTACGTCTGCCTGCCACTTTCCGCTGTACCGCGGGGATCGCCTGAGCTCAGTCTTGGCTCCGAAGCGAAGAAAGATATCTGCTTGCTGCTGGCTTCCTCCTTTTATACCCACGAGGTGGGGCGGAGTCGCGCCATGCAAATTCCGCAGACCCATGGTATTTCTTTGCCATTGGCTCGTTTTGTAATACTCGAAGTTGATAGGCTTTCTAAGCGAAACCCCATTCGTCGTCATCCGACGTAACGTCTCCGTTCCCTACTCAGGGAACGAGGGTTACATACGTAACCGTAGACGTTTTTTATTATGTTAGCTGACCATTATAATAATAATAATATTAATAAACCTATGTATGGTCGGGGTTTGATTGCGGTTTTAGAATCAAATGAGAATGGGTAAACAACTATTCCTTCAGTAGGTTTCAAACCTGCAACCTAAGCTGTCATCATCTGCATTTTGCCTTCCTTTCAGCATTATCTATCTTCGCTTTACCTCTCTTGTCTACCAATTGTTCTGTCTAGTGCTGTCAAACGATTAAAATATTTAATCGCGATTAATCGCATTAATGCCATAGTTAACTCGCGATTAATCGCACATTTTTATCTATTCTAAATGTCCCTTGATTTCTATTTGTCTCATTATTTTTTCTAATTTTAATGCTCTTATCAACATGGAAAAGTGGATCAGCAGTAAGTTTGTTCTTTGCTGTGGTATCCATGTGTTTCTGTCTGAAGTCATCCATTGTAGAGCTTAGATCGGGCCCAAAAAATCAAGCCCGACCCGAGCCCGTGCGCATTGTGTCCGAGCCCGGCCCGGCCCGACACATAAACTGTAATTATGAGCCCGAGCCCGATTTAAACCCGTCCATTTTTTTAATACGTGGGTCGTTATAACTGACGTTCTCAACTACTTTCTATGTTACTTTCTCCCGCCCGCAACATTTTTGTCCCGCTCCCGCCAGCAAATACACTCTTTTTTTTGTAGGCTACCTCCAAATACTTTCGCCTACGTGTCGCCACCATACACATAAGCATAAATGCTCCTGATAAATTATTTGTTATTAAAGCATTAACACACAAACCACTGTTATAACATAAAAGCAAGCAGGCTACTGAGTGCATGGTTTGGCATGACTGAATGCGCGCAAAGTGCGCTCCCTTAATAATTCCTAAAAAGCTGACATCAGTTCATCGCAATCTCACACATCTGTTATTATCAATGAAGCTGACTGCACAATGCATCTTTCATAATATATACACTTTGTTTGTTATAATTTGAGGATTTGCCAGCATACAGAATTCAGCACTGAACAAAAAGTCTGTTTTGAGCGGTGAGGGGAGTCTATTTTAAATGCTTCTGATTGGCCATTGCGTTCAAGAAATCAACACATATGTCTGTGATTGGCTACATCCCTCAACGCTGCAAACATGTTATAAAAAGAAACTCTGGCCTGTAAATCGTTTCTATTTTGTTTTAGTTGTTCTTGTTGCTTTTCTGCAACATATGAATAAAAATGTATTAGTTTTTATGTTTTATTCATAGATATTTCTAGTTTGCGGGAGTCCCGCGAATCGTTTTATTCTCCCGTATCCGCACACACAGAGTGAGTGCATTACCGCTCGAGCCCGCCCTCACACTCGGGCATCAAATCTAGTCCCGCGCCGCACTCTATTGCGTTGAGAGTGCACGTCTCTAGATCGGCGTCTCGCGCTCGCGCCATCCACTCAAAACGTAACGTTAGCCTACTACTCTTTGGCCGGCGCGCAAGCCCAAACAAGTACGTGCGGCGTGCCTGTTGTTTTCTTTCCGGTCTAGCTATCCGGTGTGATGTTGTAGTTTTTCTAACGTTACTAGTTGTTGCAACAGCATGTGAAAAAAATACAAAGTTTGCTAGGCCAAAAAGAGCGTTAATCTCGCGATAAAAAAATTGACGCCATTAAAATGTGTTTGCGTTAACGCCGTTAATAACGCGTTTAACGCACGGCACTAGTTCTGTCATTTGGAGAGATTAGTCTCTTGGTCATCTTATTCCTTGCCAGTTAAACTATATAGGCCTGAATTATGAAGAAGCCTCCAGACAACACGTACAACTATTATTTTGGAGGAGTGCATGTATGTAACAAATCATGTATATAGTGTGTATAAACCAACTGCCAAAGGCCATCTAAACTACAACACTTTTGCAATAACTAGTATACGAATCAGTAATGTTTTAGTGAAACAACTATACACATGGTGGGCCAAGTTTGTAGACTACCTGAGAAAGCCAAAACAACCAAAGTGACCACATTTTTTCCAATGTCTCATCAATGATCTCAAATAATGACAAACAGAGTATAATCCATTCAGACAATTATGATTCACACCAAACAAATCTACACTTGAATACAAACCATGAAAAAATGTCCAATCAAGTGTGAAATAAGTCCAACTCTATAATGATTCTTGGAATCAGCTAGAAAAACCTTGGAAAGTGTTTCCCAAACCGGCTAAAGCTCTCCCATGGAGGCCTGTAGAAAAAAGATTGATCCATTTCTGTCCTCCTTTCTGGACAATTTGCTCTCAATTGATGTGCAACACCATCTTTTCTCAGCCTACTGGCCTTTCCTTCTCTCTCCTCCACTCAAGGAGCTCATTTATCTGTCTTTTTCTTTGCCTTTTCTCCCTTAGCCTTTCTTTTATATTTCACAGTTCTTTTGAAAAGTACATTAGAGGGTTGTTGAAAAGGCCCTCATGTTGAAATGCACTGGGCCTCATTGAGGCTGACACTTTGCCCATATCACCGATGTAACCTTAATTGTGTGTTTTGAGATTGAATCGATGCTGTGTTTGGAGTAAGGGAGAGACTGCCACCATCCATGGATAAGCGAGGGTCGAATCTTGGCCTGAACAAGTGGATGGGACAGTCTAAATTGAACCTGTCTATGTACATACACTGTCAACTGTCATCAGTGTTCAAAGACAAAGACTAAGCTCACCGTGAGCTGATCTGATACAGCCGGACTAAAAGAAAGACAGAACGTTACACAGACCATATATACAGGATGATTGGAGAGTCAGATATGACAAAAAGGCAACATCAGAGGCAGTATTGAAAGCTTTTAATGTGCATTCAATATTTCTTTCTTCATTTTCAAGAATTTAAACAATAAAGACATGACTTATATCAGACTCAAGAGTCATACCAGAAGCCGATAATAAACGCTCTGTATTGATATCGCATGACACCTTTGTATTTAGACACTTTTCATCCTTTTCCTTTTTCTGCGATGGCAAAACGTTATTGAGTGCACCTTTAAATTGTTATGAATAATCTTTTTTAACGTCATCATAGTTATTATCATAATGCAGTATTTATTATAGTAATAATTCTAAGGGGGAAACCAGTGTAACTGTTGGTCATAATAAAAACACGCACAACCCTGAAATCACTGGTGTAAATAATAAACTGGTGAATATTGTAAAACTTGATTTATCCCAGCAAAGGTTGGAATAATAGTTTATCATAAAACATAATATCCCTCTTCAGAAAAAGACACTGAATAAATACCACTAACTCTATCTAGTTGTATAGACCTCTGCTACTCAAACATCTCCTGCTTAAATTTTGTTCTCAGTTTTTTTCCTCTCTTCTCCTTTCCCATTGCTTACTCTGTTCCCACTTTTCTCCCGTGCTACACATTCCCACTCAATTAAATCTCAGGGCCCCTGATTCCCGTGGCTGCCGTTAGTCCTGTACAAACAGCCGATCTGGTTACAGAATGTCAAAGCACACATAAGAGTAGGCTGATATGTTTTACTTCTTCCTGTTCTGCCTCAGACATCGACTGTATTTTATGGACTGTCCTGGAATCAGGTAGTTGTCAGATGTCAGGTGAACTTTTAGGGCAGTGTTTTCCAACCTCTTTTGTCTTACGTATCCCCATACCCATGCCAGTGAGGCTCAAATATCCTTCACTGACACCAAACTAGAAATGTGCTTGTTTTTGTAAATAGAAAATAGATGTTTTAAATTGTAACAACATTTTACAATAATATAATAATATAGTATTCTATTTTAAAATATTTCATATCATTTATTTAAAATGTATTCCTGTGATGGCAAAGCTGAATTATCAGCAGCCATTACAGTCTTCAGTGTCAATATGCTGATTCGGTCCTTGAGAAACATTTCTTATTATCATCAATGTTGAAAACAGTTGAACTTCTTAATATTTTTGTGGAAAATATTTTTTTTTCAGGATTCTTTGATGAATAGAAAGTTCAAAAGATTTTATTTGAAATATAATTTATGCATAACATAAATACATTATATGAGGTTACTCATAATTAATTATTTTGATCAAAAACCAAGCAAAATTTACATATTTACCAAACATTTCTTCCCTCTTGTGATACATGAACAGCTGGTTGGGAATCTCTGTTTTTGAGGGTGTTTAGTAGATGTGGAGTGTTTGATAGATGTTAAACAAAATTAAATCAAATACAGGTCTCTACTAAGTGTGGACTGCATTCAAGGAAGCATTTGCCAAATTGTCCGACTTGGACCTTTAAATTCAGCTCAATATATTTGCCCCCAGACAGCAGTTTGTCCTTCAAGTGCTTAACTCCATCGGTGAGCGATACTATCTCTGTGCTTTGCTTGAAGCCAGTTTATTTTCCCCCGGGCCTAATGACTCCAGCAATAACTGTAAGCGTAACTGAGCGGGCATCCATGCAGCGCCAGAGCAAAGACATTTACCACATGTCACAGGAAGAGTGGCAATAAGTAATAGTTTTTTATACCTCTCTTGAGGTGTGTGTGTGTGTCATGAAGAGTTTAGACATTGTTCTATGAACCTGTTTCGTTCCAGACAGGCTGTACTGTCATGATTGCATTAAATGCCCACTTGTCCTCTACAGCGCTCTGTCGTCTCTGCTTTAATAGTTTCTACCTCATTTAAGCTCAAATGCCTTTGTGTCCTAATTGTGGGTAATAACCCAAACGCACTCCCAACATTAGTGCACCATTCACCATTAAGACAAAATAGATTCATTTATCAAGTATGATGTGTGCAGAGCCTTTGAAGAGCTATTTTTTGGTGTGCCATTGGGGTTTAATGTGTTATGCTGTGGTCTTTTGATGACATTGACAGGGATGTTTGGAGGTGATAAATGCAAAATAAAGGTGGGGGTTTCTCTTCAATATGTGGCTGCCTGTGGATGCATTTTTAAAGGCTTACAATGAATTTGTCACATGGGACATGCTTCTGGGTCAACATCAACCCAACAAGGTTAGGTCTTATCAATGTAGCATCTGTTATCAGAGGAACTTAATGGTTAGGACTGGCAGGTGTGTGAATTATTCACTGACTTTCAGGCTGACTTTCAACAGAATTTTTTGTCAGTTATTTTTATTTTTTAATGTCTAAACACTTTCAAATAAAAGGCCCATGTAATGATTAAGGCCTGTTCACATCAGGATGAATGTTCAGTGCAATCATTTGGTGAGGTAAACATTCTGCCCAAGACCGACATGAACATTCACAGTATCCAATGTCTTTTCCATCGCACAATTTTTTTCTGTACTGCTTTTCTATAAGCGCCACCCACTGTGAGAGAGTGAATTTGCATTTTCATTAAGCCAGCCGCATTGCAATAAACAGACAAATCGAATGAGAAAATTGTACCGGATCTTCATCCAGAACATTTGTCTTGGTGTGAACAGGCCTGTAGGTTTGGCAATTTATGTGGATTACACTCATGGTGTAAATGTCTGTAATAACATGGTTTTACTATTACTGTTGCATTTAAACGCAAACATTTTATTAGTGCACACTGACTCTTAGCATTTGAAAATACAGGTAAAATGTGTTGTACATATTATTATATGTAAAAGAAATGCAATAATTAGTTTCAAATTTCGAAGGTCAGCCTACCCTTACCCCCAACCCCCACAATAATTTGCACCCTGGGGTTTGGGTTATATTTGTTTAACAGGAACATTGTTTGTAGGATACCTGAAAAGATCCAACAAAGGACCAACAAAAGATGTTGAGGAAAAATGTGTTGTCAAATCTCAGTAACCTTTGAAGTATATTTGCTCTGGGCTTTTAAAACTCTGCTTCAACCTTTCCTATCTCCTAGTTTTTCCCTCTACATTTATAGTAGTTTTGGTCACGTTGTCAGAAATAAATTCAGCTGACTCAAAGAAATGTACAAAGTCACACCAGTGGATGAATTTCAAACTGTTTTTTATTCCTTGCAAGCTCTCAGGTGTGAAAACAGCTACATTGCCGTGTTTCCTTTCAGTACACCAATCAACACTTCCAATTCCCAAAACCGCTGTACCACCTCAAATCTCATAACATTTCACAAAATTTGAATGATGTTGCTGACAGTCACTTGTGGGGTAGAATAAACTGCTGCTTTTTTTCCGCATATGCTTGTTTGACAGTGGCATCTAAATACATGGTATTCCCGACACAGCAGCAAGAAAGATGACAGCAGACCTGTAATCGAACTGCGCCGCAATGCATTTGTGAGCTCACGTGAGAAGGTGAGAAAGAGAGAGCTCTGAATCTCAGTGGAGTGACTTGGAGATGAGCATGAGCCTCTTGGTGTATCTCTAATCTTGAACTTTCATTCTCATTTAGTGAAGACAATCTTTACACTAGAAAATAAATAACAGAAAAGATATAAGCTATGTTTATATCTAAAGTTGCGAATTTCACTTTTGTGCAAAATTGGAATATTGCATAAAACATTTGCAAATATAGCACCATTTTCATTCCATGTGTTAAAGAGAAAAAAAATCATCACTTCCTATCGCTCTTTACATCATAAAATACTTGCGCCTTATGATACGCAGACAAAAGTAAATAGGGAAGCAAACAAAAGAGGTTAACGAGGGAGGACAGGTGGGGCAAATTAATCACAGTACAAGACAAAACAAGAGTGTCAGGGCTCTGTCACAAAACCAAAAAATAGACTAGACAGAAGTAACAATACCCTGCCCTGACAATTATATCCAATCATTTTGATAATGAACTTTGACTCATGTATTTCCGAATGACCAAACCAACATTTGAGATGTTGTCAGAATGAGATGGTTTTTTTTTGCACATTGGATTTATTCAGTAAATTTGTTTCCCTCATAATTTCCATTTACTGTATATCTTCTTATCAGATTAAAACATATTCCCCTCCTCTGCGCCCTTTCGTTTTTATGTGCATTTTTAGAATTTATGCACATCTTGCCATTTCGATCCAGAGTTTTTTTTATTGCAATATCCCATAATTTGCATACAAATAGGTGGATAGAAGCATAGCTACTGAAGAGCAGCCTTTATTTATTTTTATTTTTAAAGGAGACATATTCTGCAAAATTCACTTTTACATGGTGTTTGAACATAAATGTGTGTCCGCAGTGTGTGTACACAACTACCATATACTGGTAAAAATCCACCCACTCCTTTATTTTAATCCCCATAAATCAAAAGCAGTGTCTCAGAACAAACCGTTTACAATTCTAATTAAAGCTAAAGTTATTCAATCAAGAGCAGTGAATGATTTTCCTGGTTTTCTTTTGTTGTTTTATTCATATTAACAGCATATATAGCAGTGTATATTACGCTGCAATTTAATACACAGATCTAATATACACTTGCAATTTCTTTTCTTGCTGTTTACGACTGTGTTTATGTGAACTTTGTGTGTTTTTGACATAACCTTGTTTGAGAGTTTTAGAGCAATAAGTTGTGAAAGAGAACTTAGTTTAATACTAACATGACATGTCATCTGACATCCAGCTTTATGTGTGCGTGCTTCAGATGTGGGCTCTCAGAAAACCATATTTCATAAGTGTAGACTGATATGGCTTTAAAACAGATGCAGATTATAAACTTTCATGATGCTGAAGAACTGCAATGTCGTGTGAGCATGACCGTGATAGAGATGATGATTAAAACCAAACACATATTTTGTTAGTTTTTGGTACCTGGGGCTGTACAGACTCCACCCTCTTCTGGAAAGCAGGGTGGGGAGCAGAAGCTCATTTACATTTAAAGATACATGCATAAAAACTGCATATTTTTCCTTCCACTCAAAAATGGCCATTTACAACATGGCATAATACATAATGTATGGGGTATTTTGAGCTGAAACTTCACAGACACATTCTGAAGACACCTGGGACTTATATATTACATATTTTAAAAAGGGGCATAATAGGTCCCCTTTAAATAAATAAAATGGTCTTAGGCATGCAAAGCTGGTTTATAGTCTTAAAATACTATTTGGTTATTTGTTAATGGGTCAGACTGGTAGATCTTAAACCAGATATGGCCAGAAAACCACATTAAAGTCCTATTAGCAAAATGAATCACATGACTGGCCTGTTCTGCACCATGCAGAACAAATAATAAACCAAATAAAAAATCTGATCTCAACGATGGTATGGCCATGTTTTCCTTTTTGTCATATCTAAAGCCTGTCCAGCTTCACTCTTTTATGTAATTTGTATTAATATCATCATGAATAAGTAATAAGTAGGATTTGCAAAGAAAGTCTTGACAAGACTATAAGCACACCGAGTGTTTCTCTTATAAATCAGCTGAATAACTGATGCGTTGGACTAAAGAGAAAAACCTGACCTAATTCACTGTTCCAGTTTTAATCATTATTCCCCTGCTGAATCAGAACTATGGTGAAGAGATTGAGAGGTAAACACGTCCACATTTTCTCTTGCCAAGGTGTGTAGTTATTGAAATGTCCTACAGACTGCATCATGGGAAATTCATTTTCAGTGTGACCTGTGTTAAATATAGCCTAGACAGCAAACACAGAAACTAGCCCATTTTGACTGGGACACCAGTTGAGGAATTTTAACCTTTTAATGTGACAGTGAATGTAGGTTATTCATGTTTGAACATGAAGGCAGGGCATGCTCATTCACAAGGAAGGGACTTATATTGAGCTTGATTTGATTTAAAAACGGTTTTAAATAATGGCTAAAGATGAAGATAGGCTATTGTTAAAACCTACACAAATGGGTTCAGGTTCATTTCTAATGAATTAGACTTTAATGTCTCATAAGTAGCAGAGACATATAGATATACATACACACCCAAATATATATGATATCTTTTTTTTTAACATACATTATGCTGGATATCTTTGCTTGGTACAAAATATTGTAAACATTAGTGGCAGTTATTGGGTTAATGCGGTGAGTTCGGAAAAGCCCGTTAGAGCAGGGGTTCTCAAACATTTTGGAGCCAGGGACCCCTTACGGGGGAAAAATATTTCCAAGGACCCCCTCATATTTATAACAGTGACTGAGCCCAAAGTTAATGTGGGAGCGCTTAATGAAATGTTTTGACACAAATAGTCTTCACCCAGGGTCGTATGCAGGGTTTTCTAAATAGTGTACTGAGGTGCCAAAAGTGATCTTGCTAGGGGGTCCAGATCCCCCCCACTCCCCCCCCCGCCCCCGCCCCCGCCCCCCCGAGGAATTTTAGATTTTCTTGATCTACACATGCATTTTAAGGTGTTTTTAAGGCCAAAAAATGGGATAACTATTAGCTTTAAAAGCATGTCAGTGGGCAGTGGAATACATTTTTTGTCAAGTAGATGACAGTTTAAATTTTACAATGAATGATCCACATACAAAATGGAAATGCAGAATGTATAAGATTATTGTTCACATCACATCAAAACACAATCACATATTCCAAACAGGAATGGCCTTAAATGAGAAATGTTTCAAGGATTATTTTGCAAAGATGTTAAATTCCAATATTTGAACACATTCGAGGTACACAAATAGTAGGCCTATAGTACAGTAATAATGGCAAATTATGTTTAATAGGTGCTTGTGTTGTTAAATTGAGCTTATATCCACTGTAATTAGCTAAAAAAAAATAATGTTAATTTCATCCTGGACACAGTATGCTTCTCTTGACCTGTAGCTGGGAGAGTGGGGAACAAAGTAATGCTTTTTGACTTTCTCAGTTTGTGTAAATTCACTTGGGGTTCAGAGTATTTATTTTTTCCCACATTAATTTCACACGTGTCTAGATCTTGTTTAGCCTACATCTTATCTCACACTTTATGACCGAATAACTGAAGCGTCATGCGGAAATGCGCATTTTGACATTGACGAGCGCTGGTAGTCTGCTGAAACCGCTCAGATGAGAAGGTCAGTTTATCATCGCGATGTTTAATATCCTTGCAGCGCCAAATTAGAGTTTATATTAGGCAATTATTTCAAAACTTTCATTATATAATAGGCTACACATTAAAAAAATTACAGAGGCCCAGACCTGCACGTATCAGCATCTTCACATGTGGAGAAATGAGATTGGAACAACAGCAAGTCGACGGTATAATGATTGACCGTCACTGCCTTCATAGTGCACAACAGACAAATTAAATTAAGCAGAACTTTTTATAAGTTCGGTGAGTATTATATTTTGATAATGAATAGGTTTTGATGTAAAATTAGCAGTGCTAGAATTGACATAGCCTATTGTGCGCGCACGCGAGACGCCGGCGCGAACACTTGGATTGTTTCCTATGCTGTGGAAACAAAGGAATACTCTTATTTATGGTCATACAGATAAGAGTACATCATTCAAAACGGCAAAATGTCAATTTTTTATTTGTGTGTACATTAAAAATGACTACAAAATGTCATGCCTTTTAAAAATAAAAAAAACAACAGGATGCCGGTTCTGCCGTCTCTGTCTCCTTCTGGCGCGCGTGCCCAAAAAACGACCAAAACACAGCGAATACTTGACGCACAGGCATAAGAAATATAGATAGATTATCTATCTATAGAAACCTTTAAAAGCATACTTTTTTATTATTTGACATTAAATGCATTAGGCCGATAAGTCACTTTGGAATAAATAGCAAGTTTTCAGATGATAAAGAAAACATGACTTATAGTCATGGAAAAACGGTTGGCTGTTATAAATTATTTCGCGGACCCCCTGGCTATCGTTCACGGACCCCACTTTGAGAACCACTGCGTTAGAGAGAAACGAGCGCGTAAGTTCGGCTGGTGCGTTTGTGTACAGTGGTTCCTTGCGTTCCGATTACGTTAGTAAGTTCAGAAACAGAGCCTCCCTTGTCTTGTCGTTCAAGGGTTACAATAGTCCCTTTTCAGACATTACAATAGTAAGAATGTTTGAAAAAAAACTTAAGTTTCGATCATAAATTTAAAAGAAAAATTAAGAAGAAAATCATATTCACCACGGAAAAAGCGGGGGCAAAAAAAGCATTATAGGCTACTCACCAAAACTACTGATTATTTTTTACACAAAATCCATCCTTATTTCTTTCCTCAAGAAGACTTAAATTACTCTGTTGTACAGGCTATCTGTGCGTTTCAGTTCCAACAATAAGTATTTTCTATCGTTGAATAGTCGAGTCCCGTCATATTTCTCGCATAAGTTTTACTTCGCTTTAGGTCTTAGAGTGTCTGCTCGACAGAAGCAGTGGACACAGGGACAGTCACCGCAAAACATGACGATGTGTACTGTCAGCTGCCCGATGCTCTCACACAGAGTTTTGAATGAAATCAACGAGATCAGCGGGACTTTTGCCTTCAAAATCATTCGTGGCATACATTATTCTGTCCGGGTAAAAACAGAACTGACTCGATCAGGCTGAATAAGGGATTTTTTCCGGTAGGTTTGAACCTGCTGGGGGTCGAGGAGGGAAAGAAACATTAATTTGTGGGTTGAAAAACTATAAAATATACAGGAATATATTTTAGTTTATGCTGTTCGCTCGCTACAGATGCTGATACTGACTACCAGTAATAGCAGAGACAATTTATATAGAGACATGCCACTTACTCAATCCTCAATACAACTATATAGGGAAAACCCGTAACACCAAAGATGGCAGGTGTTTGCACATGTCCCGCCCCTCCCGCTGGAAAGCCAATCGTTTGCTTTTAACAGTCAAGCCGGGAAACAATTAAGCCTATCGTCTGGTTCCACTGACGCATGCGCATAGTTGAGGTTTGCGACAGGGGAAAATGCGTTACTGTTTGAAAAGGCGGCAGATTTGATATGCAGTGTATGTGTGCGTTGTGTAAATATCATACATCCCAAGTGTCTACCGCATATTGATAGCGACTCCCTGATGCCCGCAAATTAGTTCAAATCTCCCGGAATCTAGAGCGAGCGTGCAAGAGCGCGCACATACTGTGCTTCAAGCCGTGTAGCACGCGCATGTCAGAGAGGGAGAGAACCCTTGCACATGCGTAGTAAAAGTATAACCTGTGGGGAAAAAGGTGTTTTAAACCTTATTTTGGGGCAGTCATCAAACTTTTTCAGCGATTTTTATCATATTTTACTGCTGTTTCTATACATGCAGTTTTTATGTCCCGGTGACCAGTGAAAGTGCAGTTCTGACTCTCTGCCCATTCATTTAGATAGGAGCCTGGTCTTGTTAGTCCGAAATAGCTGCCCGGAGGCGTTGCCAAGATGGCGGCCGAGTGGCATGACTTGCCTAAAAGGACTTTGGTAATAGTCATAGACTAGTACACACTCTGAACATCCAATCAAAGAATGTGAAAATGCTGACGTTGTTGTATGCCTGCTAGATGGCCCCGGTGCAGTCAAATCGAAATCTGATTGGCTGATTAAATCTGACTGATTATCTGATTGGTTAAAGCAACAGTTTCATTGCCATTCATTTTAAGCTACAGGTGCCCGCACTATTGGTTCTGAAGGCTTCAAGGAAGATTTATTTTACCCTGACAACAGATGGCTGAAATATGATTGGATAAAAGCTCTAACATAAACCCCAATATCTTTCCTGCATCCCATGACCGTTCTGCTGGTCTACCTGACCCAGATGCTCATGGACATGCAGGAGGGCGGGACTGACCCGAGGCTCTTCAGTGAGCTGCGCCCCGCCACTGACTTTGCTCTCCGAGCGACGAAAGTGGCCGTACGCTCTCGGAGTCAGGTGATGTTCACCAGTCTGGGGCTGACTGTTCAACAGTTCTCAACCGCCCGTGAGCAGATTGAGGTTATTCTGCCCGCCGTCCGCTCAGATCCCTCAGTCTGCCCCTCCCACGGTTCCAACCCCGCCCGTTCACCCGGGCTTGGCTCTGGAAGTCCGTAGGGGGGATGCCACAGCCCTCTCCAGCCCCGCCCCCGCTAAACGCCGGTTAAGCGGCACTTTTGAGATGGGCTGCTCAGAGATGAGACTCAGTTCTTTCCAGGAGTTGGTAGCAGGGCCACTCCTTTCCCCGGTGGAGGGCTGGGGAAGAATCCTTATTCAGAAAGAACTGACTCTCTCGTCTCTGAGTATACAGAGTTCTCGGACGACACAGAGCGCCGCCCACAAGCCGTGCTCTCCTCGTCCCCATCTGTCCCAGAGGCGGTTGACACGGCGTGCCGTCCACGGACCGCTTCGCCCCTGTCCCCCTCTGTCGCCAGACCCCTGGCAGAGCAGGCCCCCGTGGAACGCTGGTCCTTCCCTGGCCTCCTCTGTCAGGGTGCGGTTATGACCTTGCTCCCACACCGGGCCGCTATGCCGACCACGTCTGGGCCGGTCATTCCGCTTCGTGCACCAGCGGGGGGATGTCTGTGGTTCTTGACGCCGCTGGCACAGTTGGGAGCCTGCCTAGAGCTTCCCTATCTGTTCCGCTGGGTCGCTCGGCTATGCGATTCAGTTCACATGGTCTCCTCCCCGCTTCAGGGGAGTTCGCTCCACTTTGGTCGGTGGCTATGCCCCTATCATGAGAGCGGAGGTTGCTACCCTACGGGCGAAGGGTGCGATTGAGACTGTCCCTCCAGCCGAAATGGGGTCCGGGTTTACAGCCCCTACCTCATTGTCCAGGAGAAGTCTGGTGGGTTACGGCCAATCCTGGACCTACGCATCTGAACCGCTCCCTTCACAGGCTGCCGTTCAAGATGCTCCTGGCCAAACGCATTTCTGATGTGTGCGGCCACAGGATTGGTTTGCAGCGATCGACCTGAAGGACGCCTACTGTTATGTCTCCGTACTCCTTCGACTCAGACCATACTTACGGTTTGCTGTCAGGGCGCGCGCATATCAGTACGCTGTTCTCCCATTCGGGCTAGCCCTGTCTCCTTGCGCCTTCACAAAGGTTGTTGAGGCAGCCCTTGTTCCTCCATGGGAACACGGGGTTCGCATCCTGAACTATCTCGGTGACTGGCTGTCTTAAGAGACCAGGTTTGCGAATACAGGGACCCAGTGCTCTGGCACCTAGCTCGTCTGGGCCTTCGGGTCAACTGGGAAAGGAGTAAACTTTGCCCCGTGCAGAGGAGCTCTTTTCTCATTATGGACTTGGTCGCCTTCTCAACTCAGCCACTGCTGACTTGCCTGAGACTATCAAGCGCAAGAGTGCGGTTCCACTGAAGTTTTTTTTTCAGTGGCTCCTGGGGCATATGGCATCTGCAGCTGCGGTACGCCGCTCAGATTGCTTCATATGAGACCGCTTCAGCTTTTGCTTCGCGACCGAGTCCTGAGGTGGGCATGGCAACACGGCACACTCCGAGTACCAGTTACTCCGACCTGCCGTCAGTACTCACCCCGTGGTCGAACCTCAGTTTTCTACGGCCCCGAGTGCCACTGGAACGAGCTTCCCGGCCTGCTCTTGTCTCAACAGATGCCTCCACGGGCTGGGGCGCCATGCGCAATGGACATGCTGTCACACTCTCATGTTGAGCAGAAATGCTCCTGAAAAATTCAGTGAGATTTATCACACCAGGTGTTGAGCAGAAATGCTCCTGAGGTTCAGTGAATTTCTTCACACTTAGGTGTTGAGTAAGGTTGCTCCTGAAGCTCAGTGATTCTCGCAAGTAGTGTTGAGCAGTATGGCATGTCTATTGCCTCGACTTGCTGGCAGTACGCCTTGCCCTGCACCGCTTCCGGGCGATGCTCTGGGGTCAACACGTACTAGTCCGATCAGACAATACCGCCACAGTAGCGTACATCAACCGTCAAGGTGGTCTACGCTCGCGCCGTATGTCGCAACTCACCCGCCACCTCCTCTTATGGAGTCAGAAGCATCTGAGGTCGCTTCGAGCCATTTTCATTCCTGGAGTCCTGAACTGTGCAGCCAACGAGCTCTTACGGCTTCAGCCCCTCCCTGGAGAATGGCGACTCCATCCCCAGTTGGTTCAGCTGATTTGGGTCCAGTTCGGGGACGCACAGACAGATCTGTTTGCCTCTCACGACTCGACCTGTTGCGACCTGTATTTTTCCCTGACCGAGGGCACGCTCGGCTCGGATGCACTGGCGCACAGCTGGCCGCGGGGCCACAAATATGCGTTCCCCCAGTGAGCCTTCTTGCTCAGGTTTTGCGGAAAGTCAAGGAGGTCGAGGAGCAGGTCCTTCTGGTTGCGCCCTACTGGCCCACCCGGACCTGGTTCTCCGAACTCATACTCCTCGTGACAGCACCTCCTTGTCCCATTCCTCTGAGGAAGGACCTTCTTTCTCAGGGAGGGGGCACCCTGTGGCACCCTCGTCCCGATCTTTGGAGCCTCCACGTGTGGCTCCTTGGCGGGACCAGGCAGGTTTGAGTACCCTACCACCTGCGGTGGTGGCTACCTTCACTTCCGCTAGAGCGTCGTCCACGAGACACGTCTACGCGTTGAAGTGGAACCTCTTTGTCAGCTGGTGCTCTTCTCGCCGAGAAGACCCCCGGAGATGCTCGGTCGGTGTCGTGCTTCCTTCCTTCAAGAAGGGTTGGAGCGAAGGCTGTCTCCCTCCACCCTCAAAGCCTATGTTGCCGATATTGCCGCACTCCATGACTTGGTAGAAGGTAAGTCCGTGGGGAAGCACCACCTGATCATCAGGTTCCTGAGAGGAGCGAGGAGACTGAATCCTCCTCGCCTCCTCTCGTTCCCCCTTTGAGCCTTTGCAATCAGTGGAGCTTAAGCAGCGCTCCTGATTGCACTGGCCTCTATCAAGAGGGTAGGGGACTTGTACGCATTCTCCTTTGACGAAGCATGCCTGGAGTTCGGGCCGGCTTACTCTCATGTGATCCTGAGACCCCGGCCTGGATATGTGCCCAAGGTTCCTACTACTCCCTTCCGGGGCCAGGTGGTGAACCTGCAAGCGCTGCCCTCGGAGGAGGCAGACCCAGCCTTGGCACTGCTCTGTCCAGTATGTGCTCTCCACACCTATGTAGACAGAACACAGTGTTTCAGGACCTCAGTCCAGCTCTTTGTCTGTTATGGTGGGAAGCTGAAGGGAAAGGCTCTCTCTAAGCAAAGGTTGTCTCACTGGATAGTGGACTCCATTGCTTTGGCATACCAGCAGAAAGGTTGACCGTGCCCCCTTGGTGTGACCGCCCACTCCACCCGGAGTGTGGCGTCCTCTTGGGCTTTAGCGCATGGCGCCTCGCTAACAGACATCTGCAGAGCTGCAGGCTGGGCGACACCTAACTCATTCACCAGATTCTATAATCTCTGAGTGGAGCCAGTGTCCTCTCATGTACTCGCTTCTACCAGCTAGTATTGGACCCGCTCAGGTTCTTGCTTGCTCGCCATTCCACTCTACGGACTGGATACGTGCGATATATTCCTCAGGTGAGCCTCCTCTCTGAGGCCCTGAGTTCCTCGAGCACTGTTGATGCTGGCGCCAGTGTCTATTGCCTGTGCGTCGGCTAGGTGCCTCCGTGTGCATGGTTCCTCCCCTGAGTAACCCCCACATGTGTATTTCCACTGTAAGCCTCCTTGAGCATGTGTCTTTCCCTTGGCAAGCCACCTTGCCACCCCTGGGGTTGAAATATTCCACCTGCGGCTGGACACCCCAGTGTTCTCCATATGCATCCTTCGGGTCATATGTGTATTCTCTAAGTCCCCCCCGTTGGGCTGGCAATATTTTGCATATTTCCTCTAAACTATGGGATATGCTCCCCAGTGTACCTTGGTATTCCTGTATTAAATAGGAGTCCTTGCTAGTCTTACAAGAGGGATCTCAGTTTTACGCAGGGCACTGGAAGACAGCTGTGAAGTGGCGTGATTACACTGGGACCCCCATTCGTCGTCATCCGACGTAACTCGGAGTGACTACGAAAGGGAACGTCTCGGTTACGTATGTAACCCTCATTCCCTGAGTAGGGAACGGAGACGTTATAACAAACTCGTACTTCTATGGGTAAAGTTTACTATAAATCTGAATGTCTTTTGGGAAGGGATCTGCATACCAACTTATCACAATCATAAAACTGGTTGATGTCAAAAAAGAACAATAAGACAGGAAAATGGTTTACTTCGTAGAGATATATTATGAGAAAAGAACAATAGTGAAATGCACACTAAACCCAAAACCCATTAGCCTACCATAATACAATAATACAAAGTCCTCAACAAACAGAGTGTAAGGTTGGATGTAACGAATGAGGATATACTTGTATATCACAGTCCATAGGTGAAAGAAAAACCCTTCTAGCTGATGTAGATGTACATAGTTATTGAATCCTTGGTAATAGTCCAGACCAGATTCAATACTCCACACAGCAAATCCAGACTCAAGTAGAAAACAGTTCTTATCCTCTTCATTAAATATCCCGTTTCGATGACCCAAGGCCAATGAGATATTATGCAGGTAGTTTACTCCGTTTTATCCCCAACATGTACCATGTAGCAGGAAAAAGCATCATTGGTACAAAAAAAGGTAGGTAAAAGGAGTCCTTCTACAAACAAAATATTAAACATTATTATAAACCTCACCAACAATTGAATACAATTTGTGTAGCACAGCCACCATTGAATATATAAAAAAACCTTACTTTGATTGAGCATAAAACGGTAAGTTTCCCAATCAGGACATCAGTAAAGGTAAGGTTACCAGAGGGAAGCCATGCTTTCCTCTTACCAAACAGTTCTCCCTTCTTCTACTCCCTACCGGTATTTAACTAAGCATAAACGAACCATGGTGTCCCCTAATGGTGGGTAGTAGAATAACACCATAAGTAACATTTAACTGTTACAACGTTACGTCTCCCTGCCACTTCCGCTGTACCGCTGGGTAGACGGCTGAATTCAGTTTCGGCTCCTCAGCGAAGACATATCTGCATGTTGTCGGCGTCCTCCTTTTATACCCACGCGGTGGGGCGGAGATACGCTATGCAAATTCCGCAGACCCATGGCATTTCATCGCCATGGCTCGTTTTGTAATACTCGAAGTCGATAGGTGTTCTAAGCGAAACCCCCATTCGTCGTCATCCGACGTAACGTCTCCGTTCCCTACTCAGGGAACGAGGGTTACATACGTAACCGAGACGTTTTTTAGCATGTGGCTTTCCATGCATTTGAGTCCATACCCTTCACACATTGCATTGCTTAAAACATTCTATGTCATATCCGTCCATTATTCTGGCAGCACTTAGGGACTTGAATTTGATGATGTGTGCCACAGTAAATATTTGGAAGGCATGTATGTTGCAAAGTTTTGTTGAGATGCTCATGTCTGCGAATGAATTAAATAATGCATGCTCTTTTTTACTTAACCAAATTAGCAGACCTTTCTGATCTTTAAAAGTTCCAAAGCCACATTGTCATCCTCTAGTTGTGACTTAAATTATTGCTGTCTCTGCATTTCGACTACTAACCAAAAAGAGCCAGCTACCCGTCTGTCCAAATGGAGTGTGATTATTTATTTTTACATAATTGTTAAAAATGAATAGTTATATATAATTATTAAGATTTATATATAACTATTCATTCTGTATTTTATGTGGCATTAGGTATTAGTATTTGCTTTTTTCTGTCATAATTTACAATACTCCCACACAACACATGAGTACTTTTCTTTCTGCCAGATGACAGAATATATGTCTATAAACTCAGTTCTTACATTTTGCTGTGTAGGCGTGACAGAAAAATTATTGTGGCACTGGATTTGATACTGAAGTTTAAGACATGACCCTAAATATAATTTCTTAATTTATTTCAGATAGATATGAAGGTAAAATAAAATGATCTGGAAACTGCTCCTAAATTTTTGTGTGTGTGTATATATATATATATATATATATATATATATATGCTAAAATATTAATTTATTTTAAATACAATTCTTTTTAAAAATATATATTTTAATGAACTAAAAGAGGGGTGCCCAATTCTGTTCCTGGAGAAACAGAATTCCAACTGTCTGTAATTATCAACAAACAAACAAACACACACACGCACGCACGCTGACACACACACACACACACACAACACACACACACCAACACACACACACACACACACACACACACACACACACACACACACACACACACACACACACACACACACACACACACACACACACACACACACACACACATTACATTGTTAGGTACACCTGTTCAACATGTTAACACAAATATCTAACCAGCACATAGCAGCAATTCAATGCTTTAGGCATGTAGACATGGTCAACACAGTCTGTTGAAGTTTTAACTGAGGGGCCGTTTACACAGAACCATTTTTAACTAAAAACTGAAAACATTTTATGCGTTTGGGCTGTTCATTTACACGACAACAGTGTTTTAGGGGCCTGAAAACGTAAACTCTTGAAAACGGGTTTTATCGTCTCCATGCAAACTACAAAAACACAAATTTGTGATAACGGTAACTTCATGTGCATGTGTTTTTAATCATTTTCGTGGATCAATGCATGGGAATAGTTTTGACAGCAATGTCGTCTGTACGCGAAAAATGCAAAGGAGAAACTTTTTGGTTACACTTTATTTTACAGTACGTGTATGTACAGTACCCAAGAAAGTACTGGTAATATAAAGTAACTACATCGGTTAAGGTTAGGTTTAGGGGCAGGTTCAGGGTTAGTACCTAGTTATAACCCAGTTATTGTATAATAAGTGCATAGTACTGCATGTAAATGTGGAACAGGACTGTAAAATAAAGTGCTACCAATCTTTTCGCTTTTAGTACATCTTTGTTGTGCAAACGTAATCTGAGCATCACAATAGGGATCAAAGGAGATTTAATTGACTTTAAACATGGCGTGGTTGTTGGTGCCAGGCGAGCAAGTTTGAGTATTTCAGAAATTGCTTATCTACTGGGATTTTCATGCCCAACGATCTCTTGGGTTAACAGAGAATAGTAGAAAATGGGAAAGTATCCACTGAGTGGCAGTTCTGTGGGCGAAAATGCCTTGTTTCATGTCCTTGTACCATGTCCATCCCATTATGACCACAGTGTACCCATCTTCTTCTACTTCCAGCAGGATAACGTGCCATGTCACAAAGCTCAAATCATCTCAAACTATTTTTTTTTAACATGACGACGAGTTTCTGTTTTTGATTTGTACATATAGAATATAACTTTATTTGACTAATTGGCTGTATTTACTGCTATGTACTATATATAGTTGCCAGACAATATATCCAATATCAAACGAAATCACAAAAGCTTGCCTGCTCAATGAACTTTCCCCTGAAATGCCAAATAACTTTTCTTCAACTATATTCAACTGCATTAATCCAAGAGAGCAGACACACAAGTCTGTTCAACTTTAAAGGAAGTAGAGTAATTTTCTACACTATGAAGATGTTATTAAATTGCAGATTTCATAAAGCTGTCTGACTGTCAAGTCAATATCACAACAAATAAGAGCACTACATTTATTCTCATGCACATAGTCCATTAAATGTTTTAGACTGTCTTATGAATCAGATAAAAAGAAAATAATACAAAGAACTGAACGAAAAACCACACTGAAGTCCAATAAAATTCTGATTATGACCTCCTGTGAACTATAGCAGCTCAGTGAAGACAATCTCCTGTCATTCAATCTCTCTGAACAAAGACACACTCTCAGAGACCTAAATACATCTTTGAGGGAATGTCACTGGCTCCGTGCCTGGAAATTAACCGCCCCAAACCACTCTCAATGTAGAATCTGCAAAAGTACATACAGTACATAATATAATAATATACATAATATACACATAATATTTGTGTACATAATATAATATAAGAAGTAACTCTAGGTTGCGAGCCTTTCCCTGGCAAAAACCCAGATTTTAAAGCCTCAAACCAGGACACATTACTTAATAATTTATCCACCCTTATGCTGCATAATTTACAAGCGATTGAATTCAGGAATAAGTAGAAACCCCCTCCAGTTAGAACATCACAACCTAGCTCAGAGCAATGTCCTGACGTGTAGCTGTGAATTGAAACATGAGGGGGTTCTGCAAGGTGCTGTCTTTTAAGCACCACAAATAATATCTGAGAATTCATTCCAATGCATAAATACTCAGGCAAACACTTCGTCTTTTGCCCTCATTTAAAACGCACACTAATATAGAGTTAGAGCCGAAGAGGATTAGGCTGTATGTGACTTCCATGACTTCAAAGAAGCATTCATGCTTTAAAAAGATATGTCACACTGTAAGCTGTTAACCTTTGATATAGAGACTGATATTATTTAAAAAAACAGCCATTAAACAGGCAATGTATTTTACTGTAGCTGGCAGGAAATTGGTGGTAGTGCGAGAAAATTGCCTTTAAGCAGCATAGCTGTGGCTCTGAGTGTACAAACATAGCACTGCTCTCCAGATTTCAAGTGCAGCCATACGAAAAGTTAAGATTTATATATTTTTCCTTTAGTATTGGATACCACAAACGATAGAAAAAGAGAGAAAAAAGTTTAATTTTATTTGAGTATCAAATATGTTCCATTAAATAATAATTTAAAAATGCATGTCAACATTATTGACAAAGGGCACCACTACAGAGCGATAAAATGATAGCAACCTAGATCATTTATTATTAGAAGAATTTCATTTATATTAATATTTTCTTTTAAATGCAGATATTAGTGTTGTTTCAAATTTAAAACACACTTAGAGACTCTAGTCACTGTTGTGAGGAGTGAGTTTTTTGAATTTGAGATTACAGTGTTTTTCTCTCTCAGGAGAAACATCTGAGGAGCTGGAAACTTAAAGTGTTAGTTCACCCAAAATATGAACATTCTGTCATCATTTACTTACCCTCATGTCGTTCCAAACCTATATAAACATTTCTTCTGTAGAACACAAAAGAAGATATTCTGAAAAATGTATCAGTGGTTTTTGTAAATACAATGAGAGTTGTCCACAGAAGAAAGAAAGTCAGACGTGAAGTTAAGTAAATTATGATAGACTTTTTGGGTGAACTATCCAATTCAGCCAGTATAGCTCTCAATTTGCTCTCTTTTTAATCACATTGGTGTCTTACTGGGGATATCTTTATATTTTTTCTTTCCCATATTTCCATCTTATTTTTTATCTTATAGTTTCAGTGAGATCAGAAGTTCATGCCACAGAGCAAACTTTCAGAAAGAGAAAGAGAGAAATCTCCCATCCCTTTCATGCACACTGGAGACTGTAAAACTGTTAAACTTGATATTTTGGTGTTCAAATGTAATCTTGTTTTATGGGCTTCTTTTAAACCCTAGAATTTAAATGATTCCAGTTGCATAAAAATGCTATTACTTAAATAGTAGATTTCAAACTCAAAATGAGATTTTCTTTGTGAAACAAGAAATCAATAAGCAGTTGAATAAAAGTACATGTGGATGAAAGTTCTTCCCAAAAAACACGCTTCAATGGAGTAATTATATGTTTTGCATTGGAGTCCTTCCAATGAACACTCATGACCTCTCTGAAATATGCATCTCTGAGGTAACACTGTACTTGAGGTATCCAACAAAAACAATTACTTGCTAAACTCTGTAATCAGGTTATGTACTGACATAAGTCTAGATCTAAGTGAGCTAAAAGCTAGATTTTGAAAGCCATTGGATATCACTGCAGTTTTCATTCAGTGCGTTTTCTAAATTAAACATCTGAAAATTCAGGCTTCAATCAAACGTTCAGCGAAAAATCCTGAAGGTTTCTTCAGAGTAAAATAACTGCTGGGATGTTTTCAGTCTGTTATTTGTCCATTGTTATCCAATAATAGAATGAACAAAGAAATTAGCAGAATATTTATATGAAGTGTAGTTTCCAATTTAGTAATTGTGCAAACATTAAGAAAATGGGATTTAATTGTGTGAAATTAGCATTTGCACTCAAAAGTTTAGGGTCTGTATAATTTTTGTAAATATAAGATTTTTTGTAAGATTTTGAATGACCTGTAAGATTGTTCTTGTGCCCACCAAGGCTGCATTCATTTAATAAAAATACAGTAAAACAGTAAGATTGTGAAATCTTATTACACTTTGAAATATACGTCACCGGGTCGGGGGAGGAGTGGACGCCAGATGACCGGCCGTCCCAGCCCCCGACTCACGTACCACCGCGGGGAGCCAACACCACAGAGGACACAGAGGCAAAGTAATGTAGAAAAACACAGAATCTTTATTGAATAAATTAAGTAAAAACAACCTCAAGCCAACTGGAGGAAGGTGAGGTTTCAGCCGTATAACTGGTCCTTCTCAGGACTCTGGCAGGCAAGGGACAGGTAAGAATTATCAGCGGAACTGCTTCTCTCGGATTCACAGCAGAACTGTCTTTCTCTTCCCAGGATTCAGGTGGACGGAGATGAGTACGGAATCAGCACAGAGTTGGCTCTTTTCTCGGGGCACAGGCAGGCAGAGAACCGGTAAGAGTTATCAGCGAAACTGTTTCTCTCAGATTCACAGCAGAACTGTCTCTCTCTTCCCAGGATTCGGCTGGACGGAGAGGAGTACGGAATCAGCCACAAGACTGGCTCTCTTCTCGGGGCTCAGACAGGTAGAGGACAGGTAAGAATTATCAGCAGAACTGTTTCTCTCGGATTCACAGCAGAACTGTCTCTCTTCACAGGATTCGGGTGGACGGAGAGGAATACGGAATCAGCCACAGGACTGGCTCTCCTCTCGGGGCTCAGACAGGTAGAGGACAGGTAAGAATTACCCGCAGAACTGTTTCTCTCGGATTCACAGCAGAACTGTCTCTCTTCACAGGGCTCAGACAGAGAGAAGATGAGGTTTCCACAGCAAAGCTAGTTCCATTCACAGGGCTCGGACAGAGCGAAGATGAGGATTCCACAGTGAATCTGGTTCTACTCACAAGGCTCCGGCAGACAGAGAGAGAAGATGAGGATTCCACAGCAAAGCTAGCTCCATTCACAGGGCTCAGACAGAGAGATGATGAGGATTCCACAGCAAAGCTAGTTCCATTCACAGGGCTCAGACAGAGAGAAGATGAGGATTCCACAGCAAAGCTAGTTCCATTCACAGGGCTCAGACAGAGAGAAGATGAGGATTCCACAGCAAAGCTAGTTCCATTCACAGGGCTCAGACAGAGAGAAGATGAGGATTCCCCAGTGAAGCTGGTTCTACTCACAAGGCTCCGGCAGACAGAGAGAGAGAAGATGAGGATTCCACAGCAAAGCTATCTCCATTCACAGGGCTCAGACAGAGAGAAGATGAGGATTCCACAGCAAAGCTAGTTCCATTCACAGGGCTCAGACAGAGAGAAGATGAGGTTTCCACAGCAAAGCTAGTTCCATTCACAGGGCTCGGACAGAGAGAAGATGAGGATTCCACAGTGAAGCTGGTTCTACTCACAAGGCTCCGGCAGACAGAGAGAGAAGATGAGGATTCCACAGCAAAGCTAGCTCCATTCACAGGGCTCAGACAGAGAGAAGATGAGGATTCCACAGCAAAGCTAGTTCCATTCACAGGGCTCAGACAGAGAGAAGATGAGGTTTCCACAGCAAAGCTAGTTCCATTCACAGGGCTCGGACAGAGAGAAGATGAGGATTCCACAGCAAAGCTAGTTCCATTCACAGGGCTCGGACAGAGAGAAGATGAGGATTCCACAGCAAAGCTAGCTCCATTCGCAGGGCTCAGACAGAGAGAAGATGAGGATTCCACAGCAAAGCTAGTTCCATTCACAGGGCTCAGACAGAGGGAAGATGAGGATTCCACAGCAAAGCTAGTTCCATTCACAGGGCTCGGACAGAGAGAAGATGAGGATTCCACAGTGAAGCGGGTTCTACTCACAAGGCTCCGGCAGACAGAGAGAGAAGATGAGGATTCCACAGCAAAGCTAGCTCCATTCACAGGGCTCAGACAGAGAGAAGATGAGGATTCCACAGCAAAGCTAGCTCCATTCACAGGGCTCAGACAGAGAGAAGATGAGGTTTCCACAGCAAAGCTAACACTTCACAATGCCCCGTAACGATTAAAGAGGAGAAAAGGAGAATTTCACCACTAGATGACTTCTTCCAACGGTCTCCATCCAATGAGTCGCGGACGATGTCTCCACAGCCAGGACCGCTTCCCCAATGTCACTGCATTACACCTCCACTCGTGCTCAACTGCAACTCGCACGAATCTGCACACGTGTTTACATTAATGAACAACACTGCAAAGTCTCGTCACTCACAAACTAGGGCGGAGACAGGGGGTCTGGTCCACTGCACCTCTCACAATCTCTTGGACTTTTTCCAATGGAGCGTGGGGCATTCAACTTCCTCCAAAAAGACAAAATTACACTTCATGCAGCCTCATCACATCCTCCAAACAGATTTCTCATATCACAGTTCTAACATCAACAGCACTTATCTTCTCATCACGTCCTCCACCAGATTTCTCATTTCTCACTCCAAACATCAACAGCACTTATCTCTTATCCGCCACAGTTCTCCTCTCCACATCTCCAGATTCACCCGAATATCTCCCGCCGCTATTCCTCTCTCCTTCCTCCTTCATTGAAGATGAAATGTCCTTTTATCCTTCCCAACTGACAACGCGTCCCAATCGCGATCGCAATCATCCTCTCCCGCACCTGTTTTGTATCAACTAATCATCCTCCGTCTCTGCTCGGAGTTTTCCGGAACTGGAGTCTTCCGGGTCCCACACCGGAAATCCCTCCCCTCGGAAACCCGGCCGTGATTAAAAGGTTCCGCCTGCCTTTGTCACCCCGGTGACATCTATATTGTTTTTTATGTTTTAAAACGTGATTTAAGCTGTCTGAAACCGCTCCCTATCCACTAAATAGTGCACTATATCGGGTGTCGGCCATTTTGTAGTGGTGTCCGAATTCTGAGTGAACGACATCATTCCCTACATTCATGCACTACTTTTACCCACAATCCTCTCTGAATTTGAGTGTACATTCGATGTACACTTGCTGAAGCACTATTTCCCACAATCCAATGCGGAGAGAACTGAGCGCGCATGAAAGTGCGGAGCGAGCAAGTTTAAACCAGAGATAACATTACAGCTTTCTTATTCCTGCTTTAACATTTATTTCATGCTAGTTTTTTTTTTAGCTTTTTTATTAATCATTACTTGACATTATTACAATATTATATAGATGAATTTTAAAATTAAATGAAACTAATTTATAAGGTAAATTATAGACCTGTATATATATTTTTTATTAAATTATATTATTTAGGCATTAACACAATTGAATGTGTTTTACTAACAGCCAGGTGTTTTGATCATTTGTGCCATTGTTGTTAACTCGTTAAACTGTAAAGGGAGAGATGATAATTTAGTGGATGGTTTGAAAAATATCCATTAATCATCTGTAGGAAGCATATTCATTCAAATGTAATAACGGTCACCTCAGGGCGCTCAACGACCACGTCATGCGTGAGAGTTGCAATTCAATCGATGAAATCAAATCTGGCACGGAGGTATATATAATTACAAAATAAAGTAATTTTGATTGTTATTGTTGTTAGTATTATCTTATAAAGTAAGTAACGTAAGATAAATGAAGTTTTATTACTACGTATGACAAAGCCTTTTCTGCGACAGCTCCAGCTCTCCGTTGCACAGTGTAAACGTCAGCGTCCGAATTCACTAACTTCATTTCGTTCACTCCTTGCAGATATATTGCACTCAACTGCCATACACTATATAGGGATTAGTGAATGAGTGAACGAGTGAGCGGTTTCGGACACAGCTTTAGTCTTCAGTGTCACACGATCCTACAGACATCATTCTAATGTGCTGATTTAGTGCTCAAGAAACATTTCTTCTGATTATCAACATTGAAAACAGTTGTGCTGCTTAAAGGTGCATTGTGTAATATTTCTGAGGATCTATTGACAGAAATGCAATATAAGATCCATAACTATGTTTTCAGTGGTGTATAAAGACCTTGCAGACCTTGCATAATGAACCGTTATGTTTTTATTACCTTAGAATGAGACATGTATATCTCCATAACCGCAGGCACCCCCTTCTATGGAGGTCGACATATTGCGTCGTCATGTTTCTACCGTAGCTGACAGCGAACAAACAGCGCTACAGAGCGTGTTTCATCACTACCTTGAAAAATAAGTTTTCAGTGGTGTATAAAGACCTTACTTAATGAACCGTTATATTTGTATTACCTTTGAATGAGCAGTTTCTATCTACATACACTGCAGGTCCCCTTACATTGAAATGCCTCGACATGTTTCTACAGTAGCCCTAAACGGACAAACGCGTTTCGTTACTATGTTGCTCTTCGTGCAAGGAAGCAAGCTTAGTTCAGCGAATAAAACACTGACACAATGATGAACAAGTAACAATAATATTCGCAATAACATATGGTTTTACTGAATAATTAAGTAAACATAATTTCTTAATTTATCCTTGTAAAGAAACCTCATTGCTGAAATGGAAGCTTTAGCGTTAAGTTCTGCCAGGAAGACTCAATTGCTATGTCACCTATTACCTTCTCATCTATCCAATGATGTCTAATACTAATACGGTATAAAAGACCGGTACTCACACATGTTTTATTTCGCAGATGCTGACGCTTTCATTTAGTTCGCAGTGGAGGCTAAAGACTGCAGCCTCTAGCATCTGTCGCCAGAGCGCCTATTGAGATCAGAGGAGTGAGCTTTACTCGCACAGCAACTACTAGCTGGCCTCCGTTACACTCACCCCCCGTAAACCTCACTCCCATCCGGGTCACGGCACCAATGTAACCCCCCTTCACCCGGGTCCCACTCGACCCGCTCCGAGCGGGCCTCGAACCCGGGTCTCCGGCATGAGAGTCAGGCGCTCTAACAAGGAGGCTAAAGACTGCAGCCTCTAGCATCTGTCGCCAGAGCGCCTATTGAGATCAGAGGAGTGAGGTTTACGTTACACTCCGTTACACTCACTTCATCAGCAGTAAAGTTCAAATTGGTGACTGCATGTGGTGAAGTAGCAGTTTTCTTAAACTTCTGATTCAGAGACTTCAACGCAACATACTGTAACACTTAAACGGTAAGACCGGATAGCTTGCTGAACGGTTGTAGCAAAGTGTAAGCAGATTCACATAACTGCCACAGCGCAGTGGTAATTTATTTTCAGCGTCGTTGATTCCACGCACATATGGGCAATTTGCAAAATACTAACAACTACGATGCCGAACAGAATTAAACAAGTTTAAGATCATATTAAATAGGCTCTATATATTTTCAGCTTGCGCTCCTCATCTGCTCACTCAACATTGTGAGAGCGCCTTAATTCCATTTTAAGGAGCAGTAGCCTATCAACTTGTTTAAGCCTTTCTTAAATTCGTTATTGCTTCAGCATTTATGGAGATGTTTTTCCCAATCACTTTCCAATCACAAAGATCTCTACTTACACCTAGATGATTGCAGACAAAAAAAAAAAAAAAATTGATCGTAAAATGTGAACCATGTAAATACATGACCATATCTTAAAAGAAAGAAGCTGAACTTAAGAGCAAGTTGGTCATTGGACGTTATTCATGCTTAGTAGTTGGTAGCGTATATATGTAGGGATTAATGGGCTTGTAGCAGTATATAATACAAAGGAAATAAATTATATATTTACAAGCTCATCAATATCTTTTAATACTTAAGTTTAAGTTCTTCAATAACAGAAATACGGTATAATCGCCGTAACATACATTTTTCTGGCGACTAATTTAATCCACTGATATGTGTTATTTACGTAATATGTATTTGATATTAAATGTACAGAGAAGGCAGACTAAGTATGCTCAGGTCAAAGGTCATTACTTAGCCAAAACGTACTTAACACAGTAGAATTAACAGGAGTTTTAAGTTAGATTATAACATCCAAACCAATCACCAGAACAAATCACAGTCAAGGAGACTCGAGTGACATATTTACTCATCTGTACGATTTAAATTTTCATTTATTTCTATTCAAGGGACTCACTCGTTTGCCATGGCCAGAGATTTCTCAGCCGTGAATAAAACTTTCTTCCTACAAGAGTAACTCGAGAGTATGTCAGGAATATGCTGCGCAGCTGAGAAATGGATTCTACGCTCAAAAGTCAACAACAGAATATCAAGGTGATTGATAAATGACCCTATAGCGGCTGTTAACATCCTTTCGAGTTCGAAGAGATTGCAAAACGTATACGTTGTATCAGCTAACAAAGCTCGGTCTAACAAAGTCTCTAATTGCATGATTAAGGTCGCTTACATTCTGGCCTCTGCAATACAACAGCTACGCGCTTTCTTGCTTTAGTCTTCAGGCTTTAGACAACCTTTGCCCTTCAGCAACCCATATCCATCACCCTGCCCTCTAACAGAGTTCACGTAAATTAGCCGCTCTGCTCAATCCAGCTAGACCGTATAGCTAGACCGTATATCACCGAAGGCTTGGCTCCCTACTCCTAAGAAACGTATTTCTGCCTTATTTGTTTATAATCCTCACTTTTCTTTTCAGATTCTTCTATTTCCATCCTGATCACGGCCGGTTGTTCATTCCTCATCAACAATTACGAAATGGATGCGTGATTGGTCTCCGGTGCCCCTAGGGCGTGTGAAAGGTTTGGCTTGGAATACCCCACGGATGTTTTCATATAATATGCTGGAATTGTCATTCGAGGGTGAGTAAAGCGCATAGTTTTTGTCTGTCCCTTTGGATGCAGTAGGGCTGCTGCTCCCGACACAGGGGGTGGAATTTCAACAGCTTGTTTGCAGTTTTACCTCTCACAGACAATTTCAAAACTTTTAGCTTCACGTTCAAACCGACGTCAGATTAAGATGGAGAGACTCAAGAGGTGTCAACATGTAGCAACATTCCAAATGGTTAGTTGACAAATTATGTAGCTTATGCGTAGCTATCTTCTAGTCACTGATTAGCTATTCTGTCTCGATATTCCATAAATCATGCTCCGTGGGCAGGATTTATGTAAAATTAGGGTTTGTGATGCACTAACCCAGGAAGAATGTTGTGTAGTTCCCCTCAGCACTGTTGTAGTCCTTAAAAGCAATTTCTAAATGAAATTCTCCCATTGCTCGAACTTTGAGTGTTGTAACTTTGCATATGTTGGTTATGCTTAAACAGCAACATTACACACTAAGTAAGTTAGAAAAGCAAATCCATCAAACCAACCTTTTATTACCTCCCGTCCGCAACAGTCTCTTTTCCTATTTATATTCAGACTGTAACCGTGTTTTGTTACAGCGTTCATGGCTCATGCATGCAGGGGATTTACTCCGATCTTCCCCATGGCCTTTTCTAATTTGGTTTCTCACCTAATTTCTTTACTCTTTCTTAAGAACTCTAAGAATGACTCTCAAGGCTCATGTATCACATTAACATTTTCTAAAATGGTAATAAAATCTGTCCCTTCTCATCTATGAAAAAAATCTAAAACTCCCCTCTATTTATCCTAACTACTGGAGCACCTCTCTCTAAAGCCTGGTCCAGGACTCATCTAGTCTCTGTCCTCAAAAGCTGCAGCTATCTCACTCCCAGTATACTGGTCATTCCTTCAGGATCGGGGCAGCCACTACAGCAGCTGATCGTGGCATTTCTACTTCAGCTGTCAAGATCCTGGGCAGATGGTCGTCTTCTGCATTTGAGTCATATATAAGACCCGATTCAAAAATCATTCTCGAAGCTCAGCAAGCTCTCCAGTAATGGTTCAGGTAAATACCTATGCAACTACTGATGGTGGTGTTATGCTCTCCCTTTTCTCATATTCTGCAACAGCTCCAGCTTGCATTTTACAAATGGCCAAGGAGTCATCGTCTATAGCCGCGTTTCCACCGCAGGAACTTTCCCCAGGAACTAGGAACTTTGGGGTGGTACTCGGTGTGTTTACACCGCAGGAACCAGGGTCTAAATGAAGTTCCGGGTAAAAATTCCCCCCCCAGAAAGTCCCTGCTGGCGAGGTAGTACTTTTTCAGAGTTCAGGAACTTTCGGGGTGGGACTTGTGCGCTGAACATGCTGATTGGTTGAGCTCACGTCACATTTGATTGGTTGACTCCACACAGCATTTTATTTTAGCCGCCATTTTTAAAAACCTTGCTTCCTGGCTTCGTGCAGTAAAGAGTTGTCGGGAAATTAATATGGAGTTTACCAAAAAATACGACCGCTGGACCGACGACGAGGTCCAGGCTTTAATAAGCGTATATTTGCGGAAGAAGAAATCCAGCGGGAACTGGAAACGGCAATCCGCAATGAAAAGGTATACCTGAAAATATCGAGTCGGTTATACGAGCTGGGCATTGTTCACACTGGAAAACAGTGCAGAGAGAAGTTAAAAAAATTAAAACAAGACTACAAAAAAGTCAAGGATCACAACAATAGAAGCGGATCCGATCGGCGTACTAACAAGTGGTTTGACCGCCTGGACGCGTTGTTGGGACACAGGCCGGCATTCTCTGGAGCAGCGGTGACAAAAGACTCGGCAATTGCATTTTTGGAATCCATTCATGATTCTGAGGACCAGTCGGTTGAAGGTAAATTATCACACCTCTACATGATATTGTATTAAACTCTTTGCAGTGATAAAACAAACTAACTTTTTTCAACGTGTTTTTACAGATGAAATGAATGGCCCCAATGATGTGCAGGCAACAGAGACCAGCGTGTTTTCCCCTGCAATCACCAGTAGCCCTCGTCCCATGTCTTCCGCCGAAACACACACACGACGAGGTATTAAACAACGTTGTCTATTGATAAAAATATACTTCAAAACTAGGGGTGTAATAATATATCGTGCAACAATATATTGCAATACAAAAATGCAACAATACGTATCGTGGACAGTTCACCCAAAATAAAATGACTGTGTGAGAAAAAATTTCAGGTTTTCAGAATTTTTTAGTGTCAGTACTACATTAAAATTATGTTGATATTAATGTATAATATAATGCAATGGGGGACTATTTGTGGGTCCTAATAATGCCAAACATCTATGTTACCAATGTTAAACATATTCGTCTGAAATAATTCAGTATTTTCAGCTTCCGAATTATGTTTATTCTGGTGTCACCATTGTCCTTGAGTTACAAGCACCAAGTCCAAGCATGGAGCATGATGGTGTAGCGACAATGAGTCTTACATTAAATTAGCTCAAATTATATATAGGGAATTTAATAATTAATCATGAATGATTAATATATTGCATATTACAGTTAAATTATCGAAGCTGAAAATAGATCGATTGTATATATGAATGATCACCATAATGGGTTATGGTTCGTCATTAATATATCAATAGTCTTATTACAGATCGATTATATGAGATAACCTTAAATGGAATTAATTTAGTTATCGAACAATCTGTTTGTCCAGCAAACGGCCGTAAGATTAACTTATCAATTTTCAACAAAAAGTATCTCTTTCTTATAATTCCAAAAAAAGCTATTTTCTGGCCATGAAAAATCACCTTCTTGTTATTATAAAATTTAGGTTACTGAAATAGTAACGAATTGTAAAGCTTTGTAGCAAAATGGTCGAACACTTCATTGACTTTGTAAAAATGAGAACTTTAGACAATTAGCAATCAAGAATATAATGGTTTTAATAAAATGAAACTACGGATACAGAATTCTACATTTAAACCCGGGATACATGTATGTACAATAAACAGTAAAACTAACGAGACAAACGAATAACAACGGGAGTGAGAGAGAGAGAGATTGAGTGAGAGAGAGAGAGAGAGAGAGAGTGAATATATATACATATATATATAGAGAGAGAGAGCGAGAGAGAGAGGATGAGAAAGTGAAACTAACGGTCAGGATGAGAGAGATCACCGGGGTGATCGCAGCATGGCAAAAATCACAGACAATAACCCTTAGAGAGGCAACAAGAAATCACATCAATCAAATCAAATCAATAACCTATACTTGCGAATGCGTATGGTTCTCTTTGTGTGAGCTGAAGAACGCAGAGTCGTATGCGTGTTTGTCCTTCGGCGCTATAGGCTTGTTCTCTCGTGTCTTCCGGGGGGAGCAGACTCGCGGGAAGTTTTAAAGGTTCACCGAACGTGAAGTTACCAAGGAAATAGTTCAGAGTTCATCTCCCTCGGGAGGGAGAGGCGAAGAATGAAAATAAAACTTAGTAAAGAAAGGAAAAGAAAAGAAACGCGGTGTAATGCTCCCTAAGGAGCCATGGGACCGGACACCTCTCACAGGGAAAGTGCTCTCTTCTTCTTTTTTTTTAGAAACTCCTGTGTCAGTTTCTTATAGAGAGGAGGGGTTCACGCCTGCTTCGCGTATGTGAACCAATCATCTTAGAGCATCTCGAGCGGGAAAAGTTCTTCTTTGTCTTGTCAGGATAATTGATGATGCTATAAAATTTTGTCATTTCTAGCCAGAAAGATTGTACACACAGAACAATACATTTTACTGTAATATCCTATGTATGACTGGTTTAGTCAAAACAAGACGGTCAAACAGGTACCAAGAATGGCCGGAAAGAGTATAAGAAACATAAAGTTACATTCATATGCAGAATTACACACATTTAATGTTCACTCACACGACTATAAAGCCATAATACCGGCTACCATGACCTAGGAAAGATCAAATTCATGTTTATACATTTCTTAAGTGGTTATACTTATAGAAAATATATAATTGCAGAGTCTATTCCTCTTTCTTTATCAGAATTCAAGTGGGAGCTGTGATTCCCTTGGAATTCCTTTTGGGGGTCATAAAGTTTTATGACCTAGCAAGAGGGCGAGTTACAGAAGATGATACTGTTAGGTAATCTTTCTTTAGAAATACACTTAAGATTTGAAGTTACAGACCAGTCTCCAATTACATCTATAGAATAAGACAAAACTAAGTAGATATTCATGCATACAGGAAGGTTAGATACAATTCTGTGTTATATACATTAAGGACATTCCTATCCTAAGTTGCACACAAAGGACGTTTGTGTGCGGGTATGTGTGGTGTGTGTGTGTGTGTATCCTTAGGGTATATTGTCCATCCGTGGTGTGCACCACGTGAGGGTTTCGAGAACAACGGGGACCTGTTTCTTGATTGCGCAATGCGTCATAAATGGAGTTAATCAATGACCTGCTGGCAGACATTGGGGCACCATTTCACATGATTCAAGGTTTTGTGAACTAAACATATATGTGTTCATATTTGTTCAGTAGTGAAAGGAAAACAGGATTCGGTCAGTCGCTACATATTCCCCCTTTTCGTCGGATGAAGTCCCTGTGTGAACATCATCGGACGACAATCATCACAATGGCCGACTGGCAGGTGAATCCTGATGGTCATGTAGCAGGTGGACCATGGTAGTAGGGTAGCAGGTGGAACCTGATGGTAGGATGGCAGGTGGATCTTAAAGCTGAGGATTCAGCTCGATGAGGTTTGGCGTGGTCTCTGACTTGGCACCCCCTTTCCGGGGATTCCGTCTGAGACCTTCAGGCACGGCTTTCGTGAGCTCGGCTGTGTCGCATCTGGTGGAGTCTTCTGTACAGAATGAATGCCACGCATAGTGTCAGAGTGTGGCTGATTACCTGTAGAGATGCACAGCACAATGTCGGCTGAGGTCCAGCCTAGGACCGCAGATGAAGTGTTCAGAACGGGCAGTCGAGACAGTGCTCGGATGGCTGTGTTGACCGGAGAAATGTCAATGAATTGGGACCCCCTTTCCTCGATACAGAGTTCCAGTTCTGGATCTAAGGTGAAGTTGTAGTTCTTGAAGGATGGGAGTCCCAGTGCTGTCTGGTACTCTTTGCTCGGAAGATGGTACAATGCCAGATCATTCAGGTGGAATATGGCACCTTTCGGGGCTTGAATCCACGTACTGTGGTTGAGCATGTTGACACGGCTGGTTGTGTCATGCTGGTCGTAAGTGAGAGTAGCTGTACGCACAGGTGTGTTAACGAGCCACCTGTCACCTACAATCTCTGCTTGCGTCTCTGTGACTTTTGCTCGAGGCTTAGCTTTGGCTGGGCAGCGTGTGTCGCTGACCAGGGGTTGCAACCCGCGGGTTCCTTAAGTGTTGTCTCTGAGGAAGGGTTTGCTAGGGCAGAGATAGTGAATGAATTTGGTGAGGTACACATGTGCAGGTTTGGGGCCAGGTGCAGCTGTCGTGGTAGGCCACCACATCTGGAATGTGTGCCTTGTTGTGGGTGTTGCTTTTCAAAAACCTGACATTGGCAATGTCTTTAAGTCTGTAGACTTGGTTTGACTCGCTGATGGATTGGTTCAAGAGCACATCCACTTCCCTCTGCTCGTGATCGACGTAGAGTAGGATGGCGCTACCCAGAGAGTAGGCCAGGTGTATTTGCAGAGGATCAGTTGGCCTGGTGATGGCGGAAACCAGCATAGTTAACACAAGGCTTAAGGGTTTCAAGTACGGTGGGATTCTACCCGTGGTTGGGCTGTCGTTTGAGGAGTTAACCTCCCAAGCATGTCTGTTATCAGGGCTGTAACCAGCTGAGTTTGGGCAAAGTCATTCTGGAAGACAGTAAACAGCGGTTTCATGCAGTTCATGGTCTGATTCAGCAGGACGCTGTGAATGTTGAGAATGACCATGTTCTTCTAAAATGTCTTGCCGATGGTTTGGAAAGATGCACTCTGCGTGGTGAGTTGCTCTTTTAGCTGTGAAAGTTCAGTCTGGATTTCAACCACATGCTGTTTCACAGTGGCTATGTTTGCTGTCTGGACACTTGGCATACCAGTGTCGAACAGAGTTCTGGCGGCAGCTACGGCTCCGAGCAACGCTCCCAGGAACCGTTTTGAGTGTTAGTTGGTGCTTTAGAGTCCCGATTGTGTAACAGTCACTTTCCCAAGTTGGTTGGACATGTGTTCGACCTGGCCTTGGCGTGAGAGAGGGAGTCCTCTGTCCATCGGGCACTTGCCCAGCTGTATTTGGCTACGGTGCTGGGGTAGTGTGCTCTGTAGGCCTTGTGGGGCTGGATGAGTCGAACATGCGCTTGATGGGTGTAGGTCCTGCAGTCGGTGATCAGGAGTCTCAGTCGTTATCTCGGTGGCAGCTGTCCTCTGGATGGCTGACAGCACGGCATGGCAAACCACAGCAGCAACCTGGTACAGACAACAGGGAGAGAGAGAAAGAAAGGGGAGGAAAAAAAAAAACCAGCGAGGGTTGTCTTTGGTTGGACTGGGCAGTCTTTTTATTTCATGGGTGGCAACTAGGTTTAGCTTGCCTTGGCCCATGTTTTGCCACATCTTGCTGCTGGCATGTCGCTTGCTTCAGTGTATTGTCAGTGGCTCTGGTGCTGTGGTTTGCAGCGCATGATGCGTCATGGACGTACATTGGCCTTATCCCCCCTTTGCGCCGTTGCATTACACGTCTTTGCGTTGTGGTGTCAGACGGTGCACACATAGAATGTAGCTCTGTGCACGCAGCATGTGCTAGGTGTCATGTCGTGTTCTGAGTAACTGGTTGTCAGTGAGTGTAGACGGCAGTCAAGGGTTGGTTGGAGGGGTCTGAGAGGTGGTGAAGCAAAGTCTTTATTGTGTCAGAAGCCCGCATGTTCGTTATGTTTGTGTTTGTAAACAGCGGAGCTAGCGTAAACTGCTGTGAGGTAGACAGTTTAGGTTGTAAAGTTCTTATGCTGTGTGTAATCACTTCAAACTTTAGGGTGGGTGGGCGGGTTTGAAGTGACCACAGCTTGTCGTTAAGTGCGCCAGGCTTGGGGAGGGTATGGGTTTGGTCATTCAAGTCTTTGTCAAGGCCCGGTTGCCTTGAGTGTCCTTTCACCTTTTTCCAGTAGACAATCATGTTGTTTGTTCTTGTGATGTCATCGCATGCCTGGAACCGGTGTTGGTGTGTGACAGGCATGTGGTTTGAAGTCTTACAGCCATTTTATTTCCAGCCTGGAAGTTGGTATGGGAAACTGAGTCAGGCATAGTTAAAGTCTGTGCACATAAGGAGTTCTTTGATGTTATGCGTCAACGCGATGTGCAGCGTTATGAGGATGGCTGCTACCTCAGCATATTGTGATGACTGCGGGCCCAACTTGAAGTCTTGTGGTGGGCACGGTATGTCCTTTATCTACAGCATGTCCGCACCTGATTGACGGGTGCCCTCATGGTGGTAGGAACATCCATCGATGTAGGCTGTGGGCATACCTTGACACGCATTCTCTTTTAAAGTACCTGTGACAGGTCAGTTGTTGTTGTTGGGGTTCTTCTACATTCACCGTCGCAGCTGGTGTGTTATCAGAGCAGTTTTGGCAGGCTGCCAGGCCGTGGCCTAGCGCTGACTTGTGATTTTGAGCATAACGTGCCTCAACATTGCGCCCCTGGAGGGCCATTAACCATGTGGCTATGCGTGAATTGGTGACCACGCCATCTCGGATGCACTGGCTCCAATGTAGTTGGAGAATCTCTGGATGGCCCATACAGTGCAGAGCAGGGCTTTTTCACAGTCTGAGAATTTAGTCTCTGGTGGGAGAAGTGCCCTGCTGACATATGTAACGACTCCTTTGTCTTGATCATGCCTTTGGTACAGGCCAGCACTGGGACAGTGGTTGGAGAACCCAGCTTCTAGATAGAACTCTTTTTGTTGGTCAGAGTAAGCCAGACATGGAGCTGTGCATAAGTGTCGTTTTAGCTCATTCAAGGCATTGTCTTTAACTTCTGTCCATACAAATGGGCAGTCTGTTTTCAGAAGGGCAGTTAGAGGTTTCGCAATGTCTGAGTAGCTTTCGCTGAACTGCCGTGAGTAATTGCGCACCCATAGAAAGCTTGTAGCTTGAGATGTTGGTGGGTGGCTTGATGTTTTGAACAGCTTGAATACGGCTGGACTGCGGTTTCAAGGCCTTGTGATCCGATGAGTGGGGCCACATAGTTGACTTTGGTTCGACACCACTGTCCTTTGTGGAGGGCGTTCTTGGCGCCGGCAGTGGATAATTGGTTCAAAACATAGTCTATCTCTTTCAGGTGGTCACCCACTGTTGTGCTTTTCATGAGAACATCATCAACGTAGATAAGGTTACCTCTCATTCTGGCATCTGGGCATGCTTTGTTCAGGAAGATGTTGAACTCAGCAGGTGAGTTGGCATAGCCTAACGGGTACCTGGTGAAAGTGAATTGTCTGTTGCCGAACGTGAATGCTAGCTTGTGCTGGTCTTCTGGATGCACAGGTATGGTCCAGAATCCAGAGGCCACATCAAGTGTTGAGAAGATTGTGGCTCCTCTGATTCTGGGTATTTCCTGCTCCAGCTGGGTCATGGGCCAATGGGATGGGCCCAATGATTGGTAGTGTGAGTTCAAAGTCATGGAAGTCGTGGCTCACTAGCCATCCCACCCGATAGACTTTTGGAATGGTGGTGTCCATCGCCATGCAGTTGTTGAAAAGGATGTAGACTACACGCGATGACACTTCAGTAAGGGGTGTGGCTTCCAGCGTGAGTCCAAGTTCAACACATTCGGGTGAAGGTTGAAAGAAGCCCAGCGTGTGGTTTAGGGTTTGACCACAACGCATGTTGAGCCGGACGGCGACCCCTTTGGTGTAAGCTGGTATCACAGTGTCCTGTTCGTTGATTAGGGTGCCAACCTCAGGAATGGTCTGACCTGACAGGAGGTTCTCAGTGTTGGTTGGAACAACAGGGGGCTGTAAAGTCAATGGGGCCCACACTACCTCATTAATGATGTCCACATGAGCCTTGAGGTGAGTCAGGATGTCTACCTCAATGTAGAAATCATGGGGCGGGTCCGGAAGGACCAGGAAGTAATGGGTCAGACACCGGTGGTTCCAGTTCAGGTTCAAAGCGAAAACACCTTTGGCCGTCATCATGGTTGATGGGTACGTGTTTAAAGGAAAACGGGTGCGCTTGCTGGCAGAAGGAAGGTCTGGTGTGTCTTAATGAGAGCATTGAATAGTGAGACACTGATGGCTGAGTTGTCTGCCCATAGTGCAAGTACAAAGTCAGTAGTGGTTACATCATTCAACTGCAGGTCAGTTGTGACCTTGGGGCAGAAGGAATCAGAGTCTTTGGTGAGCTGTAAGGTGCATGGTAGCGGATTCGAACCTACAATTGGTGTTGAGTCTTTGTCTTCATGGCTGGCTGTGGGAGTTTCCGTGAACTCTGTGACTTGAAAGTCTGGTTTTGCTGGAGTTCCCGTGACCTTTGTGATCGACCGTCTGGCTGTGTCTGGAGGGGGTCAAGTTCTCGTACTTGAGCCCAGACTTTGAGCTGTTTCAAGTCCAGTAACGGTTCAAAGCGATCTAGCACGTCTTTGCCAATTAGAAGTGGGTAAGTGTTCATTTTTTAGGTGTGCACTGGGTGGATCAGACTCATAGAATCAATTGTCAGGTGGATGGGAGCTACCTGTTTGAGCCGGATGTCGTTCTGGCTGTGGGATTGCACGTTCAGTTCACAAGTTTGAGGTGTAAGAGTTCGATCTTGTCTCTTAGCTTGAAATTGGAGTCTTTTTGAAAAGGTGAGATGAGATCACCGTAAGATGTGATGCTGTGTGTTCCCTGCTCACTTCCTTTTCCAACGTGATGTTCAGGAGGAGTTACCGGCCCACCCCCTTTTCGACCAGGTTGCCCAGGAATGTTGTCATTGGGGCAGGTCTGACGATCAATGGGTGGTTAGGACCGGTTTTGTGTGGCTGTCTGCGGGTGCAGATAGCCAAAACAGAATTTTCTGGTACCTTGGGATAGTGGTACCTGAAATGAGGAAGTGTGCTGTCTCATTCAGGGTGTGCAGCTGTCAGCTGTGGAGCTTAGGTGATGCTGTCACCTTGTGATGTGACAGTTAGCTCTGTGGTCTTTGGCTGACGAGCAGTGTTCGGGGTGCTTGGCTCAGTCAGTTGGTAGTCAGACCGGGCGTTGGTTTCGGTTCTTATGCTTAGACATAGATGTGTGGTTTTTTTACAGTCTGGTTGGACACAGTCTTTTGCTTGACATAAGCTTTGTGGGCCAAGTCTCGTAGCTGTTGGGCAGACATGGTCCGTGAACAGGCCAGGTGATGACTCACTGTGGGATGCAGATTTCGGAGAAACAGAGTTCTGAAGTTGAAATCCTCTTCCATACCTGGCTTGTTCCGTGCTCCGAAGTAGGCTTGTCGGAATCGGCCGTAGTAGGTCTGTGATGTTTCAAGTCTTGTCTGCTTGAGGTCCATGGCGATGGCTTGGTCTGATTCTGGATCAGAGAATGCTCGGATCAAAGCTTGTCGCAGCTGCTGGTAGTCAGTTTTGACAGTCTTTGTTTGACGGTCTAGGAAGCTGCGCACATCACCGCTGGATGTGATTCTTAACAGATACAAATTGTCCCAAGCTGTCAAGTTGGCGACAGTTTGCAAGTGAAAGTCAATGTCCTGTAGATAAGAGTGAATGTCATCACCTCCTGCAGGGTCTGGATTGAACGTAGGGATATTTCTGGCCAGCTTATCGAGTTCTTTGGGGGCCATGCCGTGGTTAGTGGCAGGGGTTGTCTGGAAGCTGGCTGGTGACATCTTGAGGGGCTTTTAACCCCCCCTTTCAGCTTTGAGTTTGTGGTTGAAAGGTACGGACCGGCTGGTTAGGGGAAACTTTGTGGTGTGCGTTTCCCCTTCCCGGTCATTCTGCAGTCTATAAGAGTGTTTCAGCTCTCTGTGAACAATGTCAAGTTTTTTTTAGATCGTGTCTCTGCTGAGTAAGCTCGTGGATTTCAGCTCGGGCTGCGTGCAAGTGGTTTTTGCAGGCCTTGGCTTTAGCGTCTCTTTCTTTTAGTTCAGTCTCTGCTCTTGCAAGGAGAACTTCACCTTGTCGGAGTTTCTCGTTGAGTTCCTCTCTGGCGTTTCTCTCCGCTTGCTTTCTTTGGTCTGTGTCGAGACGAAGATCTTGCAGGGCATATTGAAGTCTTTCTACTTCTTTCTGTAGCTCTGGATCTGTGTCGTCCTCTTACTCGCGCTGGTTCTGGGTCTCGAGGAGGAGCTGATCAAGGCGACTCTGGGTTCGGGCCTGGTGCTTCCGGGCCTCCTCCGCTTGAAGCAGAAGCGCTGCTGCTTGTTGCTCCAGGTCGATGTTACTCCGTTCGCTGAGCCTTGCCTGGGGGACGAGGTTGTGTGCGATGCCTCCGACGATTCTGGCCCAGTCTTTGTAGTTGTAGCTCAGGGTTGGATCCAGGGCTATCAGCTTGTCCAGCGCGGTGTCCAGCTGCGTTTGGCTCAGATGCTGCAGGTCACTGGCGTCCTTGGGCAGGAAGGGGGTCGTCATGGCTCTCGACCATGACTGTAGGACAGGAACATACTGGCTCACTGTGGGCGAGAGGAACACAACATACACAAACAAAGAGACCAATGCAAGTCCGTTCTAAGCTTAACAAGCTATACTCATACGGGCTATGCCGTTCATGAGAATTTTGGGGCTAACTGATGTAAACAGTTAGCGAAGCCAATTGATTTGGGTCGACGAAGGACCCGAACTAGAGATTTGACAGGCAGTAGCCTAGCGGGTCACGTGATGACACCGGCTGCGTAATTGTCACTCTATTCTATTATTTAGCTTCCTTGGTGGCTCTCACAGGTTACTGTCTCTAAGTGAAATGAAAGAAACAAATCACAACAGAACACAGAGATAGAAGAGATCAGAGTGAAAGGAAACAATGAAAATGAATAGGTCTGAAATGAACTGGAATAAATACTAACACCGGAAGTGTTAGGGAGAATAAGGAGGCCTAAGCCGACTACCGCTGATAGGGTTTAAGATAGGGCCTACGGGTGAGTGGGGTTGTCGAGATAGCAACCTAAGAAAGTGTGGCTTGGAGAAGAGATGGGCCAAACACTTAAAATATCCGGGAGATATCTAGTATTTTGTGGCTCATAGTAGGTGGAATGGGTTTTTATTAAATTTAGTTTACCTGCGGTGAATTGAATCCACTCCGGTGAGAACCAGTGGCATGGTCAACCTCCCTGGCGCTTCCCAAACACTCAACCGCGGTGTCCTCGGCCCTCCGTTACTCTGTGTCGCGTTGCGCCCTCCCAAACAGCCTTTGTGACTTTAAACACAACTCGGCAAAGCCAAGATGTCAACCGCCAGACAACACTACAAAATTGGGCTGTTCCCCAGAACCCTCCCGGAGGAGTGGCCTCTTTTTAGGCCCCGGTTTAGGTACTGGTCCCAGAAATTGCCTTTTTGTGTCGGCTGGACTGGTTGACTACCTTTGGAGTGCCAAATTGCTGATGTCAGCACTGCGGGCCGCAACGACGGACAGAGATAAAAGAAACCGAGATTCACGCACAGTAGGGTGTTGGTAACGCTGGTCGGACAACCCTGCTGGCCGGAACACCACCAGAGATGACTGCAAATCACCAAGGGAGTACTACAATAGATACACAAAAGGATGAACAAGGGAAGCTTAAAGTGAATTAAGGCTTGTTTGTTTAAACCAAATTGAGTAATTATTTATGTAGCAATAAGAGTCGAAGGTTTTACTAAATAATAATAAAAAGAGGGAATTATGATAATGTTGGTAATTATCAAGATAACCTAACCCAAAAGAGAGGAAAAATGATTAAAATCAAAATATAAAGAGACAGGATTGAAACACTGTAGATAGAAGAAGCAGGCCGCAGTAGTGGGTTTTCACCACGAGGGGGCGTATTCCTTCTCTGTGCTTTGCCTGGGTAAACAGAACACTTGATTCAAATTCAAAATTCAAAACTTGTTTAAATTTAAAACTTAAAACAAGCAGGAAAGAATTAAAAGGGAAATCAGAATGATATCCTATAATAGCTAATAACACCGTAAAGTATCATTAATAACTATAAAATAATCAAAAAGGGGAAGATGAGATAGATGCACAATTCAAAACAGAGTGAAAGGAGGAAAAACGTGATACCGACTTAGGGGGAAAGGCCACAGGGTGGCGCTGTTCCCTCCACATGGATATCAGTGACTGACAGGCAAACACGATGTAAATTTAAACTGGTTTAAAACCAAATTAAAATAAGCGTGAAAGGAGATTGAGAAATCAGGATAAAATTTTATAATAATTAACAACAACAGTAAAGTATCGTCCATAACTATAAAAAGAGAAAAGTAGAAATAGGCAATTCAAACAGAATTGGACAGAGAGACAAGGAGAGTTGAGTGAACTGACTTGGGCTCTCTCTGGCTGTGCTGGGATTTAGTTTAAGTTTTAATTCAAATCTTGTCTTGAACCAAACTCAAAGTAAATGTACCAGTCAAAAGCAGAAGAATTTTGTCTAACACAAAATAATATTCGCACGAGCAAAGGTCTAAATGCAAATAATTCTTGAGAATTTAGACAGGGTAATGAATTCCCTTAATTCACAGGGAAATGAATTCAGCAGTAAAGAGAGCATTATCTGAAACGGCCACAAGATGGCGTAATTGCGCTCGTGCAGGCTGAAGTCAGAAGGCGGGGCGTAATTCGAGACTTCAAAACACTTAAAGGACGCCCTCTGGTGTTTAGCAAGCGGAATTACAACCGACTTTAATGTGATTCAAACTAAGAGCTTTCAGCTCGCGTCGTGCGCTGAATTCCTGCAATAAATCACAAATAAACAAGCAGATCTCTGTGGATCTTTCGGTGCTGTACTGCACAAGAGCGTGAAACAGGATTTTTTCGCTGTGAGAACACGCAGATGTGAAACAACAGGAATTTCCGTCTGTTGTTACTCACATAAACATTTTTATGTATTAGATTTATATTTAAATGTATCAGATCTTTAATTGGGTAGCTAAACCAATTTTGACCAGGAGTTTACCGTTTTTGTTGAATATCACTGGGTTAACCACGAATTCAATAACGACATTATGGAAGGCCTTTTACCACTGAAGAGAGGAAACTCGCTCTCGATCAGATTTACGTCTTGCTCTGAGAAAGAGATTCTCGTCTTAATCAGGCGTTTAAATAATATTAACATGTACCATCTGCAAAGAGTTTGCTTCGTCTTTACAGGGACGGGTATTATGAACTGCAGTTTAATTTAGCAATTAACAGTGTTCACATGTTAGACATATTTCACAGAGTCGATTTGCTTAACTGAGATCGGCTTCGTGCCGATCAGTTCTTCAGTGCGTTCGCGTTGCGCGACTTTCACTGGAGCGCGCATAAAAAAAATTAATACACAATATAGGCTACTCATAGATTGAAACTGAATTTGCTCATAAAACAAAGTTTGAAATGCCTCGCGATCTCCACCAAACTGTAGCGACAATGAGTCTTACATTAAATTAGCTCAAATTATATATAGGGAATTTAATAATTAATCATGAATGATTAATATATTGCATATTACAGTTAAATTATCGAAGCTGAAAATAGATCGATTGTATATATGAATGATCACCATAATGGGTTATGGTTCGTCATTAATATATCAATAGTCTTATTACAGATCGATTATATGAGATAACCTTAAATGGAATTAATTTAGTTATCGAACAATCTGTTTGTCCAGCAAACGGCCGTAAGATTAACTTATCAATTTTCAACAAAAAGTATCTCTTTCTTATAATTCCAAAAAAAGCTATTTTCTGGCCATGAAAAATCACCTTCTTGTTATTATAAAATTTAGGTTACTGAAATAGTAACGAATTGTAAAGCTTTGTAGCAAAATGGTCGAACACTTCATTGACTTTGTAAAAATGAGAACTTTAGACAATTAGCAATCAAGAATATAATGGTTTTAATAAAATGAAACTACGGATACAGAATTCTACATTTAAACCCGGGATACATGTATGTACAATAAACAGTAAAACTAACGAGACACACGAATAACAACGGGAGTGAGAGAGAGAGAGATTGAGTGAGAGAGAGAGAGAGAGAGAGAGAGAGAGTGAATATATATACATATATATAGAGAGAGAGAGAGCGAGAGAGAGAGGATGAGAAAGTGAAACTAACGGTCAGGATGAGAGAGATCACCGGGGTGATCGCAGCATGGCAAAAATCACAGACAATAACCCTTAGAGAGGCAACAAGAAATCACATCAATCAAATCAAATCAATAACCTATACTTGCGAATGCGTATGGTTCTCTTTGTGTGAGCTGAAGAACGCAGAGTCGTATGCGTGTTTGTCCTTCGGCGCTATAGGCTTGTTCTCTCGTGTCTTCCGGGGGGAGCAGACTCGCGGGAAGTTTTAAAGGTTCACCGAACGTGAAGTTACCAAGGAAATAGTTCAGAGTTCATCTCCCTCGGGAGGGAGAGGCGAAGAATGAAAATAAAACTTAGTAAAGAAAGGAAAAGAAAAGAAACGCGGTGTAATGCTCCCTAAGGAGCCATGGGACCGGACACCTCTCACAGGGAAAGTGCTCTCTTCTTCTTTTTTTTTAGAAACTCCTGTGTCAGTTTCTTATAGAGAGGAGGGGTTCACGCCTGCTTCGCGTATGTGAACCAATCATCTTAGAGCATCTCGAGCGGGAAAAGTTCTTCTTTGTCTTGTCAGGATAATTGATGATGCTATAAAATTTTGTCATTTCTAGCCAGAAAGATTGTACACACAGAACAATACATTTTACTGTAATATCCTATGTATGACTGGTTTAGTCAAAACAAGACGGTCAAACAGGTACCAAGAATGGCCGGAAAGAGTATAAGAAACATAAAGTTACATTCATATGCAGAATTACACACATTTAATGTTCACTCACACGACTATAAAGCCATAATACCGGCTACCATGACCTAGGAAAGATCAAATTCATGTTTATACATTTCTTAAGTGGTTATACTTATAGAAAATATATAATTGCAGAGTCTATTCCTCTTTCTTTATCAGAATTCAAGTGGGAGCTGTGATTCCCTTGGAATTCCTTTTGGGGGTCATAAAGTTTTATGACCTAGCAAGAGGGCGAGTTACAGAAGATGATACTGTTAGGTAATCTTTCTTTAGAAATACACTTAAGATTTGAAGTTACAGACCAGTCTCCAATTACATCTATAGAATAAGACAAAACTAAGTAGATATTCATGCATACAGGAAGGTTAGATACAATTCTGTGTTATATACATTAAGGACATTCCTATCCTAAGTTGCACACAAAGGACGTTTGTGTGCGGGTATGTGTGGTGTGTGTGTGTGTGTGTATCCTTAGGGTATATTGTCCATCCGTGGTGTGCACCACGTGAGGGTTTCGAGAACAACGGGGACCTGTTTCTTGATTGTGCAATGCGTCATAAATGGAGTTAATCAATGACCTGCTGGCAGACATTGGGGCACCATTTCACATGATTCAAGGTTTTGTGAACTAAACATATATGTATTCATATTTGTTCAGTAGTGAAAGGAAAACAGGATTCGGTCAGTCGCTACAATGGCAAAGTTTTGAATTTAATATTTTGTAATGAAAACACTTAAAATACGTATTTTATAGTTTTCAGGGTGGGCTTGTGTATTTATTGTCATGTGTTTCTCCACTTAGGGAAGAGGAAAAGGGATTGTGACTTCCTGGATGCGCTGAGGGACATGGAAGATTCTAACCGGACCGCCCTGCAGCTTGGACAAGAACAGCGTGACAAATATATGCAGCTGTTACTTGAGAGCCAGGCTGAGGAAAGAGAGATGAGGAGGCAGGAGTTGGCGTTCCTGCAGTCGGAAGCTGAAGAAAGCAGACGGCAGCAGAGGGACTTTCAGGCCGGGTTTCTGTCTGTTCTTGGACAGTTTGCCCAGTCATTCAAAAAGTAGCCACTTGAACTCTGAGATTGCACTATAAATTGAACATTTGCATTTTTTATTTTCTTTGCACAATTCTAATTTTTATATATTGTTTGCATTCCTGCAGAGGGCCAGGTTTCTGTCTGTTCTTGGACAGTTTGCCCAGTTGTTCAAAAATACATTTGTATTTGTTTTTCTTTACACAATATATTACTGTTCTCGTAATTTATTTCTTTTCACATGATTGTATTTTAAAATATATATATATATTTAGTAAGCAGTACTTGCCTTGTGTTAAATAAAGTTTGTAAAATGTCACTTTGAGATCAAGTGCCTTTTCATCTCAATGGTAATTTTAGCTCTTACATAAGGTTTTGAAGTGCTGGTTAGATGTAAAACATTTCCGGTGAAAGTGCACAGGTTAAAATAAGCAAAGTGTAGGTAATTTAAGTCACTCATGAAATTACATTTTATATTTGACAACCAAATATACAGGTGAAACTCAAATTTAGAAGTATTGTGCAAAGTTGTTTCAGTAATTCAACTTAAAGGTGAAACTCGTATATGGACTCATTACATGCAAGGTGTATTACATTTTCAAGCCTGTTATAATTATGACTTAGAGCTTATGAAAACTTCACATTTATTCTAATTTTGAATTTGATTTTCATAGCTGAAATATCTCACTTTGCATTTAAGTTGAATTACTGAAAAAAAGTTTTGCATGTTATTCTAATTTTCAAGTTTCACCTGTAAACAGAAGGTTATAACAGAATAAATAAAACCAAAGCATGATTTAGAAGTAATCATTTTTATTTACAAAAAAAAAGTGTTACACAGCAAAAACAATGTACAACAGGTGTATACAGCCTAAAAAAGTGCATTACAGCACCTGAAGGTTATTTTTCCATTACCAAAAAAAAAAAAAAAACACTTTATGGTGTGTAGCCAGTGATAGTGCAGTTTCCTACACTGTAGTCAAAAACTTCATTAGGCCTGTACGTGCATCAAGACCCTCGGCCTCTACAGTGGATGACAGTGCCCCGTCAGGCTGGTTGAATGTACCCGTAGTCCATTCTTCTCAGAACTCATCACCATTCATTTCACAGAGGTTATGCAGAACACAACATGCGATCACCAGGGATTTGACCTTGTGTGTATTGCAGTCATTTCGTTTTAGCAAACACCTCCATCTGCCCTTTAGTCTGCCAAAAGCATTCTCAACCACCACCCTGGCTCTGCTTGTTTTATGGTTGTACACAAGTTGTTGGGGTGTCAGTCGTCCGTTGTCGGTGAAAGGTTTTATCAGCCAGCTCTTCAAAGGATAGGCTGCATCACCAAGGACATAGTACCCCACATCATGTCCACAAATGTTCTTGGTTACATCAGGTAGTAACAAACCCCGATCCACTAGGTCCCACAATCCTGACAAACGTAGCACTCTGGCATCATGCAGGCTCCCTGGCGCTCCTAAAAAAACATTCCAAAAGAGGCCTCTTCGGTCCACAACAGCTTGTAGGATGATCGAATGCCAGCCCTTTCGGTTGAAGTACTCTGTGTGGTACTCCTCTGGTCCAAGAATGGGGATGTGTGATCCATCAATTGCACCTACACACTGTGGCAAACCCCATCTGCACTCAAAATACGTCGCCATTTCTTTCAACTTTTCACTGTTTGGTAACTGGATAACTTCTTGCATGAGTACCTTCTCAACAGATGAGCAGAAATCGTGAACACATTGACACACAGTAGCAACTCCGACTCCAAATAAATGAGAGATGCTTCTATACTCAGAGTTGGTCGCAAGTTTCCACAGTGCAATGGCGATTCTTTTTTGAATGGGTACACAATGTCGGTAGTTTGTGTCATGTCTCTCCAGTTGGGGTTGCAATCGACGTCAGAGGTACAGAAAAGTATCCTTAGACATCCGGAAATTCTTTATCCACTGTGCTTCGGTGAAAGTTGGAACCACGCTGTCCCACCATTCTGTTGTTCTAGTGTGCATCCAAACCGATCGCGAAACACGACGCATTCGATTGTACTCCCATATCTAAAACACACAAAAATTGCAAAAAATAAGTTGATGTAATCGATAATAACATTATTCACAACTCTTGTTAATTTTGGTGGATTAATTTCTTACCAATCTTGTTCTTTCTGACAGATGGCGCGCGTTCGTCCCATCCATCTCACGGTCAATGTCCACTATAGCTGATAACAAACGTTGTCTACTTTTATATCTAGCATTACGAGCTTTCTCAATACGCTTTAGTATTAATGCTCGTCTCTTTTCTGACGTTTTTTTAATGACCTCGTTAGTAAACCAATAGATCGCACACAAAAGCAGCACAGCTTGAATATCCTCCATACTCAAAACAAACGCGTCGCGCAGACTGGGAGGGAGAAGCAGTCGCACGCAGTTCAACGTCACCAGACTCATTTACATAATCTTCCCGGTACTTTAGACCGCGGTGTAAACGCAGTAGGCAACCGGTCGGGGGCAAAAAAAAGTTCCTATGAAAAAAGTTCCTGGGACAAATAGTTCCTGGTAATTGCGGTGGAAACGCGGCTTATGTGTGGCCTAGTGGCCTTGTCTCAGTCTGGCCTTGTCTCTATGTGGCATTAGTAGCCGTAGTAGTCTTGTCCCATGTGGCCTTAAAAAAAAAAAATGATCATGCAAGAGCATGATTTATATTCAGTGTGTTCTAGTGTGACCGTGTAGCCTAATGTGGCCTTGTCCCGTGGTCTTGTGGCCAGTTATGGTATGGTTCTGTGTGGCCTAGTGGCTGTGTCTCGTTGGCCTTGTCTCCGTGTGGCATTAGCAGCCTTGTGGCCCAGCGGGCCTTGTCTCTGTGCGGGTCTCAAGGCCTTGTGGCATGATGTTGCCTTGTCCTATGTGTGGTCTACATGGTCTGTGGCCCTTATGGCCTCGGTTCTGTGTGGCCTAGTGCCAATGTCCTTGTGACCTCGTCTCAGTGTGGGCTTACGATATCGCGGCCCTTGCGGCCTCCTTCTATGTTCAGTGTGGTTTACTGTGACCGTGTAGCCTAATGTGGCCTTGTCCCGTGGTCTTGTGGCCAGTTATGGCATTGGTTCTATGTGGCCTAAGGCCTTGTCTATGAGTGGTTCTGTCTCTGTGTGTCTTTAGCAGCCTTGTGGCCCAGCGGGCCTTGTCTCTGTGTGGGTCTAAAGGCCTTTTGGCACAAGTTGCCTTGTCCTGTATGTAAAAAATGGCCAGTGGTCTGTGGCCCTAAGTGGCGCGGTTCAATGTGGCCTAGTGGCCGTCGTCTGTGTGGCTTGTTCCGTGTGGTCTATAGTGGCCTTGTGGCACAAGTTGCCTTGTCCTGTATGTAAAAAATGGCCAGTGGTCTGTGGCCTTTAGCGGCGGTTTAATGTGGCCAAGTGGCCGTTGACTGTGTGGCCAAGCGGCCTTGAGGCATTGTTGCCTCGCTAAAAAATGGCTATGTGGTCTCGTGGTCCTTGTGGCCTGATTTTGTGTGGCCTTGCAGCCTTGTCCAGTCTACCTCATTCTATGTGCGGCATTAGAGGCCGTTGTGGTTGATTGCGGCCTTGTCTCTGTGGTCTAGTAAGGCCGTGTGGCCGGGCGGCCTTGTCTCTGTGGTCTATTATAGCCGTGTGGTCCAATGTGGCCAGTTTGCGGTCTAAGGAGGCATGCTTTGTGTACGGCCCTAGGTGGCCTGCTCTGTGTGGTCCAGTGAGGCCTGGCCCAATGTGGAATTGTCTGTGTGGCCCAAGGTGGCCTGGCCAAATGTGGCTCTGTTCTGTGTGGTCCATCGCGGCCTTGTCTCTATGTGGCCCAAGGTGGCCTGGCCTATTTGGCTCTGTTCTGTGTGGTCCATCGCGGCCTTGTCGCTGTGTGGCCAGGGTGGCCTGGCTCTGCGTGGTCCATCGGGCCTTGTCTCTGTGCGGTCTGTTACAGCCTTGTTCTGTGTGGCCCAAGTTGGCCCTGTCTCTGTGGTCCTATAACGGCTCGTGTTCCAATGACCTGTCCCCATGTACTAAGTCAGCCTCTTCTCAGTTAATTTCACTATTCTACAACGCTTGCTTCCCTCCAACTCATTCACAGGGAAACTGGCTTCGATCACAAGGAAGTGCTTCTCGAAACGTAACAAGTCGTTTGGATGAAAGCGTCAGCATGGATAAATGCTTATGTACATACAGCAGCAGAACATAAATGCATAAATGCATTATTCACGTCTTCTCATAGTACCTTTCAGGCTCACTATGACGAAGTCGCCTGTTAGTTATTGGCTACGAGGCTCTCCACATTCCATGTTCATGCTCTTTATTAACTCTCTTCTCTTTCTATTTTAGGCTCTACAGGATTCACGACTGATGGGTATACTTTTGTTTACCGTTCTTTGGGGGTGGGCTCCGTCCTGGTGGAATTATCTTCCACCTATTTTGGGGGGTCGGCTGCGCCCCTGCCTTTGTCTTTAGGCAGGAAATGCAGAGTCCGACCCTCGGATTGCGAGCTATGGATGGGGCCTACCCCAAAGAACTTTATTGCTTGCTGGGCTATCAATAAATGTATTTATTGTTACAGTATTTATTCTCCCGAGTCTTTCTCGTAGAAATGGAAGCTTTAGCGTTAAGTTCTACCAGGAAGACTCAATTTCTTCGTCACTTATTACCTTCTCATCTATCCAATCATGTCTAATACTTGCGGTATAAAAGACCGGTACTTACACATGTTTGAGTTCGCAGATGCTGACGCTTTCATTTACCTCCATCCTCCCCACCACCTCCAAGATGGTTCCTTACCCTCCATCCTCCCCACCACCACCAGTATGGTCCCTTCCTATACCTCCCAGGGAGGCGGCTGCGCCCCTGCCTTTGTCTTCAGGCAGGAAATGCAGAGTCCGGACCCTCGGCATGCGAGCTATGGACAGGGCCTACGCCAAAGAACTTTATTGCTTTCTGGGCAATCAATAAATGTATTTATTTTTACAGTATTTATTGTCCCGAGTCTTTCTGGTAGAACTGGCTACTATTTTTTTCAACAAAAAAAAAATCACTCAAGATGCCGCTAAAAATCACACACTGCACCTTTAATATTTTGGTGGAACCCATCATACAATCATTTCAGAAGCCTGTAATTAATTAAAAGTTCAAAAGAACAGTATTTATTTAAAATGTATTTTTTTGTAACTATATAAAAGTCTTTACTGACACTTTTGTATATCCACGGTTTAGACAACTAAATAAACTATAGATGAATTAGTACCTACACTGTAAGGTACAAAGCTGTCACTGAGGCAGTACTCTAAGGTACAAAAGCAAAAAGATACATCTTTGTACCTTATTTACCCCTAAATGGTACATTCAATTTCAATTCAATTCAATTCAAATTTATTTGTATAGCGCTTTTCACAATACACATTGTCTCAAAGCAGCTTTACAGAAAGTGCATTTCGGAAATGTACATAGAAAAATACAGTTAGTTAATCATGTATTAATTTATGGCATAACATATCGCCGGCTTTGAGTCGTCTCTTCACAGGCGTCGAGTCGTCTCTTCACAGGCGTTGGGGCATCTGAAGTCTCCGTGAGAGGCTGGATACAAACTGGAGCTGACGAACGCTATTTACCTCGGGACTAGCGTCCCGAGATAACAGCAGAAAGGCAGATGGGAAATAATTAGCATAGCTGATGTTCATAATGTTAATGCATTCGAACTGATTCAGCAGTAGTATTAAAGGTTAAGCATTAAGTGAATGCTTGGTTAAAGAGATGCGTCTTTAATCTAGTTTTAAACTGGGACAGCGAGTCTGAGTCTCGAACAATATCAGGAAGGCTATTCCAGAGTTTAGGAGCTAAATGCGAGAACGCCCTCCCTCCTTTAGTGGACTTAGATATCCTAGGAATGACCAGAAGCCTCGAATTTAGTGATCTTAAAGAGCGCGATGGATTGTATGGCGATAGAAGGTCTGTTAAATACACAGGAGCTAAACCATTTAGGGCTTTATAGGTCAGTAGGAATACTTTGTAATTGATACGTAACTTAATAGGTAACCAGTGTAGAGATGATAAAATAGGTGTTATATGATCATATTTTCTTGATCTAGTAAGAACTCTAGCGGCTGCATTTTGCACTAACTGTAGCTTGTTTATTGAGGATGCAGGACAACCAGCTAATAAAGCATTACAGTAATCTATTCTCGATTTCATGAATGCATGAACTAGCTTTTCTGCATCAGAAACAGATAGCATGTTACGTAGCTTAGCAATGTTTCTAAGGTGGAAAAAGGCTGTTCTTGTAATATATGAAATATGATTTTCGAAAGTCAAGTTGCGGTCTAGTATAACACCCAGGTCTTTTACTGTAGTGGATAAAGTAACAGGACATCCTTCTAAATTAAAGTTGTATTGTAAGGGATTTTTTGGGTAGTTATTTGAACCAATAAGTAGTACCTCCGTTTTATCTGAATTTAATAGCAGGAAATTACACGTCATCCAGCATTTTATATCATTTAGACACTCTGTCAATTTAGATAAGTTAGTGTTTTCATCTGGTCGTGATGAGATATATAATTGAGTGTCATCAGCATAACAGTGGAAATTAATTCCATGTTTTCTTATAATATTACCAAGTGGCAGCATGTATATTGAGAATAGCAGAGGGCCTAACACCGATCCTTGCGGCACTCCATAGTCTACTGGCGTTATCTTTGATTTTTCCCCATTTAAACAGACAAAATGGTAACGGTCTGATAAGTACGATCTAAACCAGCTTAATGCCTGTCCCTGAACACCAGTGTAGTTTTGTAGTCGATCCAAGAGTATTTTATGATCGATAGTGTCGAACGCAGCGCTAAGATCGAGTAGAACTAGTATTGAGATACAGCCTTGGTCAGAAGCTAAAAGTAAATCATTTGTTATTTTAACTAGCGCAGTTTCTGTGCTATGATGCGGTCTGAATCCCGACTGGAATTTTTCATAGATATCATTTTCTTGCAAGAAAGAGCACAATTGAGCGGACACAACTTTTTCTAGTATTTTAGACATAAATGGAAGATTTGAGATGGGTCTGTAATTTGCTAAGTTATTTGGATCTAATTGCGGTTTCTTAATGAGAGGTTGTATTACTGCCAGCTTGAATATTTTTGGAACATGACCTAAAGATAAAGACGAGTTAATAATATTAAGAAGAGGCTCTTCCACTACAGGTAACACTTCTTTCAGTAGTTTAGTGGGTATTGGATCTAATAAACATGTTGTTGGTTTAGATGCAATGATAAGTTTATTTAGCTCTTCCTGTCCTATAGTTGTAAAGCGGTGTAGTTGTTCTAGAGGGGCCATAATTGAGGCTGAATCATAAGACATCATAGAGGATTGTATATTTACAATTGTGTTTCGGATGCTTTCTATTTTCTCATTGAAGTAATTCATAAAATCATTACTATATTGTAACGGAATATTTTGCACTGGTGATGTTTGTTTATTTGTTAGTCTAGCCACGGTGTTGAATAAAAACCTTTGATTACTTTGGTTATTTTCTATTAGTTTGCGGAGATGCTCAGCCCTGGCTGCTTTTAGAGCCTTTTTATAACGTGACATACTGTCTTTCCACACGATTCTAAAGACCTCTAAATTAGTTTGTTTCCATTTACGCTCTAAGTTACGAGTTTCTCTCTTGATTGCATGCGTAGCACTGTTGTACCATGGTGCTTTAGTTTTCTCTCTAACCTTTTTTAATCTAATTGGTGCAACAATATCTAGTGTACTAGAGAACATGGTGCTCAAACTGCTAGTCATTTCCTCTAGTTCATCTGTTTGTTTGGTTGCACTGCGCAGCTGAGATAGATCAGGTAAGCTATTTGAGAATCTATAGTGGTTGGAAGGATTGTTCTGCCTGGTCGATAACGTGGCGCAACTTGACAAATTTCAGCAGTACGTATTACGCAAGATACCATGTAATGATCAGTGAGATCATCACTTTGCGGTATAATATTTATATCAGTTGGATTGGTTCCATATGATAAAATTAAATCTAGTGTATGATTTAGACGATGAGTGGGACCACTGACGTTTTGCGTGACCCCAAAGGAGTTTAATAAATCTGTAAACGCAGTCCCTAACGCATCATTTGTATTATCTACGTGTATGTTAAAGTCTCCAACAATTATTGCTTTATCGACATTGACCAATAGATCTGAGAGAAAGTATGCAAACTCTTTTAGGAAGTCAGCATAGGGCCCTGGAGGTCTATATAGGGTAGCCAAGGCTAGAGATAATATGGATTTGTTTCTTAAATCTAAGAGCATAACATTTAGCACAAGTACTTCAAACGAATTAAACCTGTGACCTGTTTTCTGAGTAACATTAAGAATATCTCTATAGATTGTTGCAACACCGCCGCCACGACCGATCAGACGGGGCTCATGCTTATAACAGTATCCTGGTGGAGTAGACTCATTTAGACCGAAATAATCATTTGGTTTAAGCCAGGTTTCAGTAAGGCAAAGTACATCGAAACTATTATCTGTGACCATTTCATTTACAATAATACCCTTAGGTGTGAGCGATCTAATGTTTAGAAGACCTAGCTTTAGAAATTGTTTTTGTTCACTGATATTTAGATTTTCTGGTTTAATTACTATAAGATTTTTGCTAGATCCTACACTAGATTTATTGTTTGGCCTCACTAAGCGAGGAATAGACACAGTTTCTATATAATGTTCTACACTACTTATATCAATTATATAATATACATAATATATAATTAAAGTACATAATATATCTTGACGGTACATATTAATACTTTTAGTGTTTATATTAGTAACTTTTCCATTTTATTCCTTAGGGTACTGCCTCAGTGACAGCTTTGTACTTTTTTTTTCTTAGAGTATAATAATACTTTCAGGAAAGCAAAAATAATTAGCTTTTCAAATTGTACGCTTCTTGTTCATCTTGTTGTTGACATCAAGAGCTGAGTGTCCAACACAATTCTGGTGCAAATTAATCTGTTAATCTTAAATTTGATGATGTAGATCATGTGTTGTGAAAGTTAGACCTTAAGACAGTGCATCCTATTGAGCTCAATGCACTTCTATCCTTCAAAGCCTCATTTTAATTTGTGTCAAGATTAAATACTATGTCTACCCTGACTACTGTAAGTATGGCTGTGGTATGCCATTGTGCCCCTTTAAGAGTCTTGGAGACGAGTAATCAGGCTCAGGCAATTCAGGCTCACTTTAATTTCCTTCTCTTCCCAGCAGAGCGTATGTTCGCTGCACTCTTTCCATTAGCTCACATTCTTAATCCGTCTGTGTCACTCTGAATCTGAATGAGTGATGGACAGGGAGTTGGAGAGGTAGAGGGACATGCTGTAATGAACAGCTTAATGGACAGATAGACAGAGACGGAGAGACGCAAGAAAAGAAACCCAGGAAACATGTCATTTTAGAAAAAGCTGCAGTAACTGACATATCTGAAAATAACTACACAAGCCCCGAAAAACAGACATACTGACAGGAAGTGTTGTTTTTGTCCTTATCTGTTTACTTCATCTTTGCTGCCTGTCATGCTGTCTTTATCCACCTCTCATTTGCTAAATGAGCTCTGATGGGTTCTGAATGCACCTGACCCTGCTGTTTTGTTTTCTGTGCACAACAGTTTTGTGTGAATGGAAAATTAAAGAGTGGAGACCTGTAATTTATTACCACCACATCACAAGGTCAGTGTTTTCTCTCGCTCAGACTTTTCTCTCTCCCTTACACACACATAACCTTGTATATCTTGTTTTTAACCCTCATAGTCTGTTTGAGATGATCACAATGCCATTTTAATAGCTCATTTTAAAGTATCAAGTTCATATGTGACTTTTCATAATCAATTGACAATTAATTATAAACTTGTTAATATGCTCCAAATGTCATCCTTGAAAATGTGCAAATTACTTCTGTGTCATATACTCTATCATTCAGTTAGGGAGAGTTTGGTAATATTTGTAAAACTTTTTTTTTAACAAGCCTCTTATGCTGCTCACCAAGGCTAAATTTACTTGATCAAAAATACAATAGACTGTAAGATTGTGAAATAGTATTGCTACTTCAAATAACAGTTTTCTATTTTATTTTATTTATTCCTATGGTGGTAAAGCTGGATTCTCAGCATCATTACTCCAGTCTTCAGTGTCACATGATCTTTCAGAAATCATTGTAAAATGCTGATTTGGTGCTCAAGAAACATTTCATATTATTATCAATAGCAGTGTTTCCACTGCCGGGCCAGGGCCGAGCCGTGCTAGTGCGTGCCAGGGCCAGTCGCGTTTCCACTGTCACTTCCGGGGCTTGATCGGGGCTTACTCAGGGCCAACGGCCAGGATTTATGGCCCGTCGAATACCTTGGGTCAAAGCGGGCCAGCTTGGACTAGAGGCCTGGGCAAGGTAAAAGGCGGAGTTTATTGGTGTTAGGGAAAGTTATGGTCTGCGGCAAAGCCGGCAAGATGCACATTTCACTTTTTTATATCGCGCAAAATAATCGCTGCTCGAAATGGAGAATCGCCCGTACTGGTCTGTCGAAGATAACAAAGCTCTTACAGCATTTGGGCAGAAGAAAGGGTACAACGTCAATTTGACGGCGTGTGAAGAAACGAGGACGTTATAAAATACATCGTTGCTGAATTTTCTAAGCTAAGCATTCAGCGAGCAACAATTCAAGGCAGGGAAAAAATAAAAAAGTTGCGGGCGCGGTATTGTACAAGGCGATTAAAACGCACAATGGACAAAACGGAGCTCAGAGAAGAAACTTTCCATGCTTCGACTTGATGGACGGTGTGCTGGGTCACCGTCCCACTGTTAGTGGCGACTCGCGAGACAAGTCGGACACTATTGCAGCCACGGCCGGTGAGTTAATATACATGCTGTCTTCCTAACTTAAAAAGTAAATAAATTCATAATAACCACTGAAATGGGTTGGGTTATATGACGTTTGATCCAGAAAGGCATGTTAGGAGCGGGGTTTAGGGCAGCTTTGCGGGGCTACTGGCCCGGCAGTGGAAACGCAAGCCCGGTGCTTAAGGCCTGAGGCCACTGGCTTGGCTCGGCTCGGCTCGCTGTTAGCCCTGGCCCGGCCCTGGCCATGCGGCTAATGTTGAAAACAGTTGTGCTGCTTAACAGTTTTGTGGAAACCGCAATCCTTTGATGGATTCAAAAGAACAGCATTTTCATAGAAAACTTTTATAACATTATAAATGTTGTTACTGTCACTTTTGATACAATTACTGCATTATTGCCGAGTATTAATTCCTTTTAAAAAAATGTGTTTTACAGCGGTGAAACAATCGTTTCATGGACCACCAGCATGAGATCCACTGCAAGCCTAACACCAATCATAGGCATTAGGGCCACAGCTGGGGTATCTGGGGCTCCGGTGCAGGTTGTTGCTGTGGGCCCCCTTGAAATCGCTTTCGGCCCTGATAGGCGTAAATACAAATTTTGACTTGAGTACAACAAGCCCATTATTTAATCCCTTTATGAACATTGTTCGCCCATACAGGTTATTTTTTATCAGGTTTATGTACACAAACACCTGCTCATTAGAAGAAAGGGACCACAATAACCTGCACATCACACTTAGAAGATTAATGTCTAACAGCTGAGCATTCAAGCATACATTGTGTCTGCTGTATTACAAGTCATACACACATAAAAAAACTATTCAGTAAGTATTCAGTTCTGATAAGAGACAATAGTGGGAAACTTGCCAGCCTGTTAATTTGTAAAGTGGCTAATCAGATGAAAACCGAATGAATGAATAGTAAGTGGTGCAAAACCAGCAGTCAGTCAAAACCAACAGTCAGTGAAAACTCTGGAAAGCCAAGTGCACTGGAAATGGAGCAATCATACAGATTCTCTCTTTTCCAGCATCCACTCATCCCTGGCAGCTGTCCGGAGAGCGATAGCAGAGAAACTCAAAAACATTTGTCAGCCCTACATTTGCTGCCCAACTAATAAGAACTGTCAACATAGAGTCCACTCATAGGAGTCCACTCACTTTGATGGGCCGAAAAACTGATAAGAGGAATTTCCAGAAAGTGCAAGAGAGTATGTGTGTGTGTGTGTGTGTGTGTGTGTGTGTGTGTGTGTGTGTGTGTGTGTGTGTGTGTGTGTGTGTGTGTGTGTGTGTGTGAGATAGGACCCAGTATTGTCGTTTGATGAGTCCAAATGTACTCTCATCTTTTGATGCAAACAAAATGGAGGTTTCCCTCTGAATAGCTGAGCATCTCCTTCTTTGAAGGGCTGTGATGGAGTTTCCTCTCACAGGTCCATATGGACATGAGCACTCTGAAGGTGACACTGAGATATGAGAGGTTATTTGTGCAGGGGCTGGTCTGCTGAGGTGACTTCAGTTCCCTGACACACTGACCTTCGGGTTGAACTGGGTTGATTAATAGAGGATATACTTCAATTCTGAAGAACAGTGGCTCAAAAAGTATATGAACACCTAATACTTTTTATCTTAATTTTAAACAGTGTAAGTCAAAGTTATGCACTATTCAGAATTGAATTGAGCATGTCTTTTTAAATTCCCATTCAGTTCCTGAATTTGATCTGAACATGATACAATAAGGTCCCATTTGTAAAACATTGCCTTCGCTAGCATAAATCAACAATGAGCAATACATTTGTTAATCTTTGTAAACATTAGTTAAAAATTTGACTGTTCATTGTTAGTTTGTGTCAGATTGTCACGATGAGGTGGAAGCAAGGAGGAAGCAGGATCCAATTGCAGCACACTTTATTTAATAAACTCAAACTACATAAAGACTCTGGCTAGGGCACAAGACTCAGGAACAGAACCACCAACATCAAGGTACAACAACAACATTAAGAACTCACAAAGACTGAACTGAAACACAGGGCTTAAATACAAGGCCAAACAAGCTAAACAAGATAACAAGGGGGCGTGGTATACATTAACACAAACGAGGAGCGGGAAAACTGAACAGGACTGAACCAAAAGCACAAAGACCGGGGGAACACAGACAGACATTACAACATAGCCCCCCCTCTATGGGCGGCTCCCGACGCCCATCAAAACTAGAGACATAGTTCGGGAGGGTGGTGGAGCGGAGGCGGTCCCGGGGGAGGGATGGCGGGCCAGGTCCGTGCAGGGAACGGGACCGGGGTCTTGCGATGGCGGACCTGGGCCATGGAACATGGGCGGAGCTGGACGAACAGACTGCCAGGGCGGAGCAGGCTGTGGGCGTGTCCACGACGGAGCAGGCTGAGGGCGAGGCCACGGCGGAGCAGGCTGAGGGCGTGACCAGGGCGGAGCAGGCTGTGGACCCTCGGGCATCCAGGGCGGAGCTGTCGAACCCTCGGGCGTCCAGGGCGGAGCTGTCGGACCCTCGGGCGTCCAGGGCGGAGCTGTCGGACCCTCGGGCGTCCAGGGCGGAGCTGTCGGACCCTCTGGCGTCCAGGGCGGAGCTGTCGGACCCTCGGGCGTCCAGGGCGGTGAAGACCCCTCGGGCGTCCAGGGCGGTGAAGACCCTTCGGGCGGCCACGGCGGTGAAGACCCTTCGGGCGGCCACGGCGGTGAAGACCCCTCGGGCGGCCATGGCGGTGAAGACCCTTCGGGCGGCCACGGCGGTGAAGACCTTTCGGGCGGCCACGGCGGTGAAGACCCTTCGGGCGGCCACGGCGGTGAAGACCCTTCGGGCGGCCAAGGCGGTGAAGACCCTTCGGGCGGCCACGGCGGTGAAGACCCTTCGGGCGGCCACGGCGGTGAAGACCCTTCGGGCGGCCACGGCGGTGAAGACCCTTCGGGCGGCCATGCTGGAGAGGACCCTTCGGGTGGCCATGGTGGTGGCCTACTGCCCCCCCCCAAAAAATTCTTGGGGGTAGCTACGGGGTCGTAGCCTGGAGAAGGCACCGGCTCAGGAGAAAGAGGCAGAACCAGCGGTGAAGAGGGCTTTAGGCTGGGCAGGACCAGCGGTGAAGGAAACTCTGGGCTGAACAGGACTGGCGCAGGATCAGCGGGCTCTGGCGCAGGATCAGCGGGCTCTGGCGCAGGATCAGCGGGCTCTGGCGCAGGATCAGCGGGCTCTGGCGCAGGATCAGCGGACACCGGCTCAAGTGTGTGCGTAGCCCACACACACCACATGGCTGTGGCCATAATGGCTAGTGTTGCGGTCACTGAGGGCTCAGGCGGCGCATGCGTGGCGTGATCAGTCTCTGACTGGGAAGACGTGACGAGAACGGTCTCTGGCTGGACGGTCTCTGGCTGGACGGTCTCTGGCTGGACGGTCTCTGGCTGGACGGTCTCTGGCTGGACGGTCTCTGGCTGGACGGTCTCTGGCTGGACGGTCTCTGGCTGGACGGTCTCTGGCTGGACGGTCTCTGGCTGGACGGTCTCTGGCTGGACGGTCTCTGGCTGGACGGTCTCTGGCTGGACGGTCTCTGGCTGGACGGTCTCTGGCTGGACGGTCTCTGGCTGGACGGTCTCTGGCTGGACGGTCTCTGGCTGGACGGTCTCTGGCTGGACGGTCTCTGGCTGGACGGTCTCTGGCTGGACGGTCTCTGGCTGGACGGTCTCTGGCTGGACGGTCTCTGGCTGGACGGTCTCTGGCTGGACGGTCTCTGGCTGGACGGTCTCTGGCTGGACGGGCTCTGGCTGGACGGTCTCTGGCTGGACGGGCTCTGGCTGGACGGGCTCTGGCTGGACGGGCTCTGGCTGGACGGGCTCTGGCTGGACGGGCTCTGGCTGGACGGGCTCTGGCTGGACGGGCTCTGGAACTGGTTTGACGGGACGAGATTCAGGCAGGACGGTGATCCTTGCAGACCGTACGGACCTTAGCGGGGAATCTGCCAAGCTGGACATCAGCCCTGAACGCCCATAGACCGATCCGGTGTCAGACCCGCTGACTGGCGTGACGCGGGGAAACTCAGGCTCTGCAAGTGCCGAACCGCCCAAGGAAAGGGCCAGATCAACAAACCCTTTCAGGGTCCAGCCAGTATGATCCTCCGGCATCACTTGAGCGATGTGCCAATCCAGCCCGCTACAAAACAGGTCCACGAGCTGGGCGTCATTTAGCGCTCCCAGATGACAACACGCCAAAAAGTCCCTCACATACCTCTCCAAGGGCTGGCCATCTTGAGACAGAGATGATAGGAATTTACTTAAGGCCTGGTTGCTAACAACTGCTGGATCCATTGGCGGTGAGTTCTTCTGTCACGATGAGGTGGAAGCAAGGAGGAAGCAGGATCCAATTGCAGCACACTTTATTTAATAAACTCAAACTACATAAAGACTCTGGCTAGGGCACAAGACTCAGGAACAGAACCACCAACATCAAGGTACAACAACAACATTAAGAACTCACAAAGACTGAACTGAAACACAGGGCTTAAATACAAGGCCAAACAAGCTAAACAAGATAACAAGGGGGCGTGGTATACATTAACACAAACGAGGAGCGGGAAAACTGAACAGGACTGAACCAAAAGCACAAAGACCGGGGGAACACAGACAGACATTACAACACAGATCAGGTCCAAATAACAATATTAACATAAACAACTTTTGATTTTAATAATGTATTAGTAAACGTACTAGAAATAAACGGGGCTTGATTTGACATTGTATTTTAATGCAATGACATTTTAAAGTAAAGCTTAAGTGTGTGTTAAATACTTTTACAAATACTTTTTAGTGCCGCTGTCGGTTTGGAACCTGTATCTGGTGTCACTGTGAGCACAAATGGCCACACTACTTCAGCATCCAATTAGGATCCTGTGTCACAGTGTTGACATGTGAAGGATAGAAAGGTGTGAGTGTGTGAGAGAAAGAAGAGGGGGGAAGTTGTTAAGTGGTGACAGCCGCTATCACTGACGATGGAAATATCCAAGACACATGGTACAGTGGCACTTATTTTATAGGGGACCATAAGACAAAGGTCAAAGGTCAATGGCTATATGCCAGCATGCATATCAAATGTGTCTGTGCATGCTCCAAGTTCATGCATTTACTGACTCTGACAAATATTACATTACACATTCAAAGCTTTGGCTTTCTATTTGTGGCCTTCTGTAGAATTCAGTTACACATGCTTGGAAAATAATAAAATGAGGTTATATTTAGTTATCATTCAGAACATTACAATCATCACTTGGGTGATCTAAATTTAATTATAGACAATGGACAAGCAATCAAGGTTAATTAAAGCTATAAGCTAGGAAGGCTGTGCAATAGAGTTATTTTACCAATGGGAACTTTGGCACAACATGTAATGGATTGCCAACACCTAAATGTTTTTCAAAATAATAATAATTTGAAACAAATCTGCAGGTTGTTTGCAATTACCAAACAACATAACCACCATACTATAGAATTCAAATTATACATAGTTACAGGTCTTTGTGCATTTTTTTATCTCTACATTACACTTTTTTAGGAGATTTCCCTTTTGTATCTTGTGTATTAGGTCTGAAGATGTCATAATTTCTCTCTTTCTCACACTTATTCTCACAGCCTCTCTTTCCCTTTCCTCCTTTATTAAGCCAAAATGCAAAGTTTCCCTTCCAGCATCTGTTGGTATTCTTGTCACAGGAAGCATATTTCCAAAGGCAGATTTGAAATGGAAAAGCTCAAATTTATCCTTTGACTGATTTTTTTTATCTTCTTTAAGAGAGCCAGGTATGAGGACCCATATTCATTGGTTGCATTTGAACTACAGAAGAAGAGGGAAGTGTAAAATAAATAAATGTATTTAGCATCACCCAGGTTGATTTTATCAAGCGGAAAATTGAATGCAGAATGCATCTGAATAATAGAGAAGGGTTTCAGTCAGAACCCTAGAACAAACCTGATATCCAATTCAAATAATACCATCTGTGTATGTGTGGTAGAGTTTGATTCAGCTTTCTTTCCATTTGAGTGTTGCATTTACTATCCATATCAGAACAGGTAACACGTTTCAGATATTGAACTTCTTTTAATTTCTTTTTTTAAAAACAATCACTAGGACACATTTCTCAATACTCAGCAACTCTTCACACAGTGATCACAACAGCAGTCTATTTGGGATAAACTGTGGATCATTTATCATGGCTTTAGTGCTAAATGCATTCAATGACGACTTCTTTCAAATCACATGAATTGTTTTCTTACTCTGACACAAACACCAACAAAACTATGTGGTTCCAGGCCAATTTTCACATATTTACTTTTACATGTATTGTTTTTTTTTTTTAAACTGTTAAACTTAAGCTCAAAACAAAAACATAATACAAACACGCTGAATAAGACAGCAATTTGCTACATTTCTAACATTTTGAAATAGACTATTCTTAATCTAAAAAATCGGTCCCACTTTATATTAAGTGGCTTTAAGTACTATGTACTTACATCTAGAAATAAGTACAATGTACTTATTGTGTTCATGTTGTACTGTAAAACACTTTTGCTGCTATTGAGGTGTGATAGGGGGTAGGGTTAGGGGCTGGTGTGGTGGTATGGGTAGGTTTAAGGGTTGGTTAAGGTGTAAGGTAAGGGTCAACTGTTTAATTACAAATGTAATTGCATACATTAATTACAGCTGTAATTACATGCAGGTTTTAAAAATATAAGTACAATGTAAAAACATGTATGTACACATTAAGTCTATTGTATCAAGTTATTCATTACAATGTACGTACATAGTAATTAAAACCACTTAATATAAAGTGGGACCAAAAAATCTAATACTATCAAAATAATTACAGTAAATGTAGCTGAACACCTACACAGGTTGTTACTATCAGTTTCATTACCATCAATACAAAAAGAGGAAACTTAGGAATAATTTTGTAGTGTAATGTAAACATGGATCATTAGAGTAAAAAATTGTACTGTATGCATTTTGGCTGAACAACATGTTTACTTTGATATAATATAATGGTCAGGATACACAGACTCAAAGAGGATATGGTGAGTAAACAGTAGAATAGTTTAATCAAAGTGCAAATGGTGAATAAGTGCAAACAACAACTGAGTAGAAGGAGGACAGTCCGATTACAGGCATGTTGCACCACACACACTCTTGGAATTGAATGTCGCAGTATTGAATGAATAAAGGGGATTGCACTTTCTCTTCCAGGTTTGTTCCTTGGAAGAAGGACACACTTGAGACTGGGGAGGGAATCCGGATAACACAGAGACGAGGAGGCGATCGCATAGGTAAGTAGCTCAGGTAAGCAGATGATCAGATATTTTGGGAAGTCCTAGTTGTAGACAAAGTTGCACCAGACAAAGTTCTTGTGTGTGGTGCAGGCTTTTATGCAGAGCTGCTAATAATAAGTATAATTAACGACAGGTGCGGGTGATGAAAAAGGGTGAGTGCAGGTGGGAGCAATTTAGGAGGATGATGGGAACTGTAGTGCAGAGGTGACACGTGAATCATGACAATAATATAATATAAAATTAATAGAATATTATATAATAATATTTATACACTTATGTACACAAAACTACTGTTAGTAAGATACTGTTAGAAATGCTTGGGGTTAGTAAGATTTTTTTTAAAGAAGTTTTATTCAAGGACACAGTAAATTATTCAAAAGTGACATTAATTTTGATCAAATAGATTTAGTGAGTCTTGGTGTGCATAAAACTATATATATATATATATATATATATATATATATATATATATATATATATATATATATATATTAGGGGTCTGCAAAGCAGCCGGTATTTGTATCTGTATTTGTATTTGTTGAGGGGGAAAAAGTATTTGTATTTGTATTCGAGTAAAATCCAAAATAGGCGTAAAAATCTAGCTTTTTTGCGTTACACTTCTAATTTACGTTATAGTGTAAGTATTCTTTAATTATATAAATCCAGCAATGAACATGTACCAAGGAACGTCATTGAAAAGAAAATAACATAACAGCCATTACCTCATCCATGGTTAAACCAACAACTAATAAAATACCATTGTGAACATTATGAATCCCACCACCCCCCGTCCTTGTTGGAGGACGCTGAACAGACAGGGATAATGTATAGCGAGGCGGTTGATTATGAGCCTGACGCGAAGCGGAGGGGTCTTGAATCAGCTTGAAGGGTTTGTATTCGCTATAACATCCACCTCGCTATACATTATCCCTCTTACTACATGGCTACCTACCAAATAAATCAATAATTTGACTCAAAATATTGATTTAAAAAGGAGTTTATTGATTTAAAAACTATAGTATTGCTTCCGCTAAAAAAATAGTCCGTTCCGTCTCTACGTTTAGAATCCATGGCAACGCTCTGTTTTTCGTGGCAACGGTGTGTTATACTTAGCAGCGGTCTGTTATTAAGAAATAACCATGGAAATAACAGACCGCATTCTACATTAGAATTCAACCAAGCCATGTAATAAAAACAAATAATTACGGAGCTAACAGAGCTACGTAAAAAGAGCGAACATGAGAGCAACCGGCTGCAGACGTCAATAATGCAGCGTAATGAAATAATCTCCCGATCAAACTCCACTTCCCGAAAGTTATAAACTGCCTCCGGAACCCAGTTAAGGTACAAAAATCTATTCAACAAAAATAGTAATGCAGTTAAGTGTTTTTTCGCTCAGCCGAGCCCTCTCTGTTGCTGTGTGGAGCAGCCTGTGTCAGTCACCTCTTCCTGAACGTCACTCACTCACTCACTCGCGAACTGCGGTCTCGTGAGGAAACGCAGCTTTTTGATATAAAGTTTTTCTTGTTCCCGAATACAAATATTTTCTAAAGTATTTGTTCGAAATAAGTATTCGTAAAAACACGTTATTTGTGCCTTTCCGAATACCGTATTCGGGTTCGGCTCCACCCCTAATATATATATATATATATATATATATATATATATATATATATATATATATATATATATATATATATATATATATACAGTATATATAAAGGAGCAGTAGCTATAGAAAAATGTCTGGCCCTGCATTCAAATATGCATACTTCTCTACCAATATGCAACAACCAGAACAGAATGTCAAATGACCGATGTCAAATACTTAGTTTTCATAATACAGCATCCACTATATTATGTACTATACAGTATACTTACAGAATGTGCTTCAAGAATTGTATCAGAATTCAGACGTAACCAGTGTCTTCGCTGTTTAATCTATTTTAGTCTTTCTCTCAGGTTAACAGATGCTCCAGACCTCTCTCCTGTCTCTTGTTTTTCATGTGGCATGCACAGCGAAACACCCACACACAAACATTTGCTCTTTATCTTTTAATGAGATCGGACTTCATTAGCGTGACCCTCTTCTCCAAAGCTCCTCCGGTCTCATATGCAAACGATCTTATTAGCAGCACTGCCGTGTCTCTGATAGCAGCAAGCTGGGTGGGCACGTTAGGCTACTTGCAATGAGGACTAATGAATTGAGGCCTTTGTGGACACTGAACATCAAGAAATACATCTACAGTATATGTCTGGAGAACACTAAAGACATTTCAAGAGGAACATTTAATCTTTTGGAGAGTTTGTAATTGTGTAGAAACGTATCATCGATCTCATTTGGATCCAGTTATTCAATATCATTTCAACAGAGTAGTCAGACAGGAACTGAACACTGTGGATGCTATTTTTTGTGTGAAGAAAGTGCACTTTGTGCGCTTTGGCAATTCTTCAGCTTGCAACTAGATTTTTTTCAAAATGCACAAGAGACAAATATTATAAATGCAATATGTTGACATGTATAGATTTTAAACTCCAAACACCACAGTGTAAGATGACACATTATGATAATCGCAAAACTCTACTCCGGTTTCAAATCAATATGGATCGTGGCCCTAAGGCATGGTTATGTGTCTTTGTTTATGTGTGTGTGTGTTTTACTGATTGCTGTGGACAGACATCCATTGTTAGTTTCCTGTTACAGCTGGGCTATGAGCATTTGTCTGCTATGTGGTATTGCGAGCCTCAGGCAGGAATATTCTCGATACAGAAGGGAGATCAGCAAAAACTCAGGCTGAATTATTGTATTATTGAATTATTAAAACAAACACGGACTGTTCTGTGTTCTGGTTCTGAATATGAGGACTCCTTGAGTGACAAGAAATTCGAAAAAAGAAGAGTTAGGATATGAATACTTGATTACTAGAGTCTAAGAAATCTCCAAACAACTTAAAAATGTACCAAAGAACTCTTGCCAAAGCTATAAACTGGAATCAGTGTCAGGGTTCGATTTTTAAAAAAAATTGAATTTCTTATAATTAGGACTATCAACAACATGCAATTGCATATTAAATTTTTTTTTGACTTATGATTGACAACCCTACATTTTAATGCATTAGCCTATAGATTTGTCTCCGCTTTATATTACACCAATGGCTAATGGCTAAATGTGCAAACGTTTTCAAAAAGCTCTACCTTTTATAAATTCTTTACTTTTTAATTCTCCACAGACGGAGTCTAGCATAATTAAGCATCCTTGCATGGACAAGAACCTAATCGTGTTTCCTTTATCAGAGCTCTTTTTTTAATTTTAAATTAATATGAGCTCTTCACAAGCCCTTGATTTAAATCTTGACGAGACTTGTGTAAATTGCGAGAAGTTCTCCCAAACCAATAATAGATGTGCTTTCATATGAGGTGGCGCTTTTGAAACAGACATGAAAAGTTAAATCTGACATCCTCCATCTTTCTACCTTTCATTTTTCTGCCCATTCACTGCAAATTTGCTAGGTTCTGGTATTCAGAGGATGGTGAAATGGGTGGCTGGTCATGCGGGGAGCGGCAGTCGTCGTCCGCCGCTTTATGCTCGAGCAGAGATTCCATCAAAAAGCTGTGAGGAAGAGAGCGAGCAGAACACGGAGAGACCTTTGACTGAGTATTCAACTCATCTCTGAGTTATCCACACAGAGAGACATTCTCATAGCAAAAATTTAACAAGCCCAGACTCTGCTCACACTGCTGCAAATGCAACGGCATCAAATATTCATATTTCTTTGAGTGCTGAGCGAATGGAGGACCTAGATGAGAGTGAGCAAGAAAAAGAGAGAAACTTCCAAAGAGAAGCTCTCAAAAGCTTGTCGAGAACGACCAGTGAGCAAATCGAAAGCCCTTGCGTTTCTGGAAATAACTTGAAACGAGCAGAAAATAACTTTGTTGAGCAGCTGTTACTCACAGGTGAACAACACTATAACACACCACCATCCTGGTGCATGACGTGATAGGAGGAAAAACGCCCGACAGAAGGTGAACGCAGAAGGAACTGAAATCCTTATCAACTATTTGACTTGAACATATCAGTCACTTTTGCACCAACACAGACAAAGAAAGGCCACTTATAGGGACATTCTTTGAAAGGACAGTAATGGGCATCACAAACTTTTCAAAGAATGATTTTGAATGATTGTATATAATACACCTGGAGGAGGACCTACGCTGCGAGGAGGACCTACCTGGAGGAGGACCTACTCTACGCTACGCTGATGACACGCAACTCTACCTCTCATTCCAGCCTGACGATCCGACGGTAGCTGCTCGTATCTCAGCCTGCCTGACAGACATTTCTGGCTGGATGATGGACCACCACCTTCAACAAAACCTTGCTAAGACAGAGGTACTTGTGGTCCCGGCCAACCCAACACTTCACCACAACTTCTCCATTCAGCTAGGCTCGTCATCCATAACTCCATCAAGATCAGCTAGGAACCTTGGGGTTGTAATTGATGATCAGTTGAAATTCACAGACCACATTGCTAGAACTGCCCGGTCCTGCAGATTTGCCTTGCACAACATTAGGAGGATCAGGCCCTTCCTTACAGAGCATGCTACAACTCCTTGTCCAAGCACTTGTTTAATCCAGACTGGACTATTGTAATGCTCTCCTCGCTGGTCTTCCAGCTTGCTCTGTCAAACCTCTACAATTGATCCAGAATGCTGCAGCCAGAGTTTCTCGGACCTTTACCATGACTGTTCCCTGTTGGTGGAATGATCTGCCTAACTCAACCAGAGCTTCTGAGTCAGTAGAGCCACTTTCAAGAAACTGCTGAAGACGTATCTTTTTCGGCAGCACTTGATTCAGTAGTACTAACACTTTCTCTTCTCTTCTATTCTATAAAAAAAAAAAACTGCACTAAAATTAAACTGAGAGGGGTTATATCACTTACGTATTGTTGTCCTACTGTTAGTTTAACTGCTTCTATTGTTCTCATTTGTAAGTCGCTTTGGATAAAAGCGTCTGCTAAATGAATAGATGTAAATGCAAATAGACCTCTGGTGATGCACCAGTAAATGTCATAGAATGATGGATGACAAAATTTAGGAGGGTAGAATTCACACTCAGAGTGCTGAATTAGTTTTATGGGAATTTACACAAATATGTAACAGCAAATAATGCAGTAAATCAAGCAGAATCTGTATGACCATTAAAATCTGACATTATAATTTGTATGCTTTTAAAGTTACAAATGGAATAATTTTGTATCAGATTAATATGATTCCAATAATTTTGTTTACAGAAGGTGTGATACATTTTCATGCCAAATTGCCAGAATATATTTCATTTTCATTTGCTTAAGACTACCTGGCCTTGTTCCAAATGTGCATTTGTGTTTGTTTAAATGAATAACATAACACATTTATATAAGTCAGAGTTGAGTAATGTTACCTGGCCACACTTTTAAAAAATCATTCAATAGTGTATAAATTACTCTGGAAAAAGAATGTGCATGTGTGTGTGTGTGTGTATGTGTGTGTGTGTGTGTGTGTGTGTGTGTGTGTTTGTGTGTGTGTGTGTGTGTGTGTGTGTGTGTGTGTGTGTGTGTGTGTGTGTGTGTGTGTGTGTGTAAATTTCTCCATTTGCAGAAGAGAGAGAGTGCAGTGTAAACAGGTGTAGAGAGGTGTGGCTACATTGGCCAAAACTTTTAACCAATGCCAAGACTATTCCATCTGTAAGACTTGATTTTGCTCTTGACAAAGAAAGATCACAGAACATTGTCTTGTCCAAACTTTTCTCCTTCCTTATCTCTGCATCCCCATATCCCTCCTCCCTTCCTTTCCCCCTGATTATTTTTTTAAAAAATCTCAACAGCGAACTTGGAATTAGTGTAAATTATTCTTTGATTAGAGCTTTTATGTTTATCTACATGCTTGTTTATCTACAGGCGAGTTCATTTTGGGTTAATAGTTCTGTCGACAGATATTTGTCTACAATCGTTCTAAAAATACAAAAGTAACGGTAGAGTCAGAAACGATCACTATCCACCTGTTTCCGGGGGGCACTACTGTAAAAAATAAACTGGGTGCAACTTCCGGTCAGGCGGCGGAAGTAGCATACCAATGGTATTTTGTGTGCTATTTAGCGAAGAGGATTTGTGTTTTCTTTTTTTTTTTCTGATAATTTTTTTACTATTTAAACTAAGTCGCAAACCTTTATGAGAGATGTCGTTACGGAGCTCATGGACAACATGTGCTAATTCAGTGGTCAGTTTTGAACGCACCGGAGAAAACGTCTTCCCTGATAGGGAACTCAAGCTGCGTTTGAGACGCGATGGGAACGCTCTGCGTGATTACGTCGTGAAGCACGTGTAAAATCAGTCCAATGGAATCCCACTACGACATAGGTGACGTCATAGACCAGGAAACTATAAAGCAGCCCTGAAATCAGACCGCGACAGCTTCTGAAAAACCTGAAGCAAGTCGATCAGGGCATGCAGGAAGTATGGCAGGCAAACGCAGCGTCTTGTTCCCTATCAGGGAACCAGGGTTACAAACGTAACCTGAGACGTTCCCTTTCAAGGGAACTCGAGCTGCGTTTGAGACGCGATGGGAACCCCGTACCCACTACGCCATAGTGACAAATGCCCGTTCTGTGTGAAGTCCTGCGCACACTAAGAAGCAAGCAACCTCGCCCCAGGAGTGGAGAGGTCAAGGTCATAAACCTGACAAATGTATGCGGAGAGGACCATCCTGCCGCATTACACACGTCAAGAAGGGAAACTCACGAAATTAAGGCCCTAGAGGCCGCCATACTCCGAGTAGAATGGGCCCGCACAGCCATACGTGAAGGCTGTCCGGCCGCTTCATAAGCCAATGAAATAGCCTCGACTATCCATTTACTCATCACCTGTTTAGATGAAGGGCATCCTCTCTTGAGTGACCCAAAACAAACAAATAATTGCTCAGATTTACGCCACAGAGCAGCTCTGTGAACATAGGTGCCCTCTCGGGGTGAAGTCTCCATTCCCCGGGCCTCAGCCCCTGCCTCAACAGGATATCTGCTCTGATATACGAGATCGTCAGTGTGTTGTCCGGACCCTCCGCCGAGCGACCACTCATGATCACTCCCAACTTGTGAGGGAAGCATACGTCGATAGCATTATGCGTCGACAAGAAACCCCCAACACTGGGCCTGGGTAAGGAACCAAGGTTCTTCCACATGACCGAGGCACGTAGGTATAGCCGCGTGACCTTGATCATGCGAAAACGGATTTCCCCTCGGAGAAAACCCCTTGGTCCTGAGCCACCACTGCAGGGGTCTCATGTACAGAAGGCCAAAAGTAATTACGTTGGACACAGCTGCCATGAGACCCACAGTCTGAAACTGTTTCACAGTGAGTGACTGGCCTAGATAAACCCATAATACACTTAGAAAAGTGGTCCTCTGAGCTGGGAGGATCACACTCTTCTTGGCGTTGAGTGGCAACCCCAACATCTTTAAATGAGACAGAACGACATCTCGATGCCGAACTGCCATATGCTCAAATTGAGCTAGGATCAACCAATCGTCGATATAATATAATACGCGAATGCCCTGGAGTCTCAAAGGAGCCAGAGCTGCATCCACGCATTTTGTAAAGGTGCGGGGTGATAAACCTAGGCCAAATGGAAGAACCCGATACTGGTATGCTTCGCCCCCGTTTTTAAAGCGAACCTCAGGAACTTCTTGTGATGAGGATGGATAGATACTTGGAAGTACGCGTAAGTCTTTTGTGACAAACCAGTCCTTGGACTGAATCTGTGATACAATCTTTTTGAGTGTAAGCATTCTGAACTTGAGTTTCTGAACTCTGCTGTTTAAATGGCGCAGATCTAGAATAGGACGCAACCCTCCATCCTTCTTTGGAACAATGAAGTAACGGCTGTAAACCCCGACTCTCTGCTGGGAGGATAAAACCTTTCTATAGCTCCTTTTTGAAGAAGTGTCAGTACTTCATGCTCCATAACCAGAGCCTGCTGTGAGTCCACTACCGTAGGGAGGACCCCCTGAAATCTGGGCGGACGAGAACCGAGCTGAATTCTTTAACCCTTTTCTATTATGTGCAGGACCCATAGAGAAATATTTGTCAGAAGTTTCCACGCTGCCAGAAATTCCGATAAGGGAACCAGTCTCTCGAGACTGGCCTCTGGATTTGATTGAACAATTATTTCGGTGCCCTGAAGCGGCGAACCGGCAGGGAACAACCGAACTGACCATTCTACAACCCTCCTCAGAGGATTGCACGGGGACGCTGACACCTCGGCGCCCTGAAGCGGCGAACCGGCAGGGAACAACCGAACTGGCAGCGCTGCGACCCTCCTCAGAGAGTCGCACCCCAGAGGGCGCAGTTAGGAGAAACGATTTCTCAAAACCGTCCCTCTTTTTTTCTTTTTTTTCATTCGACAGGACTTCTTGTCTAAGCTTTATTAGACATGACGACAGTCCTCAGATCTTGCCTACCTCTAACTAGCTTAGTTCCTACGACCCTCCTCGGAGGATCCTAGGAAAAAGCAGGCACCTCGGCACCCTGAAACGGCGAACCGGCAGGGAGACCGAACTGACTGCTCTACGACCCTCCTCGGAGGATCGTATGGGGACGCTGACACCTCGGTGCCCTGAACGGCGAACCGGCAGGGAACAACCGAACTGGCAGCGCTGCGACCCTCCTCAGAGAGTCGCACCCCAGAGGGCGCCGAGGAGAAACGATTTCTCAAAACCGTCCCTACCCCGGAGGGGACCACCCTTAGAAGCCTGATAGCCTCGGCATCAGGTCTTCTTCTTTGCACTCTATGCCAGTTTCAGGAACATAGATTCGTGAGGAAGAAACCTCTGGAACGCCGCTGAAAGGTTTAGTTTTCTTGAAAGCGGAGCGTCTAGAAGAACAGACATTTGGATCTTTCTTTTTATATCAGAAAAACTTATACATATAAACATTATATATATATATATATTCTCGAATAGAGTCATGGCTGACATCCTCACATTCATCTATGTCCTTAAATACTTTACCCACCAGTACTGCCTAATAAAATTTATTTATTATTAAAAATGGCTGGTGGGTAACGTCGGGGTTAAAAATGATGACGCCGACTCGGGAGAGAGAAAGCTCGCAAGCGTCTCTATAATCCAAGGCACTGTCATACCATGATACTTAATACCCATAACATTACTCTAGTTAGACGTTTGGGTATTAAACACATAAAATAGAAACCGGTTTATTCCACAATCTCGACACCTCAGTGTGGAGATAGGGAAAAAACAGTAGTCCCCGACGAGGAGGCTGAGATACAGAGTTTTCCTGTTCTTTTTTTTTTTTTTTTTTTAGATATATTTCATCTAATAAACTCTTTTTATTTTCACTCTCATAATGTTCAGCTGTCCAGTAAATATTGAACTAGCAACAGCATTAGAAAAACCTCCTTTTAAACGCTCCTCTTTATTCAACAGAGTTATGAGCTGCCTATTTATTGAAAAATCAAACATCTGCCTTTTTCTTAATATTTTTATTTGTTTTGTTCACTTTTTCTTAACAAAACACTAACGATACCAATTCCTCAGAACTGGAAATCGCAGCACACTGGATCTGCAGGTGAAAGCTGAGATAGGGCGGGGCCCGTCCCAACCCACGCTGTCAGATCCGTTTTCGAACCCCAAAATGCGAGTCGTCGCCGTGTCTAGGCAACAGCGGGACCCGCGTGGGGAGCGCAAACCGTACCGTCCTCCTCAAAGAACGATCGGCAAGAGCGGAGCGTCTTCATAGATAGACTCATACAATGCTCACAATCAGCCTCCTCGAGGACTGACTGAGCATGCTCCACTCCCAAACAAGCAACACAAAGCTGATGTGTGTGTCCCCACCCGTATATAACGAGGGCAGGGAACAACACACCGTCTATAATCTTGCTTGCTCGCCATAATAATGATAGATATATTGGGCTTGACAGACAACAATAAATAGACAAGGACAGATATACAGAGAGCGCTTGCTGAAGGTACAGAAGCTGACGCGGTCTGATTTCAGGGCTGCTTTATAGTTTCCTGGTCTATGACGTCACCTATGTCGTAGTGGGCTTCCATTGGACTGATTTTACACGTGCTTCACGACGTAATCACGCAGAGCGTTCCCATCGCGTCTCAAACGCAGCTCGAGTTCCCTTGAAAGGGAAATGCAAATTTCATACGGATTACATAGTTTTCTGTTGTTTTGAATTGTTCTGTTTAAGACATTTCAAGCGTTCTGTAGAAAATATATATATTTCTCAGGTCTGTAAGGCAAGTAGACTATGCTGAGTTTCGGTTCATTTATGAGACGAGCAACAGTTCAGGCGCCGGCGCCTCCGTGTACTGATATTATTGTCTGCTATATTTACTTATTATTAAATCCAGGTAATTTGTTGATGAAACATTGATTAAAATAAAGATACAATTAATACAAAACAAAATTAACTTTAAAGAAAGGCTTAGTGCTTTCTGTTTGAGGTCTGTAAAAGTTTTAAAGCAGTCTTTTAGTAGGCTAACAGTAGGCTAACTGTCACGTCCGTAACATTGTTTTTTCCTCATAAATGCGAACACGAAAAATAAAATGAATATTTTATTTTCTGTGGAGAGCCAACCCTTCTTCATCCAGTGGGTAGTATTACTTTAGTTTTAAGCAGTGTAAATCACACATTTCACAGAATTACAAAAAAAAAAAAATTGCCACCTAAAAATGTAAGATTTTGTTTGTGTCACGTCCTTAAAGCATGTGTATTCCCTCATATTAAATATAAAATGCATGTGTTATATTTTTCTAATGTCTGGGCTCCTTTATTAATGGAGTATGATATCTAAACAGAAGTTTTAATATATTAAATGCATTTTTTTGTGGTATTGTATTGTATAATGTTAACTTCAAATAATAAGCTACTAATAGTAATTTAAAGATATGCTATAGCCTATTGGATCTGGACTGGAAGGATAACTCTGGGAGTTGAAATTCTGCCTTCCCACAACGCGACACAGGTTCGTGGATCGATTTCGGTTTTATATTGCGTATGTTACAGCATATTTACCATGATTCTTTTTTTATTACTATTTAGGAACAAACGAGGGTCTCTGTTTAAGAAACGCCAGCTCGCAGCGGCAAGTTCCAGAGCACCGCAGCGCATCTTCAAGTTTAGCCTAACTGAATGTCCAGTTTAACTGCCACAAGTTGATCTTCAAGTAATAAAGAATTCATCGTGGAAAAACACGCTGTATTTTTGTATTTTTATTGCATTTTTTAATATAAAAAGTTAAATAATAATACATTTGAATATAAATATTAGTTTAGCCTATAACGTTAGTCGACTAAGAATATGTAATCGAATGCCCATCCCTAGTAGCCTAAGTTACTGCTATTTCACCCTTTTTTAATTTCATTGAGGTTATGTTCCCACATCGTTAGCAAGTTTGGATCGCTAACGTTACATCTTGTATGACTGTCAACTGTTGAATGAATGAACGAGTGTCACGTCTCGCTTGTTTACTTCGAACCAGAAGACGCGCCTACTTTTGACGCAATGCCTCATGGGACGTAGGAAACTTGTGGATAGATCCGCAGTCTTTACTCAAAAAATCCCTTTGAGGACTGTACTATAATTTGTTAGAACGATTTTATGAAATTCTTGTTTATGAAGCTTATTTTTTGTAATTCTAAAATAATTAGTACAATAAAATAACAGCGTATATAAGAAGTAATGAGAGAACAACAAAAAACAAACCCCTCCTGAAACATCGTTTAACAGCCATTCTTGAACAGGTTCTGCTCGATCATCTTCACTAACGTTTCATAAGGCCGGTGACTAGACTCCGAAGCCGCCGCCAGGCGCCGCCATTTGCGCCATTTAGAATTTCAGCCACTGCCAGCCAATAATTTCGTAAGCCAAATTGTGCCGCCATCTGATAAAGTTTGGCTGAGCCGGCTAGAATTATTTGCATCAAATAATAATTCTATCACATAGAGACATACACACACGAAATATATAAACAATACAAGAGATCTATTTTCCCACTGGATTCATAACAGCACAGTCTTGTGCTCGTTGCTACGATACACAGACTCACAGTGAATTGACGACCAATTAAAATGCTCGTTTTCCGTACAGAAGAAGTGATGCATTTTTTTCTCGCACTGAGGTGAAATGGCAGAAAGAAGCAAGCAAGGTAATTTTGATCTCACTTCTCACATACTTTCCTAATTCCTACTTACTTTTTTTAACTTAGGCCTACCCAGACTTTTGTTAAATCTTCAGGGCACGGTTGCACAAACACCTGAATCAAAGATTGATGTTATGAACCAAATATTCTGGAACAGAGAGATTTATAGCACTGAACGTGATATTACTGCAGTAACAAACCACCGTTTCCACATTGCTAATTCAAGAAGAATGCTTCAGTGTACATTCAAGTGAAATGTGCAAAACTTTGTCCAAAATAATACTGATAACAGTGTGTGTTTATATTAAGACGAGACACGACAGGCAAAAACATCGTTTTTTTTTTACTGGTCAATTTTGAGATTTTTGGATATTTGTTTTCAAAAACATGTCTTCTTTCCGACCTCTGGTGAAAAAAAAGAGTCCGAAATACACATTTAGGTCTTTATTTTACTACTCTTTGTCTGCATCTGTAGATTTCTCATAAATTCAACAAAAGTTTGTGTTCTTAATCAACATACTTCTCCGCGAACTCTGCCATCACCCTCTCATCACATGCACCGTCAGGAAGCTCGGCATTGCTTGGAAATATTGAGATCTAGTAAATCAGTATAACATAGACATCTGTAGACATGAAGTGGCAGCTTCAGCCATTTGCAGCTATGAAAAGTCTGGCGGCTGCAGCAGCCATTTAGGTTTTGGCTGAGCCGGCTAGCCAGCCAATAACTTCATCAGCCAGCCATTATTCTCAAAACAAATGGCTTCGGGCTCTACCGGTGACACACTGGCTGTGTGGCGTAAGTGTCTCAGCTGCATGGCGTGTCCGTTTTTATTTCAGCTCCCATGTTAACAGGTTAGAGCTTGCAGACTGCCTGCGTGACGGCTTGAGCCGCGTGGAAAACGCGTGCATGCTAGAAATAGAACCGATGCCTATTTTTCACGCGACACGCAAGCGTGTTGGAAGTGTTTCCAGGCAAAATAGAATAGGAAAAGATGTTATTTTGTACACGAATACATATTAATAAATTGTATTTTGATGGTTGAAAGTCCAGGTTTTGACATAAATTCAGATATAAATATAATTTTTAAGTAAATAAATAAATAACTATCAATTTTCAAATATTGCATCTGTCAATACATAACGAAATATTCTGTAGTCTATTTTGCTGTCAATACTGCTGACAGTGTCTTTATCAGTAGGCTTTATATTTATGCTTAACATGAAGTAGGCTATATAGGGCTTCCACAACTCGCTCCCATATGTCGAACAAGGGTGATCCGTGTCAGCAGCGCCGCGTCAGACACGTTTCTGGTGTGCAAAGACACACAAAATGCGACGCAACCGACACGCAACAGAAACGCCACACTCATGCCACGCAGCCAGTGTGTCATCGGCCAAATACACCAAAGCACAAACTAGGCTGGGCCAGCTAACCAATCTGAGCCCATTGCGTAGTTTTGAGGGACTGGCTTCATAGAACCAGGAAACCATCAGACCGTTTGTACAAGGAGGGGCAGAGCAGTGTAGAATAAAGGTAAATATATATGAAAAATAATGCAATTTTTAAAAAACGAAGCATGACAACATGTTACAGTGCACCCCACAAACACAATCAAGCCTTTGAAAAAATGTGTTTTTTACCACCCCTTTAATGAACGAATAATTGAAAGTATGGGATACCCAGAATAATCAAAGATCTAAATGAAATCAGAATCAATATTTATGATTATTTTCTAATAAGAAACACAATCTAAATTTGATAATCATTTAAAATTCGAGTCAGATTAACCACAGAGCTGAAGTAATATTGAAACTAAATTCTAATAAGGTGAACTTCACTGGAGCGCTGAAAAGACATACACGCATTATACCTTCGCCCACACCATTTGATTCCGTCGTTGGGCCAATGGGTGGCCCTTACACAACAATGTGTGTGCTGTTTATCTTCCGAAAGTGTCACATAGAAGCATTTTTTATGAGAATGTACAGCAGTCTGAAAGGTGCGCCTGTCACTAGTCACGCCACTGTTATCACAGGCCTGTAGGATGTCTGCTGCTAAGATCTGGAGATATGGAAAACATATGCTTTGTAAAAACATCTGATAAACATCTTAGAAAAAGACGTGTTAGAGAAGAAGCGAGGAGGATAATGACTCAGTGAGCAAAGTCCACGGCAGAATCATAGCGATGCTCTTCTATATTGGGGGACACCAGCGGAATGTCAATGTAAGTACTGAGACAATCAATTGTTTTTGGAGACAAAATGTTGTCTTTTGCCTGAATGATTGGCCATTGTTTTGATAATAGTTTATATATAGCCTCCAAACGATTGCTTTTGGAGGGCAATTGGGGTCTGAATTGACCATCAATATAGAGATTGTTTATGTAGCCTAGCGATGTAGCATCTGCTTTTATGTATAGACACAACTGATTGTTCCGTGAATAACTGGAAATCAATGTACTTTCCAAGTCAAAAACTGTTTTTGAAGACTGTAAAAGTTAATTTTCTTTTCTATATAGCTAGGTTTTGTGAGAATTTAGTATTAAAAGCAATAAAATCGTGTGCACAGTTTTAAAGTTTCAAAATAAAAACCACAACGTTTAACATCATGAAATTGTTAGTAATTATTTTTTTAAAAATGTAAAGAATGGTTTATTATATGTGGCGCATGTACAAGCAACTGTAACAACTTTCTCTAGCCCTCAGATCATTTTGTTACCACTTTGGAACTCCAAATGGACTATTTTTTTAAAGGCACTAGTCAGAGAAAAAAACCTTGCAGGAACCTAATTTTTTTGTTATATAATCCTTAAACTTGAAACATAACATCTTAAAACTTGTGTGCATTTCAAGGGATTAAACAATTTTGAATGGTGAGTTGATTCCTAGTGCAAATGTTGATTATTTATCCATTCCATTGATTATATGATTTATATAACCATTTTGCTGATTTATAAAGTGTTGTATAAACAGGGCTATCTACACCATTCCTGTTCTTGGAGATCTACCTTCCTGCAGAGTTCAGCTCCATCTCTGCTCAACACACCTGTCTGTAATTAGCTACTGCTCCTGATGATCTTAATTATCTGATTCAGGTTTGTTTTATCAGGGTTGTAGCTAAATTATGCAGATATGTAGATCTCCAGGAACAGGATTGGGCACCCCTGATCTACACAATATACATAGACGTAAAATGTAGAAAACTTAAATATCTTGGAAACAGTAGCCAATCAGTTGTTTTATTTGGCATATTTGAATTTAGAACATTACAATACACATTACATAGCACATCTCTGAGCAGACAACTTCTAAAAAAAAAATGTAGACCAGTGTTATCTTTGTTTTAATTAAAACTTCTACAAGTCTTAACTACTGGAAATGGAGTTGAAAATGGATTAATGTTATAGAAATATAGAATATAGAAATCTTCATATTACTCAGCTGATCTTGATATATATTCAATGAGTTAATTTAATGCATTAGGGTTGTAGAATGGTTTAGGTGGATTTGGTGTGTTGTCTGTTCTCCAGGAACTGAAGCTCATAGGCCTACCTCTGGAGAGAACATGGGGAGTAGAAAATGTGTGCTGGAAACACTGAACGAGTAATGTAAGCCCCTGTGTATGTACACTATCAGTGTGAATGGCTGGATTATATGAACATCATCCTCCCAAAATCTCATTAATAATCCTAATAACAAGAGGGACCATTTTGGGAAAGATTCATACAGTAAGTGTACTGGGACCTTAATGTGCATGTGTAGAGAGATTTGAGAAAGATAGGATAGGCCAATATATTTTTGAAGAGTTCACCAATACCACACACCAATTCAGACAGACAGACAGACAGACACATGCTTTCTGGGTGCTGAGGTTTGAACCTACCAGCACCACTTTTGCTGTCATAAGCGATTTAGATTTCACTGCTGCCAAACCGAACGTTTGTGCATGAACATCTGCCAAGAGTTTGACACTCACCAATTTATTTTACTTTAAGTGCTGCGTGTCCTGATATTACCCCTAATGATAAATACCGTCCTGTTCAGCCAAAAAATGAGAAGGATCAGGTTGCAAACTGATAATTTAATTTCCCCTGTCAGCAATGCAACGGTCATTTCCATGAACACTCACCCAAGATTACTCTAAAAACCACAAGCAGATAAATCCAACCTCTGGCGGAGAGATATTTGTGGATATATGGTTAGGATCAAGAGGGGTACGAAAAGAACTGATTTAAAAATCTCTGAGCAACTTCATCACAGTTGTTTGCAAAGATTTTAGTACACGTCATTTCCCCGGGGACAAAACAGACAATGTAGTTGAATCTAGCAAGATAAAAAGGTCAAAATTAATCTCTTGTGTGACATCTGCCTAAGCCTCACAGTCAGAATGTGTGTGTGTGTGTGTGCGCGCGTGTGTGTGTGTGTGTGTGTGTGTATAATGGGAGTGACTCAGCCATCACTAGATGGAGGCTGTGTTGCTCTCTTGGACATGTGGTACCATGGCAACAGATAAATCATAACAATTATGAGCATCATCGTGGGCTTGATTGATGGATAGATGATGAAGAGCATTCAGTGAGAGATGAGCAGTGTTTTTATGCAAGGTCAGAGAGCAGACCAGCTGAAGACCAGCCAGAAGCAAATGTTCATACAGTTTACTTATAATTAGCTATAGTTAGAGATGTACTTCAGGGGAAATCAAATAAAAACAAATACAGACAAAAAAGATATTGCAATGTTTAAACATTATTAAATTGATACGTACAATGGCAGTGATTTCACAAGTACATAATAAAAGTATTGATTTCTTCCCATAGAAAAGTAATAATAATGATATCGTTCCAATATTTGAGGTATCAGGTACGTTCCCTTTCAAGGGAACTTCGAGCTGCGTCAAACGCTGCGGGAACGCCCCTGCGTTGTGCGTCATGAAGCACGTATGGAATCAGCCCAATGGAGAGATGAAACGTCATAGGCGGGTGACGTCATCGACCAGGAAACTATAAAGCACCCCAAAAACACAAGCGCATAAGCTTCTGTGCTTTCAGTCGCGCTACATGTGAATCTGTCCCTGTGTGATATTGTCTGTCTTACATACCCTGCACCACACAAACAATTTATCCCTATATATATATATATTGAGAGATTATGGCGGACGAACAGCAGTTTAGAAAGTGTGTTCCTCCCTGCTCGCGTTATTTAACGAGCGGGGATACACATGATCTTTGTGTTGTTTGTTTGGGAGTTCAGCATGCCCAGTTTGCTCTCGAGGGAGCAGACTGTGAGCATTGCGAGCGTTTGCCGTTAAGGACGCTCCGCTCCCGCCGATCGCTCTTTGAGGAGAGCGGTTCGGTGCGCGCTCCCCGCGGTTCGGGTCCCGCTTCTGCCGAGGCAGAGCGGCGGCGCTTATCGTGGGGATCGCAGATGGATCTCACAGCGGGGTTTGAGACGGGCTCTGCCTTATCTCTCCCTTCACCTGTGAGATCCAGTGCCTCAGTCCCGGGTTCGGAAGCACGCGCTGCGGTTTCTTCCGCTCGGGCTGAGGCACCAATGCTGCAGCTATCCAGTTCTGAGGAACTTGATGTTGTTAGTGTTGAGGGAGATGTGGAGGATTCGCCACCCCACACTCCTGAGTGTGATGAGCTTATGGAGGTGTTAACAAGAGCTGTTGAAAAACTTAATATTGAATGGCCAGTGACTAGACAGGAGTCTGTTTCTAAATCAAAGTTGGATGAGAGATTTTTGCCGTCACGTGTGCAGCCTCCACGCCGGTGCCTGCCGTTTTTCCATGATCTCCACACCGAGGTGTCGAAATCATGGAGAAAACCGGTGTCATATAGAGTGTTTAGTCCCCAGACTTCAACATACGCTAATATTATGGGAGCCAAGGCTCATGGTTATGGTGCTTTGCCTTGTGTGGAAGAGACGCTTGCGAGCCATCTCTCCCCCGAAGCAGCATCATCTTTTAAGGCACCGGCATTACCCACCAAGCCTTTAAGAAACACTTCGGCTTTGGTGGGTAAAGCATATTCGGCAGCAGGTCAGGCTGCGTCATGTCTGCATACTATGTCAATCTTGCAGGCATACCAGGCTGATCTGCTAAGGGACATGAGTGAGAGTGAGGAGGTCAGTACTGACGTAGTTCGCGAACTGCGTCAGGCTGCTGATTTATCCCTGCGTGCCACCAGAGAATCGGCCAAATTAATGGGTCGTTCTATGGCAGCTCTGGTGGCCGCAGAAAGACATTTGTGGTTAAATCAGACTAATATTAAAGAGAGAGAAAAAGCTTTCCTTTTAGATGCTCCTCTTTCTCCCATGGGGTTGTTTGGTGATGCTGTGAATTCAGTTATCGATAAATTTCAAGAAGAAAAGAAACAAACTGCAGCTTTTAAAAAGTTTCTTCCCCTTAAAGTTCATGTCCCTGGGGCTGCTGGGCGGGAGCAGCCCCGGCCGTCTTCGAGCTCATCACATAGAGCGCAGCAGAGGCAGAGTGTCGCGTCTCGTGCTCCCCCTGCTGGACAGTGGGCTCAGCCGCGACACTCTCAGCCGAAGCCTTCTCCCAGTAGAACTGATCTGAGGACAGTTATATTGGCTAAGAAGGCTTCGGCTAAGAAGAAGTCCTGACGCCAAGCCGTTCAGGATGCTGAGGGTGGTCCCCACCGAGGCGGAAAGGTGTTCACCTCTTTTTACGGTGCCCATTCCTCCTCCTTCATGACGCACAACGCAGGGGCGTTCCCGCAGCGTTTGACGCAGCGTCTCGTTCCCTATCAGGGAACTAGGGTTACATACGTAACCGAGACGTTTTGTTTATGTTTATAAAAAAAAAGTCTCTTATATGCTCTAACAAGAATGCATTTATTGGATCAAAAACACTGTAGTATTGTGAAATACTACAATTTAACTTTTTTTTCTAATATCTTTTAAAATATTATTTATTCCTGTGATGGAAAAGCTGCATTTTCAGCAGCCCTTATTCTAGTCTTCAGATCCACATTATCATTTGAGAAAGAGTTTTCTTTTTATTAATGTGGAAAACACTTGTGCTGCTTACTATTTGTTGTGGAAACTGTGATTTCAGGATTTATTTGATGAATAGACAGTTCAAAAGAACAGCATTTATGTGAAATAGAAATCTTGTTAGATAAATGCATGATTTGTATTAGCTTTGCCTACGTTTACACGAAAACGATGTACTAAAAACAGAAAAGATTTAGGACAATGTTGTCAAAACTATTCTCCTTTCACACGGATACGTGAAAACTAAAAACGCAGTGTTGTGCATGCCAGGCCAGTAGTATGATGCCACTTTGTAAAGAAACACTATGCACCTACTGTATAGACTGAACATGTAATAATATGCATGCATGTGATGTTTTCACAAATTCACTTTGTATCATACAACTTGCACTTTGAAACCCGTTTTCAAATGTTTGCGTATTCAGGCCCCAAAAACCTTATTCTGAAAGACACAGATAATGGCTTCAAAACGGATAACAAATTCTGCAGAATAATAGAAAAATATTCGGCAGACACATTCATTCATCGTGTTTGCTGGATAACAGCCAGTGGAGCCAGTGGATAGCATGATATTATACTCTACATAAACATCTAAAACCACTATGCAATAATGAGTGTGAGAAGTTAATCAGTGTTAATTCTATAAATGAAATGACTAGAAAAACAAAGACCCTTTCAAGGAAAGTCTGTTCAATCGAGGCCATATTTGCAATGCCTCCGGGCAGTTATTTCAGGCATCCAAGACATAATTCAAGTATTTATGAAAAAGAGGATGTTTTTAACCGAATGTTAGTATGAAAGCTTCTTTTTTCACTTTAACCTCACACCGCCTACCCAAAGTATAAAGATAAACTAAGAAGAAATATAAGAACCCTAATGTCCTGGCCTGACCAATAATCCTACTGTGTGTCCCCTGCAGAGACCTTAGAGAGAAAGAGAAAGATGCTTACACAAGAGCAAAAGGTAATTTCAAAAGCATACAGCTTTTCAACTGCAATGAGAATCAGTGCAGAAAAGTAAAGAGATATTGGAAAGACAAACAAGCTGGAAGTGTAGAGAAGGAATGATGGGACATGTTCTTCAGTTTGGAACCATGCGATAGAGGTGGCCTGCTGTTAATACTATTTTATATCGTAATACAGATAATTCAAATTATATGGGGAGACCGGGGCTAGTTGTCACTCTTTTTACTCAAGTGAATATTTAACAAGGTAGGTTTATGTCTGAAAGTCAATTTCTGCAAAGGCACATACAATAAAGTCTTATTAGCAAAATAAAAATGTCACAGTTTTTTTTTTTTTACAAGAAAGAAAGAAACATAATAGCGGAATAGTGGAGCACATCATCACATATATGAGGTGAGTTGTTATGAAGGGAACCTGCCATTAAACAGCCTAACATGGAGGGTGGAAATATATTCGATTTTTAAAAGCATATACTGCCAGACAAACCTTGTGATTATTAACCTGTTCCTCCATAATTATTAGGACAAATACATAAGAATAAGTATAATAATATTTAACAACAATCAGATTACCTCAACTTTCTATGAACATTATGGTGTTTTAAAAGAACAGTCATTCCCTTTCAGTCGATAACGTCGGACGTAGTCGACGCCGACTGAAATGGGATCTCGCTAGAGAGCCTGTCTTCTTCGAGTACTATTGAACGAGCCAATGTAATTGGCGTGCGTGATTCGCATCACACACTCCGCCCCCGCGGCGCGGGTATAAATACGGAAGTGGATGCACGCACTAGTTGCCTTTCGCTTCGGAGCCGATCGTTTGATGTCTCTGAGAGTGCTGTAACGAGCGAGTGTGTCGGTGTTCTTCAGGAAGACTCTCCCAGTGCTGGTGTTCTACAGCGCGAGTGCAGCGGTGATCGCGAGCTTTGAGCTCTCAACTGCTGTTTTAACAGCAACAAATTTCTAAATGTTTGTGTGTGTTGATGGCTGGTTAGAGGGCGGAAAAGTGAGTGCTTCACTGTTTCAGTTCTCTGTTCAGTGTTGCCGCGGTCATTCCCCTGTGTGCTCCGGCACTGGTGACGGTCCTATTTTCTGAAAGAGCAACACGGGTGCGTTTGCGTCTTTTTCAAGATGTCATTCCGCCCGTGCGTTTCTGGGTGCGGTCGTTCCCTGTCTCTCTCTGATGGTCACAACTGTTGTGTCACGTGTTTGGCTTACAGCACGCTGAGACAGCTTTTGTGGACAGCTCATGTTTTCTCTGTGGGAACATGACTGTCGCAGTGTTGAGGGCGAGACTCGCCTTCGTTCGCGGAGAGCGAGTACCCATTACCATGCCCCACCCTCGGGTGCTGTGTGGGATGGGTGACCGGAGGATAGTGTTGGATGTCCCGCCCGGTAACCATTCCCTGTGGGCTCCTCACTCCTCCCTTCCACTGCAACCACTGGAGCCTCCTGTGTTGTCTGCTGGTCCATCTGTAATGGGTGGGCCGGCGGTTTCACTCGGGGCTCCCCTGGAGGACAGGACGCCGATTGCAGCATCGGAGGGTGAGCTGACTTCTAGAGATGATGACTCGGCTGCATTGTCTCCCTCCGGGAGTTCAATGTTGCCCGAGCCGGATCCAGAATTATCAGCTATGCTGAAACGGGCCGCCGAGGCTGCCGGGCTCGAGTGGAACCTCCACCGTGTCCCGTTCAGTCTCGGTTGGAATCTGGAGTTTGGTATCTTGGGGCGGGCCGCGCTGGTTCTCAGCTCGCCGCCCCAGTGCCTTTCTTTCCCGAAATGCATGGAGAGCTTATCAGGTGGTGAACAGCATCTTTCTCTGCCAGAAACTGCCTGACTAGCTTTTCCCCCTCATTACCCTTGATGGAGGAACGGTGAAGGGTTGCGAGGTGTCCCTCCATTGGAGCGGTCTGTCGACACAGGTGCACCTGTGTCCGGCGGCCGCTGACTTTTGGGGGGATCCTCGTCTCCCCCCTAAGGCCTGTGAGTTTCGTCTGTTCCGACGGGCAGAGCTTACAAAGCCTGTGGGCAAGCCCCTTCCTCTTGCTTGCCATGGCGTTGCTGCAGGCTAGGGCACCCATGGCATGCACGAGGGTAATCCAGACCGTGCGCTCATAGGTGAGCACCGCACTGCATCCGACCTCACCCTCCGGGGTACGGGTGTCGTAGCGTGCGTGATCGGTCTGGCGATGTCCACCTTGGTGGTCCAGTAGCGCCTTCGTTGGCTCAGCCTGGTTGGTATGGCGGATGCGGACAAGGTTCGGTTCCTGGTCTCCCCAATTTCCCAGGTTGGGCTGGTCGGCGACGCGGTGGAGAACTGCATCAAACAGTTCTCTGCCGCTCAAGCGCAGACGGAGGTCATCCGGCACATCCTGCCCCGGTGGCCAGCTGCTGCCTCCACCCGCCGCCGGTGGCAGCTCCTCCGCCTGCTCGTCGCCGTGGGCGTTCTCCGGCCGCCGCTCCTGCTGGCCCTCCGCAGCAGCCTCCACCCAGGCCTCAGCATGGAGCCGGCCGCAGTAGAGACGCCCAGCCCGCTCCAGGCGCTGCCAAGCCAGGTGGCAAGCGACAGCGAAAGCATTCCGGAGCGGGCCGCCCAGGAATGGATGAGATGCTCTTGGAGTGGCACGATCACTCCCTCCCCCCGGGTGAGGGCCGGGTGGAGCCTTTGTTTTTGTGTGTGTCTGTTCCGCCGCTGGCTCGCTAAAAAAAAAAAAAAAAAAAAAAGCGGAGCAAGCGGTACCCACACTTCAAAGAGAGAGCAATTTCATCTGTTCCTGAGTCCCAAGAGGGCCAGTCTGGCGGGTGTGACCCTGTATAGCCTTACACCCCTCAGCTCCCCCTTGGTCGCCAGCAGGCAGCTTGGTGCGTTCGAGGACCCGGTCATCCGCCTTCTCACGCGCCCCCTGCCGCTTGTGGAGACAGGTAAGTGTTGCACAGCACACTAACACCACTCTCTCTACTTTGCTGCCCCACCTCAGGCTCGGCTACCCCGCTCAAGTCAGTGATAGTCATCACATTAGGTGTTGAGCAGACGTGCTCCTGAAAATTCAGTGATATTCATCACACCGAGTGTTGAGCAGTGCTCCTGACTTGTGCGTGCTTATCTTATCCTGCTGGCGAAGGATTTGATATAGCCGCTCCTCCAGCCGGTACGAAGGCCAGTTGTAAACTCGTTCTTCGTGCTACTAGGGGGTGGGTCGTGACCGTCTTGGCCCAAGATTGGTCTGCAGCTTTGACCTGAAAGACAGGTGCTTCAGATCTCTACCTCCCGCACCGCAGGCCATCCTGTGTGTTGCGTCTAAGGGTGGAGTATCAGTACAGTGTCCTTCCCCTCGAGTGCTCCAGAGCCCGTTGGGTCGTCAGGTCAACTGGAAGAGAGTAGTCTCGCCCACGGGCTGAGTATCTCTTTCTTAGTTTTGGAGAGGTACTCGGTCCAACATGTCTCTCCAATGAGAATGTGTTCAGCTGGTGTTGAAGTGAGAAAGGGTCCCACTGAAAGAACTTTCAGAGGCTCCTGGGGTATATGGTAGTCGCAGCCTTTGGCTTCCTCCATATGTGACCGCTTCAGCGCTAGCTTCACGATCGAGTCCCGAGGTGACCGTGGCAGAGCAGCTCACCCTGTGTGACTATAGTTCATCCCAGTCTGCTGCCAAACCCTCTTCAACAGAGGGGCCATGTACAAAGGGCGTGTTTTAACGGGGGCCTGGGCGACCCCCGACTACACGGGCATTCGTGCCTCGAGTTGTTAGACATTGTGACCGTTGCGCAAGCTTCCCCTGCATGTCACAAACTCACCCGTCACCTCCTCCTTGGAGTCAGCCGCTTCTGAGGGCGCCTTGTTCCACTCCTCCCGCTTACTCAATCGTGCCGCCATCGAGCCTCACGACAGTTATAGCCAGGGCAAGTGGAGACTCCATCCCCTGGGTCCGGCTGGGACATGACCATTCCGGGGCCGCTCAGTTGCCCCCCCGGTTTTATTTTTCCGCCAGTGTTTGGGTAAACCGAGCGGACTACCCTTGGACAAACACTGGGTCTCAGCTGCCCCAGGGGCCCGCAGAAATGCGTTTAACCCCAGTGAGCCTTCTAAAAGTGACTGCGACTCATGGTCGCCTTGCGCCTGCAAGTCAGTGAAATTATCACTCTTCATGTTGAGCAGAATTGCTCCTGAAACTCAGTGAAGTTCATCGCACTCAGGTGTTGAGCAGCAATGCTCCTGTAGCTCTGTGAGTTCATCACAGGTAGCTCAGTGAATTCGTCACACGCAGTGCTGAGCAGAAATGCTCCTGGTGCTCAGTGAAGTTCTTCGCACTCAAGTGTTGAGCAGAAATGCTCCTGCAGCTCAGTGAGTTTATCACACTCAGGTGTTGAGCAGTAATGCTCCTGAAGCTCAGTGAACTTGTCACACTCAAGTGCTGAGCAGAAATGCTCCTGTCGTTCAGTGAAGTTCTTCGCACTCAAGTGTTGAGCAGAAATGCTCCTGAAGCTCGGTGAGTTTATCACACTCAGGTGTTGAGCAGGAATGCTCCTGAAGCTCAGTGAACTTGTCACACCCAAGTGCTGAGCAGAAAATGCTCCTGAAGCCCAGTGATCTTCACATGTTGTGTTGAGCAATGCTCCTGTCTTTTGCGCCCGTCGCTTGCACCTACGTGCCAAGTCAGGAGAGGAACAGGTCTTCATAGTTGCCCCTTATTGGCCCAACTAGACCTGGTTCCCTTCAACAGCCTTCCTGACTTCCCCTGAAAACTCTTTCGGGGACGGGGCACGATGGCACACGCGTTCTTCCCCCGGAGATTCCAGGCGGTCTTACATCTGAACGCGGAGGTTCAGGTGACTATCACAAGAACATGTGATAGTTACCATCACTTCTGCGAGCACCCCCTAGAATTGGGTAGCGTGCTTACGCCTTTAGAAGTGGAACCTAGTCGTTGAGTGCGTCTTCTCTCCAGAGGAGATCCTGAAAGCTTTCGATCACTTCAGTGCTCTCTTTCCTGCAAAATGGGTTGCAGTAGGCTGTTTTCCTTCACCCTCAAAATGATGTTGCCTCGGTGTTTAAACGACGCTCATCGTGTTGCAGAGGTATGCAGAAGCACGTTCTGATCGTCAGGTTCCTGAGGAGCAAGGTCTTGTAAATCCTTGTGTCCCTCTTTATCCTCTTGGGCCTTGTCCCTGGTGCGACTGCACTGCAGAGACCGCCCCTGAGCCACTGCAGGCAGTGAGTTAAAAATTCTGTTATATCAGTTCTCCTGCTCGCGTGGTCTCTACTAGAGGGTAGGGACTTGCTCGCTTTCGGTCAACGTATTGTGCCTGGAGTCTGGGCCGGCTAACTCTCACAAGCTGAGACCCCGGCTCGGATTGTGCCCAAGGTTCCTACCTCTCCCGTAATAGGAGCAGGTGGTGAGCCTGCAAGCGCTGCCCTGGAGGAGGCAGATCCAGCCCTGGCTTCTCTGTCCGTTCGCTTGGACGTGTACAGAATGCAAGTCATAGACCTCAGACCAGCTCTTCAAATATCTGTTGGAATTCAGCAGAGAGGGAAGGCTGTTTCCATGCAAAGTTGCACTTAGTGCTTGCCTTCATTTCGGCAAAGGTCCGAGGTGCAACATGTCCACTTAGGTGTTGAGCTCCTCTATGATGAGTGTAAAGTGCTCCGCCTGGGCGTTGACGATATGCTTTGCTAAAACAGATTCTAGAGTTGGGGGCTGGACGACACCTAGTTGAACCGCTGCCTCACGTGGGCTCCCTTCTCATGAAGCCAGTTTCACCGTGAGCCCGGTTCAAGTGTCGGCTTGCTGCGCCATTTCCCCTCCTATGGACTGGATACGTGCGCCTTTCTACTCCAGTTGAGTTCCCTTAAAATTGAACCCTGTTGAGTTCCTCCACACCCCTCCGACGTCGGACGTGCGGAACGTCTGGTGTTAGGCCTACCACTCGTAAGCAGTGTGGAACCTGTGTTAGGCTGGGTCCATATGTTGCGGTCCCTTCGGTGACCCCATATGTGTATTCTTCCACGATACGGCTCCCTGCGGTGAGCCCGTGTCTTCCCTCGGCAGAGTCTCTCTGCCGTCACTGTCCGGTGTGTCTCCCCCCGTCTTAGGCTGGAGCCACCCCAGTGACATTCCATGTGTTAAACTGCCCGGTTTCCGCCCAGTTCATATGTGTATTCTCCACATTACCTCCCTCTGGGTTGGATGTGGCTTCCGCAGCGTCCCTTCCTTCCAACGTACGGGGAATGCTTTCCCAGTGGCCCTGTAGGAACAGCAGTGACTTCCCTGGCCTAAGCCCTGTCCTTCCCCGCCTTAAGTTTGCGGGGGCATCAGGAGGCTTTGGTTTAGGCACTGGAAGGTGGCAGCGTTAGTGGCGTGTTCAATGGTTGATCCCATTTCAGTCGGCGTCGACTACGTCCGACGTTATCGACTGAAAGGGAACGTCCTGGTTGCGTGTGCAACCCACCGTTCCCTGAAGGAGGGAACGGAGGACGTAGTCCCCTTGCCACTACCGCTGGACCACCGCTGACCCCGGGTTACTCTCGGCTCCTCAGCGAAAAGCAACTAGTGCGTGCATCCACTTCCGTATTTATACCCGCGCCGCGGGGGCGGAGTGTGTGATGCGAATCACGCACGCCAATTACATTGGCTCGTTCAATAGTACTCGAAGAAGACAGGCTCTCTAGCGAGATCCCATTTCAGTCGGCGTCGACTACGTCCTCCGTTCCCTCCTTCAGGGAACGGTGGGTTGCATACGCAACCGGGACGTTTATATGAGTAGAAAGGTGGAGTAGATATGGAAGTGAAGGTAATTGAAACAGATGGTAAGTGGTAACTTGTTCTCTTTAAATATTGTGTCACCCTGCAATAGTTACAGGTGCTATCAGAAAATGTATAGCATAGTAGGAGATGTAAAAAAAAACATTTGTAAATAAAAGGTATAAATCTTCAAAAGTCGAAGGGATAACTTTAACTGAATAAACAGTCCTGAGGCCACAACAGCTGCTGAGCAAGTAAAAAAATGTTGGTGATGGTTTCCATAGGCACCAAACAGATGTTCCATGGCAGGCATCTCGGCGGTGGCCATCAACATGTGTACTCTCAACGCTCTGTCGCCTCTCAGCCCTTATGCACTGCACAGAAACCTGCTGATAAAGATCAATGCAATGTCACAGTGGCTGGATCTGACAAATGCTTTCTGACCTCTGTGCTGGGGTTTGGGTAAGAATTAAATGATTTATCAGATTTTCTCATAAATCAACTTTTTTTTATGATAACAATAATGCGCTTCAATACATCACTCTTGCTCGTGTGATACTATAAGCCAAACCCCGAAAAACCTGCTAGCCACCAATGCCATTTAAGTCATTGTATCCTGAAAAAAAACATTGATGGAGACGGCTGGGATTTCTCGCTCAAACTTCTGTTCTGCTTCAACTGTTTGTGTACCACAATCACATAAAAATGTTCCTGAGACAGTTTTATGCTGTACGCATCCCATATGCAGCTGGTCCCTCGGCCTCTGAGACGAAGCCAGAATCACGGCCATCGAGTCGTAACTAACGGATACATGTGTGTGTTAATTAATTCGACAGCCTTTGTGGATTGGGCTGGTTTGTCAGAATCTGTTTTTGCATCCTCTCTCTCTCTCTCGTTTTTCTAATTTCTCAGTTTTTTGTGAAATGAAATGAGACGGCATTCAGGCGATCCAGACAGATGCTGCTGGAGGGTGACTAGCATGCTAATGCTAATGTTATTTTGGAAAGGATGTTGTATTCCTCCCTAGCTCCCTTTTAAAAATTAAGCTGTAACTTATATTGTGCAATTACAAGAAATATCAAGAAAAAATCACGACAAGGCTGACTTTAACGTGTTTTAGAAGCTTAGCAACTCGGTTGTCAGAGTTATTTTGGGTAATTTTTTGCAGCTTACTCAAAGGACCTTAGCATGCTCTCGATGCTTTTCATTTTTACTTTCAATCAAGTTCCTTATGCCCCTCTAGTCACACGCATACTTAATCATGGGGCTATGGCATTTTAATGAGGCATTTCGTGAAGATGTGTTAACAAGCAAACTCAATTACCATGAGGTTTCGATAAGAGAGTAGAGGAAACAGATACAGTGTTGACATTTTTTTTTTAAATGAAAGAGAGAGAAAAAGAGAGAGAATTTTAATATTTTCACAGTGAAGTCTATGATTTAGGCAAAGGCAAAATAACACAAAATTAAAGTCAATATCACAACAGAGGAGTGTTAAATGTGAACACATAACGTGAACACAGGTATGATGGTGCTGTAGTGACACCTGATATTAACATGAAACTCTGCATATTCTTTAGCTAGATTTCATTTACACATGTTCAGATAGAGATTCAATTGCACATATCAGAGGTTGAATATTTCCTTGATGATGATTTTTGAAAATGAAAAAATGAAAAAAAGTTTTCTGTGAGGGTTGTGTTTGGGGTTAGGGGATATATGTTTATACTGTATTGTATTGTATAAAAATCATTATGTCTATGGAAAGTCCACATAAAACATGGAAACCCAACATGTGTGTGTTGGTACACCCACATAAATATTTAGAATAAATTGATCATTAAAACATTCATTTAAATTAAATCAGGATAATACTTAAATTCATTTAAAAAATAGGTTGCTTCAAATGTAATTAAATTTACTGAATAATAAAATAATTTAGAAATACTAAACTGTCATTTTAAAAGGCACAATTTCATATTGTGCATAACACAGGTTTGTAACTTTATCTCTTTTAATCTCACTTAAAGATGTGCAAGTGCAAGACTACAAAAGATGGGTTGGCTCTCTTTACATAATATGCATGTAGCAGTGTTTATAAATGCAACAGTGTTTACATCCCTAAAAGAACAATACTCAGCACAAATTAGAAATAGATGGCAACAGATGGATCAGCAACACAGATGAAGGAAAATAGAATATCTGTTCACCTCTAAGAGAGATGGATCAACCCAGGGGCGTCACTAGGATTTTCATTTTAAGGGGGGCTAAGCCCCCAATGATGGTATGATTTTTTTTTTTAAATAATAAAACAAGTTAACACTTTAGTTTAGGATCTAATGCTCACTATTAATTTCATTTCCATGCAAAGGCAGGGTTTTATAATCACTGTGGTCCCAAATGTGAGGTAGGGCAGATAGCGGGGTTCTGGGTTTTCCCGAGAAAATTTTGATTTCTCTCAACATATGTGCATTTTAAGATGTTTTGAAGGCCAATAAAATTGGATAACAGCTTTAAAACCATGTCAGTGGGCAGCTGATTATTTTTCTCTCCTCATCAGCATCACACTCTTTTTCTCTTTGTTTTTATCTTGGCCTGTCTCTTCCCCTCCTAAAGCTGAGCTTTGACTGATATAGGATTTTCATTTTTGTCTGTCAGTGAAGAAAGTAAACATAGGGTCAACTGATAGGTTGATTATGCCTATGCATCATTTTCTCAGTTGCGTTTATTTACTGAAAGCTACTAAAGCTAGGTAATTAGGTTTATTAAATGCATTCACAATATGTAGGCTACACATTCATTATTGATCTTATGCCTACAGGGCCATAGACAGGGCTTTATAATCAAAGAGGTCCTAAATTTGAGGTTGGTAGGGGGTTCAATTTTTTTATTTCTCTGATATGTGTATTTCAAGACGTTTGAAGACCAAAAAAGGATAAGAAATAGCTTTAAAACCATGTCAGTGGGCAGTAGATTATTTGACAATACCTGCTCTCTCCTCATCTCCATCACTCTTTCTTTTTTTCTCAGTCTCTTGAATCCCTTTCTCTTCCCCTCTTAAAGCTGAGCTTTTCTAATTTACTAAAGGCTACAATTTGTATTATATTCTCAATATGTACACATTCATTATTAATCTTGTGCCGAACATGATGAAAACGGCTTTGTTAATGTTTATTGTCCCCTCACAATGACAGTAAACTAATTATTAGCCTACAGTACATTACATGAGTCAAGTTACATAGGCCTATTTTCAGTTCAAAATGGCGAAAATAGACAGAACTATATTAGTTTGCCTGACAATTTTTGACATTCGTTTAACATTTATGACCTAAAAAAATGTCAAATATAAAATGTTAAGTTTAGCTACTTACATCTTATCTCGCACTTGACCGTACGCATCCAGACGAACTGTTAAAATTCGCGCTCAGCAGCGTCTGTGAACATAAAGCCCGCGTACTTTGATTTGATTGGTCATCTCAAATATTCTGACATTGACGAGCAGTGACAGACCAATGAGGCTCAGATGAACACACACACACACACCCTGTCTTCTGTTTCTGACGTGCTCTCTGCTCGGCGCCGCTGCGGATTGAAGATGAAGAACGCGCTGAATCTGATTATAACAAGACTGAAGCGAACACAAATTTGTGTAGCCTACATTAATCACACATTTTTGTGTGATTAACTCACACAGCTGAAGCCCCCTTAAAAAGGTCCTAGCGACGCCCCTGGATCAACCACTGTTGGTCTGGATGACAAGAGGGGTGAAGTGGCCCCCTTGCTTTGTGCAGATACTCTCAAACAATGAAGCCTGACTGACTGGGCTGCTCTGGCTTTCATGAACTTCCACAATAACTACAGGTGGACTACAGCCCTCTGAGAGCTTTGTAGTGGGGCAGAAATAGCATTAGCTGTAAGGTTACATTAAAAAAGCTGAATCACCATGCTAACTTGGGCCAATGGCACATTGACACAGGCAACTGCTGAGAGGAGGTTGAGAGATGTTCCAGGACAGAGAGCACTCAAAACGCTGACTCCATTTCAACTGGAAATAAGTGGGGGTGTAGACAGAGAACAATTACCAACATGAGATGAGCAATTTGTTATTTATATTTATTCATATTTTGTTGCATAGTTTTGCTACACGGTTATCGCTTAACCAGTGACACACTTCTTAAACTGACAGCTAAGCAGAAAAATCAGTTAGGTAACAATGTGAATTATTCTTTATATAAATATCTGCAATAAAGTTGAACATACTGTATATGTTGGTTATGGCAGTTCTAGTGGCTCTGGGCAGATCCAATAGTTTTAAACGTCAGCAGAGTGTATGTGGATGTGAACACTGGAGACGGTAGGGAGAATCGTTGTTAATCTCTCGCTAATCGTTCTTAGTGTTATGAGGTGTGCGTTCTTGAAGCGCTGGTCTGTATTTAAGAACGTTGCCTAATCTATTTCCTTTCTCAGTTGTGAGAACCTGACGCAGTAATTGGGTTGCTGTTGCTTCTCTGCTCTGTTTCTCGCCAGAGAAAGCTAAGGTTTCACTGTTTCTTGATAAGCATTGACTAATTTTCTCGACGATCGGTATGTATTACTTTTACATGTACATACATTAGGTTAGGAGACAATGAATATAGGAGAGTAACAGTCTCATTTTGTTTATAGGTTCGTGGAGGCCCATACCTGCATTCCAGTCGTGGTGCTTCGCCTTCATTCGTGGCTGCAGTGTTCTGTTTCCAAAATAATTTAGGTTTTCAGTTAATTGTGTTGATGTTTTTTGTTGTTTTTTGACTGTTGTGTTGTTTTTGATTTGTAATATTCTTTTTGACTTTTAGGATCGTTTCTAAAGTCTGAATTGTCTATTGCTTTTAATTTATTTCTATCATCTTTCTTTGGTTTTCTTTAGTTTTATTTTACTTGCTCTTTCCAGTTGCATTAGATTTGTTTGTTTGATATGTAATTTTGTTGTGTTTTCTTTATTGATTTTTCTTTTGAAATATATTTGTTTGTATTTTGTGTTCATTTGTCTTTGCTCTAAATAACTGGTTATTTACTGACTCATTATTTATTTTCTGACTCATTATTTGCAACATTTATTTTTCTTTATACTGGTTTTCCGTTTGACTAAGTTGATTGAGCTTTATACTCAAACCCAGCCCCAAAGTGACGATTTATTTGATGTACATCTTTTTGTGTGTGTTGGAAGGGCCTGAGCACCAGGGGCAGAGGATCTGGCTTATTTGGCTGGTGGTATCTTCTGGTTGGTGTCTTGGTGGTATGTGTGTGCACAGTGAAGTGCAGTGATCCTTCATCTGTGGGTGGCGTGGTCTGACTTTCTGCCTCTGTTGGTAAGCCCTCGTCCCTGGCCTTGACTTTGTCCTCAACCCCTAGTGGCCTGTTGAATTGGAACAAAGTGCACCATAACCATTTTAATATTGTTCTCCTTTAAGAATTGTCAATAAGGTTTATTTTTGTATGATGACCCATGTCTCTGACTCTTACCGGTGAAACGAACCTGTCGATGCCTTTTGTAGGGGCTCATTTTAATTCTTTGGGTGAAATTTCCAGGGTGGGGTAGTCGTACAATCTTGTTCGTTTGTTATAATTCATTAAGAAACTCCTTTTTAGCCCTTGTACCCCCGCCACATAGATATGGGATTTTAGAGTATGGTTGCTAGGTGATTTTGATTTGGAACCTTCAGAAAACTTTATCTAGATTTTTCTCAAAATTGACTTTGCTGACTCTATTGACTTCAAAAAGGTCTAGCTAATTTATTTTTTGTCTGCTTCCAACAAATCATACATTATTTTAAGTTTTTTTTTAATGGAGAATGTGAAAATAAATTTAGAAAATTTGCTCATTCTTACTCATTATGCCAGCACGGGCCACAAATGTCAACTTAAATGTCCACCAAACAGAACATAAATGTAACATTACACCCTCCCCCTCCCCCTGGGGATGAATCAACAAAGCTTTAATGAGAATATTTCAAAGGAATACAACACAGGAATGTAAGTATATGCTAAGTCTCCTAAATGGTAACTTAGCTTGATAATAACAATGAGTCTTTCTGATGCAGGTCTCAGGACTGAAGAGGATTCAGAGACTGCCCAGCGAACGTAGAGGATCATAAAGATGATGGGGAACAGGAGTGCAGGTAAGTAGTCAGGTAAGGCCTGGGACACACTAGACTATTTTCAAATCTTACCCAATTTTAAAACTGTGGGACACAGTTTTAGGCAGTTTCAACATATTTTTTGCATTATAATCCTCCGAATGCACACACTAGAAGATTCATTCGGATAGTGAGACCACACACCTGTCGATTGTAGTAAAATTTCCACAGACGAGATCTCATGGAGACTCGCAAGATCAAACGTGATCTGAGAAGAAAAACAAATAGAGTCGTCAACTGGTCATCCTGGCACGAGTTTTGTTAAACCAAGGAGACAAAAAGAATATGGGTCATCTTCTTTCTCAATACTTCACGTTTGTGGCTGCCAAGTTTCAACTACAGAAGCACGCAACATCTGGTTGGTGAAGCTTGCTAGCTCTCATTGGCTACCGTGGCAATTGGAGTCAGAGGGAGCCCAATCAGAAGATTTCGGATCGTGCGGGCTCCGACGAATATAATCGCTAAAATAACCATTATGACACCACTCAACTGAGCATTTTTTGGATAACAAGTTGTTTGCGACAAGCCTTGAATCGGGCCGTGCCCCTGATTGCTAGGGGGTGCAAATTGGGGTGCAAATTGGGGGTGCAAAAACCCCAGCGAGCTGCTCCGCACATGCCCTGAGTACGCGTCCAGGGATGTTGTCTGGTCCAGCAGCCTTGTGCCCGCTGATCCTGCTCAGTGCATTGCAGACATCTGTGGAGGAGAGTGTGATTGGCGGGTGGTCTGCTGGGGATATGAGCTTGGTGGCAGTTTCTCTGTTGTCTCTTTCAAAGCGAGCATAAAAGTCCTTTAGCTCGTTCAGGAAGTGGACATCAGTGGGTGCGGAGGTGGAGTGAGTGGGTTTGTAGTCACTGAAGGCCTGAATGCCCTGCCACACGCGTCGAGGGTCAGCGTTGGAAAAGTGTCCCTCTATCTTAAGCTTGTAGCAGTGCTTGGGCTTGAGAGGTGCATACTTGGGCGTGAGGAACAAAGAAAGGTGGTCTGACTGTCCCAGGTGGGGGAGGGGTGTCGCGACGTAAGCTCCAGCCATGCTTGTGTAAACATGGTCTAAAGTTTTGTTTCCTCTGGTGTGACAGGAAACATGCTGTTGAAATTTCGGTAGCACTGACTTTAAGTTTGGATGATTAAAATCACCCGCAACAATAAACGCAGCTTCCGGGTGGACGGTCTGTTGTTTACTGATGGTTGCGTGAAGTTCTTTCATAGCAAACTTGGCATCAGCATCCGGGGGAATATAGGCTGCAGTGATAATAGTGGAAGTGAACTCCCGCGGTAGATAAAACGGTCTACATTTAACCATGAGAAACTCAAGGTTAGCTGAACAATGTCTCCCAACAATAGCAGAGTTTGTGCACCAAGCTTTGTTAATATAAATGCACAATCCACCACCTCTGGTCTTACCGGAGCCATCTAATGTTCTATCCGCCCGGAATGTATGGCGTCCCGCTAGCTCAATAGCGTTGTCCGGTATTCCGCTGTTTAACCATGTTTCTGTGAAGATTAGGACATTACAGTTCAAAAGTCTCTTGTTGCATGTGATGTTGAGTCGAATCTCGTCCATTTTGTTCAACAGCGACCGTACATTGGCAAGGAAAATGCTGGGTAAAGAGAGCCTATGTGGTGTTAGCTTTAGCTTAGCTCTTAGTCCTCCGCGCTTCCCCCGTCTTTGTTTACGATCTCGACGCCGCCTGCGAGCACTTCCGCCCGGCCGGGCAGAGTGCATAGCCTCGGGTGTTCTGGCGATCTCAGGAAGCAGTCGAAGGTTGTCCATAAAACTGTTGGAAGTTCGCGAACCAATATCCAAAAGCTTTACATACGTATCTAAAGCCCTAACATGGCAGAGCAGATTTAGTTTCTCTTGGTCCGATGTCAAAAATGGAGGAGGACAGAAAGCCTGCAGTACAATAGGCGTGACCACATTAGTTGGAACCTTGGGAACATACTCCGGCCTAGGAAGGAGGAAAGCCTTCGCCATGCCTGGTGAAAATTCCAAGCACGAGGGAGAGACCGGCAGAGCTTGAATATCTCCTATTATTTTTAATGAAGATATAGCAAGAAGAAATACAGTCTTTAGAGTGAGGAATTTCTCAGAAACTTCTTCAATGAGCTCGAATGGTGCTAGAGAGAGACCTTCTAGAACAACCGCCAGGTCCCAGGTCGGCACCCTCGTGCGAACTGCTGGCCTCAGCCTCAGAGTGCCACAAAGGAAACGGGTTACAAGTGGGTGTCTCCCGAGAGAAGCTCCACTCCATGGGACGTGGTAAGCAGATAAGGCCATCACATACACATTCAGTGTGGAGTGGGATAACCCTGTGGAGAAACGCTCCTGAAGGAATTCCAGCACTGCACCCACTGGGCAGTTAACTGGGTCCAGCTGGTGTTCTCCAAACCAAGAGGTGAACATTTTCCACCTCAAAGCATATAATTCCCTAGTGGCCGGAGCTCTGGAGTGGAGGATGGTCTCCATGACCTCAGTCGAGAGACCAGATTCTATGAGCTGGGCCCCCTCAGAGGCCAAGCCCACAACCTCCATAGATCTGGGCGGGGGTGAAGTATCGACCCTCTCGCCTGAGAGAGAAGGTCCCTCCTGACCGGAATCTCCAGAGGAGAGCCGTCGAGGAGAGATATTAGGTCCGCAAACCAAACTCGGGCCGGCCAGTACGGGGCTACCAACAGTAGACTGACCCTGTCCCGGTGAACCCTCTCCAGAACTCCTGGGAGCAGACCAATCGGGGGAAATGCATACAGGCGTGACCTCGGCCACTCCTGTACCATAGCGTCCAACCCCAGAGGGGCTGGAGGACTTAGGGAAAACCACAGTTGGCAATGTGATGTTTCCCTGGATGCAAAAAGGTCTACCTCGGCACGACCGAAATGTTTCCAGAGGAGCTCCACCACCTCGGGGTGGAGTCTCCATTCCCCGGGCCTCGGCCCCTGCCTCGACAGGATGTCTGCCCCCTGATTTAAATACCCCGGGATATAAATCGCCCTCAATGAAATAAGCTTCCCCTGGGACCATAGAAGGATCTGGCGAGCCAGCTTGTACAACGGGCGCGAACGCAGACCCCCCTGAAGGTTTATATAAGAGACCACCGATGTGTTGTCTGACCGGACAAGAACATGATGACCTCTCAGGTCTGGGAGGAAGTGTTTCAGAGCCTGAAACACCACTAGCATTTTTAGACAATTTTTATGCCATTGAAGATGATGGTCCTGCCACAGACCCTGAGCTGAGCGACCACTCATGATCGCCCCCCAGCCTTTGAAAGAGGCATCCGTCGTTAGTGTTGCACGATGACACGGAGCCCCCAACTCAGGACCTAGGGACAGGAACCAAGGTTCCTTCCACATAGCCAGGGCACGGAGACACCGTCGCGTGACCTTGATCTTGCGGAGCGGGTTTCCCCTCGGGGGGAGAACCCCTTGGTCCTGAGCCACCACTGCAGTGGTCTCATGTACAGCAGGCCGCAAGGTATAACGTTGGACGCTGAAGCCATCAGACCCAGAATTCTCTGATACTCTTTTACAGTGAGTGACTGGCCTAGCTTTGCATGTTTGACGGCTAAGAGAATCGAAGCTATACAAGCAGGAGACAGACGTGCCTGCATCGTCGTCGAATCCCAAACCACGCCCAGAAAAGTGGTCCTCTGTACTGGAGAAAGCACACTCTTCTTGCCGTTGAGCCTCAACCCCAACTTTTTTATATGGGCGAGAACGACATCTCGATGCCGAATCGCCTGATGCTCTGATTGAGCCAGAATCAACCAATCGTCTATATAATTTAAAATGCGGATGCCCTGGAGTCGCAGTGGAGCCAGAGCAGCATCCATACATTTCGAGAAAGTTCGGGGAGACAGTGCTAGGCCGAAAGGAAGAACCCGATATTGGTACGCTTCGCCCCCGAAAGCGAACATCAGGAACTTCCTGTGTTGTGGAAGGATGGAAATGTGGAAGTATGCGTCCTTTAGATCTATCGTGACAAACCAGTCCTCGGGCCTGATCTGTGACACGATCTGCTTGAGAGTCAGCATCTTGAACTTGAGCTTCCCTACTGAGCGATTTAATAGGCGCAGATCTAAAATTGGACTCAACCCCCCATCCTTCTTTGGAACAATGAAATATCAGCTGTAATATCCCAAGTCTCTGCTGGGAGGAAGAACTCGGTCTATAGCCCCTTTCAGCAGCAGAGTTTTCACCTCCTGTTCCATAACCAGAGCCTGCTCGGGGTCCACCACTGTGGGAAGAACCCCTCTGAAGCATGGAGGGCGTGATCTGAACTGAATCGCGTACCCGTGCTCGATAGTCTGCAGGACCCACTGAGATATATTTGGAAGGCTCTTCCAATCCGCCAAAATTTCTACTAAGGGTACCAGTCTCTTGAAACTGGCCTCTGGAATATTTTGAGTGGCAGACACAGTGCCCTGTAACGGCACACCGGCAGGGATCAACTGGTCTAACCGCTCCACACTGCTCAGTGCTTTAAGTGGCCCAAAAGAGGTGCCGGTACTCTATTATTATTTATTTTTATTTTATTTTTTTTGCTGACTTTTATATACAGCAGTCAAAAGACGACCTTATAAAAAATAATAAATCCTTTTATTAGTTTATGGATCTTCTTGAGCTAGAAAGAGCTACTGAACATAAATAAAATGTGCAAAAGGGTATTGAAAAAATACCCTTATAAAGAGCTACAGTAGAAAGAGCTACTGAACTTAAATAAAATGTGCAAAAGGGTATTGAAAAAATACCCTTAGAAAGAGCTACAGTAGAAAGAGCTACTGCACTTAAATAAAATGTGCAAAAGGGTATTGAAAAAATACCCTTAGAAAGAGCTACAGTACAAAGAGCTACTGAACTTAAATAAAATGTGCAAAAGGGTATTGAAAAAATACCCTTAGAAAGAGCTACAGTAGAACGAGCTACTGAACATAAATAAAATGTGCAAAAGGGTATTGAAAAAATACCCTTAGAAAGAGCTACTGCAGAAAGAGCTACTGAACTTAAATAAAATGTGCAAAAGGGTATTGAAAAAATAACCTTAGAAAGAGCTACAGTAGAAAGAGCTACTGAACAAATAAAATGTGCAAAAGGGTATTGAAAAAATAACCTTAGAAAGAGCTACAGTAGAAAGAGCTACTGAACATAAATAAAATCTGCAAAAGGGTATTGGAAAAAATACCCTTAGAAAGAGCTACAGTAGAAAGAGCTACTGAACATAAATAAAATGTGCAAAAGGATAGTGAAAAAATAACCTTAGAAAGAGCTACAGTAGAAAGAGCTACTGAATATAAATAAAATGTGCAAAAGGGTATTGGAAAAAATACCCTTAGAAAGAGCTACAGTAGAAAGAGCTACTGAACTTAAATAAAATGTGCAAAAGGTTATTGGAAAAAATTACCTTAGAAAGAGCTACTGTAGAAAGAGCTACTGAACATAAATAAAATGTGCAATAGATTATTGAAAAAATAACCATAGAAAGAGCTACTGTAGAAAGAGCTACTGAAAATAAATAAAATGTGCAAAAGGGTATTGAAAAAATTTTGAACAAAATGTACATAAAATTAATTATAAAACATAATAACCATAGTGTTCATTGTATTTGTATTTTAACCAAGCTTCTATGGTTGCGCGTTTCACACTCCCTCTCCGGGGACATTCTAAAACGCTTAACGTGAAAAACGCTTAACTTGGATTTCTGCACTAAGACAGTGATTCTGCACTAAGACAGCACTGAAACTGCTCCTCGGAGTGAGCGAGCGTCCCTCGGGAAAGCGCTCGCTGGGACCGTCTACGCCCCGGCACGCAGGCGGGGTTGGTAGGACGGGCCCCTGAGGGCACCAAGAGAGAACGGGCGCCGTGTACTGCGGCGAACACCTTTCTGTCTGGGTGGGGACCACCCTCAGTACCCTGACGTTTGTGGCGTCAGGGCTTCTTCGACGAAGCCTTCGTGGCGACAATAACCGTCCTCAGATCGGCTTTGCCCCTGGAAGACCTCGACTGATAGCGTAGCGACGCTCCTTTTCTGTTGCGCCCTGTGCGAGGAGCTACTCGATGGCCGGGGCTGCTCTTTTCGCCCAGCAGCCCCGGGGACATGCACCCTGAGGGGGAGGAACTTCTGGAGTGCCGCCGCCTGCTTCTTCTCTTCCTGAAACCTGTGGGTGCAAAATAATTTACTGATAGCCCCATTAAATAACAATAAGGATAAACAATATTTCAAAAATACTTATCTAACATATGACTAATAATAAATTAACCCTAACAACCTAAAATGCTAAATCGGGGATATCTATAGGCCTATCTAGCATAAAAAAATTTTTGAAAAAAATCTCAGTTGCTCACAAAAGCACTCAGGAGAACAACAGCCAAGATGTAAGAAACAAAAAAACTCTACATGCAACAAGAACCAAAATTTATTCAGACATCTTCAACATTTATCAAATTATCACAGTTCCCTATCAGGGAACTCGAGCTGCGTGACAACGCTTTGGGAACGCCCCTGCGTGAGTGCGTCATCAAGCACTCTGAAATCAGTCCAATGGCGAGACGGAACGTCATAGGCGGGTGACGTCATCGACCAGGAAACTATATAAGCACCCCAAGACACAAGCGCGTCAGCTTCTGAATCTCAAGCAAACGCTCTGTGTGTGAATTATATCAGTCAGTGTCTCAAGTGTTTTTGTCTGTCCCTAGAAGTTGCTAGGCAACTTGGTAAATATGGTCATCGAGAGGTTTCAGGAAGAGAAGAAGCAGGCGGCGGCGCAGAGCAGAGACTACATTACCCATACACCCTTGAGTTTTACAAGTGAAAAGCGCATGCGTCGCTTTTGCCGCTGTCAGTGTCAACCAACGTGGTCCCGAGAGGGGGACATTCTAAAACGCTTAATGTGAATAACGCTTAACGTGGCTTACTGTACTAAGACAGTGATATTGAAACACCAAACTCGGTACACATCATATTAATAAACCATACTATGTATAAAAAAATCAGATGAGCCCAGAATATGAACGCAACGCGTTTAATTACACATTAAGCGTTTTCCTCCCATAGAAAACCGTTATAAGAAAACGCTAAACGTGGCTTACTGTAGGCTACTAAGGCAGTGATATTAAAAGCCACGTTAAGCGTTTTCTTATAACGGTTTTCTATGGGAAGAAAATGCTTAACGTGTAATTAAACGCGCTGCGTTCATATTCTGGGCTCATCTTATTTTTTATACATAGTATGGTTTATTAATATGATTTGTACTGAGTTTGGTCTCTTAATATCACTGTCTTAGTGCAGAAATCCAAGTTAAGCGTTTTTCACGTTAAGCGTTTTAGAATGTCCCCGGAGAGGGAGTGTGAAACGCGCAACCATAGAAGCTTGGTTAAAATACAAATACAATGAACACTATGGTTATTATGTTTTATAATTAATTTTATGTACATTTTGTTCAAATTTTTTTCATTACCCTTTTGCACATTTTATTTATTTTCAGTAGCTCTTTCTACAGTAGCTCTTTCTATGGTTATTTTTTCAATAATCTATTGCACATTTTATTTATGTTCAGTAGCTCTTTCTACAGTAGCTCTTTCTAAGGTAATTTTTTCCAATAACCTTTTGCACATTTTATTTAAGTTCAGTAGCTCTTTCTACTGTAGCTCTTTCTAAGGGTATTTTTTCCAATACCCTTTTGCACATTTTATTTATATTCAGTAGCTCTTTCTACTGTAGCTCTTTCTAAGGTTATTTTTTCACTATCCTTTTGCACATTTTATTTATGTTCAGTAGCTCTTTCTACTGTAGCTCTTTCTAAGGGTATTTTTTCCAATACCCTTTTGCAGATTTTATTTATGTTCAGTAGCTCTTTCTACTGTAGCTCTTTCTAAGGTTATTTTTTCAATACCCTTTTGCACATTTTATTTGTTCAGTAGCTCTTTCTACTGTAGCTCTTTCTAAGGTTATTTTTTCAATACCCTTTTGCACATTTTATTTAAGTTCAGTAGCTCTTTCTACAGTAGCTCTTTCTAAGGGTATTTTTTCAATACCCTTTTGCACATTTTATTTATGTTCAGTAGCTCGTTCTACTGTAGCTCTTTCTAAGGGTATTTTTTCAATACCCTTTTGCACATTTTATTTAAGTTCAGTAGCTCTTTGTACTGTAGCTCTTTCTAAGGGTATTTTTTCAATACCCTTTTGCACATTTTATTTAAGTTCAGTAGCTCTTTCTACTGTAGCTCTTTCTAAGGGTATTTTTTCAATACCCTTTTGCACATTTTATTTAAGTTCAGTAGCTCTTTCTACTGTAGCTCTTTCTAAGGGTATTTTTTCAATACCCTTTTGCACATTTTATTTATGTTCAGTAGCTCTTTCTAGCTCAAGAAGATCCATAAACTAATAAAAGGATTTATTATTTTTTATAAGGTCGTCTTTTGACTGCTGTATATAAAAGTCAGCAAAAAAAATAAAATAAAAATAAATAATAATAATAGAGTACCGGCACCTCTTTTGGGCCACTTAAAGCACTGAGCAGTGTGGAGCGGTTAGACCAGTTGATCCCTGCCGGTGTGCCGTTACAGGGCACTGTGTCTGCCACTCAAAATATTCCAGAGGCCAGTTTCAAGAGACTGGTACCCTTAGTAGAAATTTTGGCGGATTGGAAGAGCCTTCCAAATATATCTCAGTGGGTCCTGCAGACTATCGAGCACGGGTACGCGATTCAGTTCAGATCACGCCCTCCATGCTTCAGAGGGGTTCTTCCCACAGTGGTGGACCCCGAGCAGGCTCTGGTTATGGAACAGGAGGTGAAAACTCTGCTGCTGAAAGGGGCTATAGACCGAGTTCTTCCTCCCAGCAGAGACTTGGGATATTACAGCTGATATTTCATTGTTCCAAAGAAGGATGGGGGGTTGAGTCCAATTTTAGATCTGCGCCTATTAAATCGCTCAGTAGGGAAGCTCAAGTTCAAGATGCTGACTCTCAAGCAGATCGTGTCACAGATCAGGCCCGAGGACTGGTTTGTCACGATAGATCTAAAGGACGCATACTTCCACATTTCCATCCTTCCACAACACAGGAAGTTCCTGATGTTCGCTTTCGGGGGCGAAGCGTACCAATATCGGGTTCTTCCTTTCGGCCTAGCACTGTCTCCCCGAACTTTCTCGAAATGTATGGATGCTGCTCTGGCTCCACTGCGACTCCAGGGCATCCGCATTTTAAATTATATAGACGATTGGTTGATTCTGGCTCAATCAGAGCATCAGGCGATTCGGCATCGAGATGTCGTTCTCGCCCATATAAAAAAGTTGGGGTTGAGGCTCAACGGCAAGAAGAGTGTGCTTTCTCCAGTACAGAGGACCACTTTTCTGGGCGTGGTTTGGGATTCGACGACGATGTAGGCACGTCTGTCTCCTGCTTGTATAGCTTCGATTCTCTTAGCCGTCAAACATGCAAAGCTAGGCCAGTCACTCACTGTAAAAGAGTATCAGAGAATTCTGGGTCTGATGGCAGCAGCGTCCAACGTTATACCTTGCGGCCTGCTGTACATGAGACCACTGCAGTGGTGGCTCAGGACCAAGGGGTTCTCCCCCCGAGGGGAAACCCGCTCCGCAAGATCAAGGTCACGCGACGGTGTCTCCGTGCCCTGGCTATGTGGAAGGAACCTTGGTTCCTGTCCCTAGGTCCTGAGTTGGGGGCTCCGTGTCATCGTGCAACACTAACGACGGATGCCTCTTTCAAAGGCTGGGGGGCGATCATGAGTGGTCGCTCAGCTCAGGGTCTGTGGCAGGACCATCATCTTCAATGGCATAAAAATTGTCTAAAAATGCTAGTGGTGTTTCAGGCTCTGAAACACTTCCTCCCAGACCTGAGAGGTCATCATGTTCTTGTCCGGTCAGACAACACATCGGTGGTCTCTTATATAAACCTTCAGGGGGGTCTGCGTTCGCGCCCGTTGTACAAGCTGGCTCGCCAGATCCTTCTATGGTCCCAGGGGAAGCTTATTTCATTGAGGGCGATTTATATCCCGGGGTATTTAAATCAGGGGGCAGACATCCTGTCGAGGCAGGGGCCGAGGCCCGGGGAATGGAGACTCCACCCCGAGGTGGTGGAGCTCCTCTGGAAACATTTCGGTCGTGCCGAGGTAGACCTTTTTGCATCCAGGGAAACATCACATTGCCAACTGTGGTTTTCCCTAAGTCCTCCAGCCCCTCTGGGGTTGGACGCTATGGTACAGGAGTGGCCGAGGTCACGCCTGTATGCATTTCCCCCGATTGGTCTGCTCCCAGGAGTTCTGGAGAGGGTTCACCGGGACAGGGTCAGTCTACTGTTGGTAGCCCCGTACTGGCCGGCCCGAGTTTGGTTTGCGGACCTAATATCTCTCCTCGACGGCTCTCCTCTGGAGATTCCGGTCAGGAGGGACCTTCTCTCTCAGGCGAGAGGGTCGATACTTCACCCCCGCCCAGATCTATGGAGGTTGTGGGCTTGGCCTCTGAGGGGGCCCAGCTCATAGAATCTGGTCTCTCGACTGAGGTCATGGAGACCATCCTCCACTCCAGAGCTCCGGCCACTAGGGAATTATATGCTTTGAGGTGGAAAATGTTCACCTCTTGGTTTGGAGAACACCAGCTGGACCCAGTTAACTGCCCAGTGGGTGCAGTGCTGGAATTCCTTCAGGAGCGTTTCTCCACAGGGTTATCCCACTCCACACTGAATGTGTATGTGATGGCCTTATCTGCTTACCACGTCCCATGGAGTGGAGCTTCTCTCGGGAGACACCCACTTGTAACCCGTTTCCTTTGTGGCACTCTGAGGCTGAGGCCAGCAGTTCGCACGAGGGTGCCGACCTGGGACCTGGCGGTTGTTCTAGAAGGTCTCTCTCTAGCACCATTCGAGCTCATTGAAGAAGTTTCTGAGAAATTCCTCACTCTAAAGACTGTATTTCTTCTTGCTATATCTTCATTAAAAATAATAGGAGATATTCAAGCTCTGCCGGTCTCTCCCTCGTGCTTGGAATTTTCACCAGGCATGGCGAAGGCTTTCCTCCTTCCTAGGCCGGAGTATGTTCCCAAGGTTCCAACTAATGTGGTCACGCCTATTGTACTGCAGGCTTTCTGTCCTCCTCCATTTTTGACATCGGACCAAGAGAAACTAAATCTGCTCTGCCATGTTAGGGCTTTAGATACGTATGTAAAGCTTTTGGATATTGGTTCGCGAACTTCCAACAGTTTTATGGACAACCTTCGACTGCTTCCTGAGATCGCCAGAACACCCGAGGCTATGCACTCTGCCCGGCCGGGCGGAAGTGCTCGCAGGCGGCGTCGAGATCGTAAACAAAGACGGGGGAAGCGCGGAGGACTAAGAGCTAAGCTAAAGCTAACACCACATAGGCTCTCTTTACCCAGCATTTTCCTTGCCAATGTACGGTCGCTGTTGAACAAAATGGACGAGATTCGACTCAACATCACATGCAACAAGAGACTTTTGAACTGTAATGTCCTAATCTTCACAGAAACATGGTTAAACAGCGGAATACCGGACAACGCTATTGAGCTAGCGGGACGCCATACATTCCGGGCGGATAGAACATTAGATGGCTCCGGTAAGACCAGAGGTGGTGGATTGTGCATTTATATTAACAAAGCTTGGTGCACAAACTCTGCTATTGTTGGGAGACATTGTTCAGCTAACCTTGAGTTTCTCATGGTTAAATGTAGACCGTTTTATCTACCGCGGGAGTTCACTTCCACTATTATCACTGCAGCCTATATTCCCCCGGATGCTGATGCCAAGTTTGCTATGAAAGAACTTCACACAACCATCAGTAAACAACAGACCGTCCACCCGGAAGCTGCGTTTATTGTTGCGGGTGATTTTAATCATCCAAACTTAAAGTCAGTGCTACCGAAATTTCAACAGCATGTTTCCTGTCACACCAGAGGAAACAAAACTTTAGACCATGTTTACACAAGCATGGCTGGAGCTTACGTCGCGACACCCCTCCCCCACCTGGGACAGTCAGACCACCTTTCTTTGTTCCTCACGCCCAAGTATGCACCTCTCAAGCCCAAGCACTGCTACAAGCTTAAGATAGAGGGACACTTTTCCAACGCTGACCCTCGACGCGTGTGGCAGGGCATTCAGGCCTTCAGTGACTACAAACCCACTCACTCCACCTCCGCACCCACTGATGTCCACTTCCTGAACGAGCTAAAGGACTTTTATGCTCGCTTTGAAAGAGACAACAGAGAAACTGCCACCAAGCTCATATCCCCAGCAGACCACCCGCCAATCACACTCTCCTCCACAGATGTCTGCAATGCACTGAGCAGGATCAGCGGGCACAAGGCTGCTGGACCAGACAACATCCCTGGACGCGTACTCAGGGCATGTGCGGAGCAGCTCGCTGGGGTTTTTACAGACACATCCAACCTGTCTCTTGCCCAAGCAGCAGTACCAACATGCTTTAAATGCACTTCCATTGTGCCAGTGCCAAAACACTCCAGCCCGAAGTGCCTTAACGACTACCGCCCTGAAGCACTCACACCCATTGTAATGAAGTGCTTTGAGCGGCTGGTCCTGGCACACCTAAAAGACTCTCTACCATCCACATTGGACTCACATCAGTTTGCCTACCGTAGCAATAGGAGCACAGAGGATGCAGTTTCCATGGCACTGCACTCTGTGCTCACACATCTGGACAATAAGAACACCTATGCACGCATGCTGTTTGTTGACTTCAGTTCAGCATTCAACACTGTCATCCCAACTAAGCTAATAGCCAAACTTGGAGACCTGGGCATCAACACCTCCATGTGCAACTGGATTTTGGACTTTTTGACCAACAGACCCCAGAATGTTCGATCTGGCTCCACCTGCTCCACGTCCATTACAGTCAACACTGGTGTACCACAGGCCTGTGTGCTAAGCCCGTTTCTCTACTCCCTCTTCACCTCCGACTGCAAGCCTGTGTACGGATCTAATTCCATCGTCAAGTTTGCGGACGACACTACGGTGATTGGTCTCATCAGCAACAACGATGAGACTGCCTATAGGGAGGAGATCAAGCACCTGGCCACATGGTGCACTGAAAATAACCAGCTCCTCAAAACCACCAAAACGAAGGAGTTCATCGTGGACTTCAGAAAAGAGTCAAGAGGCACACACGACACCATCCACATCAATGGAATGGCTGTTGAGCGTGTCTCCAGTTTCAAGTTCTTGGGAATCCACATCTCGGCGGACATGTCCTGGACAACCAACACCTCCTGCCTGGTCAGGAAGGCTCATCAGCGCCTTTTCTTCCTGAGGACACTGAGGAAGAATCAGCTTCCCTCGACTATCCTGGTGAACTTCTATCGCTGTGCAATAGAAAGCATCCTGACCAACTGTGCTACAGTGTGGTATGGGAGCTGTTCTGTTGCAGAGCGCAAGGCACTGCAGCGGGTAGTGAAAACCGCCCAGCGCATCACTGGGACTCAACTACCTGCCATCGAGCACATCCAGAGGAAACGCTGTCTGCACCGAGCTCGCAGCATCCTTAAGGACTCCTCTCACCCAGCCCACAGACTGTTTTCTCTACTGCCCTCCGACAGGCGTTTCAGGTGCCTCCGGACCAGGACCAGCAGACTAAAGAACAGCTTTTTCCCCAGAGCTGTCTCTTTACTGAACTCTAACCCTCACTGATCCCTCTCCCATTATATACTGATAATCTCTCCTCTCCCTCCTCACACCTAACTCCATTTTGTTATTGGTTATTTGTTATTTGCAATGCTATAATGTTAATTTGCACTGCTGACTATTATCATAGTAACAACTGTTTACATATGCATCTTGCACTACTCACCTGACTAGAATATCAATTTGCACTGCCGACTGTTTATTTACAGTACCAATTGTTTACATATACATTTGCAATACCGTACTTTAAATGTAATATGCAATTACTTTCCATTGCACGTTTACTCGGATAGCTTCTGTCCAACTTAATTTGCACTACTTTAAATCCATTGTTATAATGCTCATTTAGCCTTACTTATTACATATATCTATCTGTAAATCCTGTTTATAGTAATAACCATCTGTTTATTATGCTCACATTCTGTATATTATCACATTCTATATATATCACATTAGTATACTAAGCTCACATTCTGTTTATAGTAATAGCCATCTGTATATATATATATATATATTCATTGTACACATTCACCTGTAAACTCTGTTTATAGTAGTAATCATCTGTATATTATGTTCATTGTACATATCTGTAAAAATTCTGTTTATAGTTATAGCCATTTGTATATTATATTCAGTACATATCTAGCTTTAAATTCTGTTCAGAATAATAGTTATCTGTACATCATATTCATAGGACTAATCTATCTGGAAAATTCTGTTTATAATAGTATTCAACTCTATATTTATTCAATACATATCCATGTACTGCACTTACGGAACCATTGTATATCCTGCACTTGCTGCTATTGCACTTCTGGTTAGACCCAAACTGCATTTCGTTGCCTTGTACCTGTACTTGTGTAATAACAATATAGTTGAATCTAATCTAATCTAATCTAATGTCTACAGAGCTGCCCTGTGGAGAAAGAGTGAACAACTGTTCGTTTGTTCGGACCCCCTAAGATGGGCTGTCCGGTATCTAAGCAGAGGTTGAGCAAGTGGGTGGTCGAGGCCATCTCACTTGCCTACGAGTCCGCCGGTCAGCCTTCTCCTTTGGCTGTCCGGGCTCATTCAACCAGGAGTATGGCTGCCTCTAAGTCTATTTTGTCAGGAGTATCTATTCAGGATGTTTGCGATGCGGCAGGATGGTCATCACCGCATACATTCGTTAAGTTTTATCATCTTGACTTCAGCTCCACTCCAGGGGCGCAGGTGCTTTTGTCCGAATGTGTGCTCTGACTTCACACGACGGATACTTGCTCGTATGGCGGCGTTGGTATTAGCGTTCCCAAAGCGTTGTCACGCAGCTCGAGTTCCCTGATAGGGAACGTCTCTGGTTACGTATGTAACCCTAGTTCCCTGAAGGGAACGAGACGCTCCGTGTCTTTGCCATACTCCCAGCATGCCCGTGAGCACTTGCTTCAGTTTTATCAGAAGCTGACGCGCTTGTGTCTTGGGGTGCTTATATAGTTTCCTGGTCGATGACGTCACCCGCCTATGACGTTCCGTCTCGCCATTGGACTGATTTCATACGTGCTTCATGACACACTCACACAGGGGCGTTCCCAAAGCGTTGTCACGCAGCGTCTCGTTCCCTTCAGGGAACTAGGGTTACATACGTAACCAGAGACGTTTATTCGCTATAGTTTAGAAAATGGCAATAAAATATGAAAAGATCTCAGAATTATTAAAACAGTTGATATTTCACTGGTTTTGGCCATCCTTCTGTTAGACTCACAAATTAATTAGGTTGAATAGCTGTCAGCTGTTAAATTTAAGTACACAATTAGATAATAACAAATTACCAAGCAATGCTTAATTTTGTTCAGTCTCTGGTTTAATAAGGTCGTATTAGCAATTAAAGAAAAAAAAAAACTTAAGCAAAACATGGTCAGGTCAAAGTGTCTGAATAATTTTTGGTCCCAAATAGAACTTTTTTTTTTACTGGTAGTCCACTGTATGAAGAATTTTTGGCATAATACGTCACGTTTTACTTTATGTTGCTATCCTCACTAACATAAATTACATTTAGTGTCCTACACCAACTAGTAAAAAATATATAAAAATGTATATCTGGTGTCTGAATAATTTTTGGTTTGACTGTAGGCTATATACACATGGGCAAACAAGGAACTAAACAAAACAATTGAGACATGATGAAAAACTAGACATGATAAAAATCATGATACTATGGAGGCAGACGAGGGAATAATCAGTCACAGTGCAACTAAGGAGACAGGAAATGAAAGCTTTAGCGTAAGTTCTGCTAGGAAGACTCAATTGTTACATCACTTATTACCTTCTCATCTAACCAATCGTGTTCTAATACTCGTAGTATAAAAGATCGGTACATACACGTCTGAGTTCGCAGATGCTGACGCCAACATTCACCTCCATCCTCCCCACCTCCACCAGGATGGTCCCGCTCGGCTGCGCCCCTGCCCTCGTCTTCTGGCAGGAGATGCAGATTACGTTGCCCTTGGATTGCGGGCTACGGACTGGGCCCTACGCCGAATAACTTTATAAAAACTTGTTTGCTGGGCTGTTAATAAATGTATGCTTTGTTAAGTGATTTTGCCTGGCAGAACTATATACGAGAGGAAACAGGGACCAAATCAGACTGATTATTGAGAAATAATCAACAACCTAAATGTCCACCAAACAGAACATAAATGTAACAAAATATGCCATTTGGAACTGAATGGACATTACAGACTAATTTATTACTTGTTCTGGTAATGAGGAAATGAAAGAATTCAGATGTCAGGTACTGCACTGCTGTTAACATCCCATTACCTGGAAACTACAGCTGTTGCCATAGCACCAACACGATTTTCAGATTGCTGTTTCAGAGCTCTTCATGGACCTCTCTCCCTCTCCCCTCATGTATATTAAGCATGGATTAACACATGAATGCATGTTTATTCTCTGTAGGCTAATTTCCAGCAGTTTGATAGTGACTGTAGAACAATGGTCTGTCTGCAAGGATTAGTTTACTTAATTGACTTGTAATATTGGTTTTCTGTTGAATAATCATATACCTGTAAATGTTGTCTAAGTCTTAGTGGCTCTTATTTTAGCCCATGAGCCTCTGTGTGATTTCTATTCCATAATAATTGGAGCTGATGGCAGAAATGATGTGGATAATTTATGAGAACTATAGCAACAATAGCTTGGGCCATTTTTTGAGAAGTTATTGAGTAACAAAGAGGGCGAGGATGATTGTGTGATATTGCTTTTATTTAGCAGTTCAATAAACAAGAAGTCAGGATTAAGTACCTTACATTTTAGACATATTCCCTCATTGACACCTTACATTTTAGACACAATATTCCCGAAAAAATATACACAATATTCCCAATAAAAATATAGTTAAAATAACGCAGAGCTGTTCAGAGCATTGCACAGTAGCAGTGTTTCATTCCTGAATGATTCATTGTATTTAAGCAAATCGGTTGAGTAAATTATTTAATGACTCATTCATAAATAATACTTGTTTTGTTCCTGAATCAATCAGCATTTTCAAACAAATAATTTGAGTGATAGCCAACTACTGGCTTAAAGTAGGTATGATAGAGTTTTCTTCAATATTGTGATGTATATCCAAGATACAGCTACTCGAACAAGAAAAATGAGTTGATTTTGTACATCGGAAATTGATTGTATCATTGAACCGTGGTGGTTTGCTATTGCTGTGATCTCATGTGAGTTAACAAGTTGTCCCGCCCTTGTGCTGGTAATCACAAGGGGGAGGGTAAGACATTTTGATTAAAGATTATGATGGGAAAAAAATAAAAAAAATAATGATGTGCAAATATATATATTTTTTAATAAATTTGATAAAATTTGATTCATTCGAACTTCAGAGGCTAACACAACAGACGTAAGGCACAAGATTAAAAGAGAGACAAGTCGACTTAAAACGATGACTAAACCACAAACAGCCCAAGTATAGCCGCTGTAGAAAAATTATTTCAAGGTCACATTCACACAAACACTCTTGTTCACCTCAGGTCATCCAGTGAGGTGTCAGAGGAGTTACATCAGTCAGAAGTAATGACATATCTCTCTCCCTCATGGACAGACTTCAAAACCACAAGATTAGTTTGCCGAGACCCCACTTCTCCGTCCATTTTAGAGGGACACTGCTGTTGACAAGGTCATTTCCTTCCCCGTATAGCTTTGATAAAAAAAGAAAATAAGACACCCCTCTCCAGTCTCTCTCTCTCTCTCTCTCTCTCTCTCTCTCTCTCTCTTTTAATTTAACAAAGTTCTAACCATGCTTCTTTTAAATTATTGCAATATCCTTTCATTTTTATACTCAAACAGATCAAATAGAATTGTAGCTCTTTTTTAAACTATTGAATAACTTTAATAAAAATATTAAATAAAAAATCTTGCCACTTGTCACACGCTCACCGAAACAGACAAAGAGCTGGTCTGAGGTCCTGAAACACCATGCTTACGTAGACAGAACGTTAGCTGGCCTGAATTCCAGGCACGTTTCGCAAACCGAAAATGCCTGCAGGTCCCCTACCCTCTTGATGGAGGCCAAAGCAACCAGGAGTGCCACCTTCACAGAAAGGTATTTAAGCTCGACTGAGTGCAATGGCTCGACGGGAGCTCTCTGCAGCACAGACAGTACCACTGCGAGGTCCCAAGAGGGCATGTGTAGAAGACCATGAGGATTTAACCTCCTCGCCCCTCTAAGGACCCTGACGACCAGGTTATGCTGTCCTACCATCTTAGACTCCTCAAGGGCGTGGTGTGCAGAGATCGCAGCCACATAAACCTTAAGGGTGGAAGGAGACAGCCTTCATTCCAACCCCTTCTTGGAGAAAGTAGAGCACAGACCCGATCAGGCATTTTCTGGGATCTTCTCGGCGAGAAGAACACTAGGTGACGAAAAGGTTCCACTTCAGAGCGTAGGCGTATCTCGTGGAAAAGGTGGTAGGGTACTCAAACCTTCTGCATCCCGTCCAGAACCCACACGTGCAGGTTCCACAGATCAGAATGCGGGTGCCAGAGGGTAGCTCAGGAGTATTTGGAGTGCCAAAGGAGGTCGTTCCTCAGAGGGATTGGCCAGGGAGGGGCTGTCGCGAGGAGCACTAGAAGGCTCACTGGGGGAAACACATGTTTGCAGAGACCCTGCGGCCAGCAGTGCGCTAGTGCATCTGTGCCGAGTGTCCCCTCGGTCAGGGAGTAAAACCAGCGGCATTGGGAAGTGTCAGGTGAGGCAAACAGATCTACGTGTGCGTCGTTGCCAAATCAGCTGAACCGTCTGGGGATGGAGACTCCATTCCCCGGGACATGAGCGTTGTCGTGAGAGCTCGTCGGGTGCACGATTGAGCTTGCCCGGAATGTGAATGGCATGAAGCGACCTCAGACGCTTGTGACTCCATAACAAGTTGCGACTCCATAAGTCCTGTTGCCATGCCCATCTCGGGATTCGATCGGGAAACCAGTGCTGAAGCGGTCTCATATGAAGCAGTCCGAGCGCCGTGACTGCCGCTGCAAACGCCATATGCCCCAGGAACCACTGAAATAAGTTCAGTGGCACCGCACTCTTGCCCTCGAATTGACTCAGGCAATTCAGCAGTGACAGTCCCCCCGAAGGTGGCAGCACTGCCAAGTCTTCATCTCCAGATGACTCACCCTGCCCACCTTGTGATGTGGCGATAGACATGACGTCATCTGATGGGGTGCCGAATGAACCTCTGGGCCCGCCACAAGACTGGCCAGCGAACTCATCTGGTAACCTCACGGGATGCAATGCGCTAGAGGGGGGTGTGGCCCAAGGAGGATTTGTCGAGTTGTTCCACACCGTCACCCTCAGATCACTCTAGCGACCAGCCAAAGTATCCCCTCTCGCGGAGGGGGATACAACATGAACACAATAAGTACATTGTACATAGTTTTCAATGTAAGTACATAATACTTAAAGCCACTTAATATAAAGTGGGACCTAGTTTTTTTATACATTCTATTACAGATGTAGCGCATTCATTTAAAATTATTTTTAAAAAAGTGATGTGGGTTGATTTTATTGGCTATTTTACAGTAGCTTCTATTTTTTGTTGTTTAAACAGCAACATAACAGCAACATAGAAGTGGAAAGGTTTATTTAGCTAAAACTTTCATTTGCATGTGTGTCGGTCTGTAGAATAAGGTCACCATATCACAAAACATTATAGAAATGAGTTCATTATATTAATGTTTTGCCCTCAGAGCAAAGACTCAGTCCAGAACATTAGTTAGAAGGCTTTCAGTATTGTCCAAATTTACAGCATTATAATTTCCTCTTCTACAGTTCTCAAGAATGACTTATGTTAAAAACCGTCACACTGTTATTAAAGTACAGAGCACTAGCTGTGGACAGCCTGTGGTGTGAAAGGTCACTTCATTATAATAATGTAAATGGGGAACAAACTAAAGTTTAGATCAAATATAATAAGTACCTTAATGACACAAATCGTGAGTGGCTCTTATTTGGAAAAGAGCTTAGGATTTCTACACATGCTACAAGTTTTGTCATATAAAAATTAACACATAGTTGAAGATATATTTTCCTTAAACTATATTCTGGTTGATTAACAAATAAGAGGCAGGTTTTCGTGCTGAAACAACTGTTTAGTGATTGCATTCCAGAAAATCAGATTAAATTATTTTGCTGGTGTGCATTTGTAAAAACAGGTGAAAGGGGTATAAAAAAAAACAAAAAAAAAACATCTGCTAATCAAGAGAGATATTTTGGTGTTAAATTCTCACATATTCCTTTGTCATAATGCTGCTCTTAAAGTTCTCACTAAAGCTAAGTAATGTATGGGGTGAGAATTGTTCCATTATTCCAAATAAATAGATTATGATCCACAAAAAAATGTAAATAGATTCACAAAATTATATCAAATTCACAAATAAATAGATTAAGATCCACAAATAAATGTAAAGAGTTTCACAAAAAAATATAAACTCACAAATAAATAAAATTAGCTTTGCAAATAAAAATATATATTTACAAATGTGTTTTATGCCACAAACACAACTCGGCCTGGTATTTATTTGTGAACCGCTTTCTGTGCATTCGTAAAGCCCCTCACGCATTTGTGAATCGGTTCCTGTGCATTTGTAAATCCCCTCACGCATTTGTGGATTTTGAAACACTTCTAGCGTCGACATCCAGACAAATCCACAAATAAGTGGACTCCACCCACCCTTTACCTAAGCCAATCAGATAACGGCCACATTGAGCTGACCAATCGTAGCACGTTCTCGCTACAAACAATCACGTTAGGCTTTACACTCGGGGCGAGAACTGGATCTGATTAATTTTGCAGATATCGACACCCCTGAAAGTATCTATAATTCGATCTTCATTCAAATTAGCTGTTTGTGTGGTTAAAACACCCCGTTTCCAAAAGATTGTTGAAGTTTAAGGCTTCTTTATATTTATTATTCTTTATTATTAACTCAGGATTACACACAAATAATCATCACAGATCCCGAGCATCATAACACCCTCTCTACCGGAGTCAAGCGGCGCGTCAGAAGCAAGTAGCCGATTATCTTCCCTGCCGTAGCAGTTTCAAATCTTGCAAAACTAAAATTTTTGCAATGTTAACACATTTTGTCCATGACGTCGGTTTTCTTACCTGAAGATATATGACGTATAATCTTCTTTATTGACTATGCTGGCTACATGAAAATTCATAATTCGTGATGGTGTCTACTGGACGCGGCGCAGCGCGGCACGATGATTGTCTGATAGTAACCAGATGCCCTTTCTTCTTCTGAAGTAGCGGCTACTACACACAACTATACGGAGGACACATCATTTGCACATTTGCTCCTTTGTCCAATGTAGAAAGCCCTGCACGGGGTAGACAAAACGGATGATTTTGTCTTTTAAAGCACAATCGTTGTGACAAATAGCTAGCTATAGGACATAAATATTATTTAGAATACAAAATATCAGCCCAAATGACCATCATTGAAGATGTAACTGCGTGTAGGTTAATGGGGTTTTGAGTGGATAATGCAGTGCTGAAAAAATACATATTTGCATTTATATTGGATGCTGTAAGTAACTTTTACAATACAATATTATTAAGTCTGATTCATATACTGATTCTGATTCAGTACGATTGGTCAACTCAATGTGGCCGTTATCTGATTGGCTTAGGTGAAGGGTGGGTGGAGTCCACTTATTTGTGGATTTGTCTGCACGTCGACGCTAGAAGTGTTTCAAAATCCACAAATGCCTGAGGGGATTTACAAATGCACAGGAACCAATTCACAAATGCGTGAGGGGGGTTTACAAATGCACAAAAAATGGTTCACAAATAAATGCCAGGCAGAGTTGTGTTTGTGGTATAAACAACATTTGAACAATAAATATATTTTTATTTGCAAATCTCATTCTATTTATTTGTGAGTTTTATAATTCTTTGTGAAACTCTTTACATTTATTTGTGGATCTTAATCTATTTATTTGTGAATTTGATATATTTTGTGAATCTCTTTATATTTATTTGTGGATCATAATCTATTTATTTGGAATAATGCAACAATTCTACCCCCATGTTACTGCAGCACAACCCTAGATCAACGATGAGGACATTCTCAATATTGATTAGCTCCTCCAGCACTGCAGGTTTCATTTTTGGTAAGAATCTGTTGTGTGTTTTACACGTGTTTGTGTGCACGTAAGTGAATCTCTGTGCATAGCAATACACCTTGATGAAATTGCTTAATGATTTTCTTTTATCTTGAGTTTGGCCATAACAGCTGCCATTGGCTGCTTTGTTTCCACAGAAAGCAAGCCCATCATTAGAAACTACAATTACATGCAATTACCGCCCTTTTTAGAGGACATGGAGGAACAAAGAAGCTCATGTTCCTTTCTGTGTGTGAAGTGTGTGTACGTGCGTATGCTCTCAGCATGCGGGCAATTATTCGAAAACTCAGATGCTTGAACCTCTAAAAGCACTGACTATTTTAAGTACTTTCTTTTAAAAGGAAAACAAATTCTTAAGGGAATGCAGAATCTGCACTCCAACCAGTCAAAGGGGACTATTTGCTACCCAATGTAACTAATATGCAGACGTAGCTGTGCTCTGTTTGCCTTCTTTGTGAGAAGCAATTAACCGAGTGAGGCAAACACTCACGAATCTGCGACATGAACGGAATCAATTTAGTGCTCAGAAAATGTAAGATGTGTTTCTGCGTCAACAGTTTCAAACTTAAACACAGAGTCTGGTTGTCAGTAACAGAAGAGGAGAACACCAAGGTAACGGTTCAGAATGTTCATTAGCAGGTAAACAAGAAGGTCACAGCAGTCAAGTTCAAATCAGCTCTTAGCTTGAATGATATTAAAGTCTCTTCTCTTTTCCAGGATCAGATTGGATCTGAATAGCCGAAGATGAAGACTGAAGAAGACAGATGAATGACTGACAGGTACAGTACAAACCAGGTGGGAGTCAGGTAAGTTTTAGCAGGTGGAACCAGTTAATACTTCTGAGATTGGGAATGAGTGGGTGGAGGTGGAAGGTCTGGTACTAAAGATGTGACTGAGGGTACGTTTAAATGACAACAATATGCTTAAAACGGTATGCTTCCTTGAGTTTTCCATGTACAGATGACACCATTGTCAAAACGATCCCCCTTCACACAAATCCGTGAAAAAGACTAAAAATGCTGTATTCATTGTATCATGCATGTGCATGACGTCATCGTTTTCACAGATTCACATTTTTATTGTTTACACAGAGACAATTTTCAAAAACTTTCACTTTGAAACCCGTTTTCAAAAGTTTGCGTTTTCAGCCACCCAAAACGCTGCTGTAGTGTTAACGAATGGGCTAAAACGCATGAAAATTTTTACGTTTTTAGTTGAAAATGGTGTCATGTAAACAGCCCCTAAATCCGTGACAGTGGTAAGGATCAACAAAAGCAAATCGCACAAACCAAGCATTTGTACATCATATATATTTATTTGCATTATAATAATTTTGGTATGGTAAAAATAAATGTAAAACATTTTCCCTTGTTAGGGAGAATGTGATTTGTATGACTATATTCTTTTTTTTTTACAATATAAAGTACAGGACAGCTGAAAAATATATTTATTTTGTAAAAATTGTAGATAAAAAATCAATATAAAGGGTGGGGTAAACCTGGGGTAAAGGCTGTTGGGGAAATGTCACCATACAATATATATATATATTTTTTTTGATATAGCAAGATATTTTTTAAGTATATTAAGAACATGATTGACACATTGATTCAAGATATCTATTTCAACAAATGGTGTAATATAGTTCAGATATGATATCCGCAATACCATTTTCTTTACTTATTGTTTAATTGCATTACCTTTCATATATATATATATATATATATACTGGGGAAATTTCACAGAGCCAGTGGCGGTTCTAGACCATTTCAACTGGGGGGGCCAAGCTGGGGCCAGTTGTGCTGTTAGAGGGGCCAGTTGCATTTAGACCTTTTTGTTGTCATATCATTTTCTGCACTGCACTGCAGGCATTAACAGGCAAAATACCATGTTTATAATCATTCAACAATGTATTTGCATTTCCATTATATTTTTACATTTGCATTACATATTCAGTATTAGTCACAGTAACTGTAATTGACATGATGTCATTCTTTCTCTCCATTTTGGTGAGAACTATAGAGCAAAAGCAATGGGGACCAAGAAGCTTATTAATTAATTTACTTGCTAGGTTACTATGTCTAACCATTTACAGGGCTCCTGCACACTTTTTAAAATCGAATTTAAGGCTTTTTAAAACCTGAAGAAATCAAAATTCATACCGTACATTAGGGGTGTGCGATATTGACAAAAATATATCTCAATATTTTCAATGTTTTGTTGATGATTAGATGATATTTTACTGATTGTGTTTTTGTGCTGGTGACATGGCTGGTTTAGGCCTGTTTTTGACAGCAGACTCACAAAGATATTCATATTTTTTAATATTCTATGCAGTGGTCAGTTAACAGCAGGGACCGAAATTCATTTTTTAATTAATTTTTAATTAATTTAATTTGCCACCATAAATTGATTTCCAGAGGCATTTTCACATATGGACATTCTTTCTAAACTTATTTAGAGTTATGAATCACCTTTTATGTCAAATACTAACATTCAAATTATACAGTAATTATACTTATTTATACAATAATACTTAATTATACAATAATTATACAGCACCACTGTTACCAGTCAAATTAAATCATTTAATCAAAATCCATCTTTGCAGTCTAGAGGAGACACAGAAGTGGCATTAATATATTTACACTCCATTCACAATTGCATAAAGCTATGAGATTTTTTTTTAAATCAATATTTAAACATGAAATTATTTCTAATTTTAACGTTTTAATTAAAGGGTACTTTAAATATGAAACTAAAACCGCCAGTAGGCGGCGGCAAGTCACTGTCTTAAAAAGTGAGTTGAAGGATTCATTCATCCAACGAATTCGTTCAAACGGCTGATTCATTCGGGAAAGAAGCAAGTGATTCCTTCAAAACGCGGATTTCAGTCAAGAAATCATCGCTGTTTGTTTTCCCTTTATTTCGCCGACTATAATTTCAAAATGAAACCGTAGCAGAGTCTCAATGCAACAGACAGCGATATAAATATGATATAAATATAAGACATAAACTAATTTGGGGACATAGCCTACCTATGAACCGCACACAGCAGTGAAAGGACGAGAGACAAATGCGATGTCAGCTCACAGTGCATCGTATACAGTTAAAACATTGATTACAATATCATAATAGACAATACACATCGCACACCCGATACGCACATAAAGAATGAACTTGCAACTGAACTGACATTTACCAGCTTTCTCCTTCTCTCCTCTCTCGCGCGCAGGAGACAGACGTTATTCTGCCGCGATTCCCGCGAATGTGACGCGAATTGTCACGTGAACAAGCAAATCCACAAAGATAGAATAATAAAAAAGTAATACGCATACAACGATAACAACGATAGAAAAAAAAAAACAGTTTTGTAAAAATTATTTCACACTCCACATTTAGGGGGGCCACAAGGGGGGCCAAGATTGTTGTCACAGGGGCACGGGCCCCCCTGGCCCCCCCTCTAGAACCGCCACTGCACAGAGCATAGAGACAAACAGATTTAGGAAAGTTATGAGGCAGTGTTTTCTGCTTTTTAATGTTTTGCAGGTGTAGGGGGGGTGATTCAAAGGTGCCATTAACTCCCTATTGCATTATGTTACTGCAAGCACAACATTGACTGTCATTAAAAACAAACCAACAAAAAAAAAAAAAACTGGAATTTGAATTTAATATTGGACAGGTCATTCCGCCACACATCAGGCCGACAATCCGTAAGCTCATTCCAGTTGCTCTTTTGGTACTTTGAAATGACTGACATGTAATGCCACTGTGCTGACAGAAACCGAAATGTCTGCCATATCTTGACTGCAGAATTACGCTGAGCTTCATCTCTCAGTTCTATCCAAATGCCAACGATACCTTTACAATTCTTTATATCTCTCAATTTTCAGTTGCCTTCCTCCCGCTCAAAACAAAATATGACTTTAAAGGCCATCGTGCTGACAGGCATCGTTGGGAAAATGATATCTAACCAGGGTGCCTTAGCAACAGAGTGACACTGCAACTACCTTTGATGTCCCGCAGAGCAGACAAACAGGCACATACACTGCCAAATCTCATCGAGGGGAAGGGGAAAAAATGCAGGAAAGAACAAAACAAGCTGAACTTTTCTGAAATTGCTCTTCTGAGTCTCCCACTTGGTGTCTCTCATCACCCTCTCATCTATTTCTCGTACTTCGGTTTCTCTCATATCTTGACTGCCTTGTCTTCTTTTTTTCACTCTTCCATGTCAGCTTTTCATCTAGCTATTCTTAAAGAAGCTCAGTCTTCTTTGTTTTTGGCTTTCCAAATACAGCTTTCAGCCTTTGAGAGTTAGCATGCTAACTATGCTAGGGGCTAGATTAACTCCCTGATGATATTTTATGCCATCACAAAAAGAAATGACTGACATGTGTTGAAATTAACTGGCATGTAGATCTGCGAAAATGAACTCTCCAGAGTGAAGAGTAGCAGTCAGAATACTAGGCACTCGTGCATTGAGCTATAATATGTGTTATATGAATATTTAATATACAGAGGTGGATAAAATAATAAAAATCCTGCATGAAAAGCACAAAGCTTTTTTTTTAAAGTAACTGAATTTATTAAAAATACAACTGAAAAATTTCACGATTGGTTATTTACAGTTTAGGTAAAACATATTATTTGATCATTTGTGTTAACATCACTGAAATGTATATGTTGAACACTGTTCATGATATTACAGTAGGATATTTAGGGTTTTCTGTTTCTGCTTAAATATGAGAAAATAATTTTTTTACATACAAATAAAAAGTTTTTAGAAGAGAGGGAAAAACGTGTTGCTTTGTAATCATAGTGTATTTCTCCACATTCTCCAATTCACTTCAGAACCTCATCATTTCAGCAGGGAGTGTTGTTGTCTCAGCAAACACATGTGCATGTAAACCAGTAAAAGGCACAGGTCTGCAACAACTACAACCATGGTGTTATAATAAAAACATAAGAATTATCAACATTTTATTGGTTTTGTCATGAAGATGGAAGGAGAACCCAGGCGTAGACAGCAGATGACACTCAAATGATTTATTTTGGACCAAAACAGAAAACAAAACCCACGAGGGGGTAAAACAGGACTGGAGCAGAGTATAACAAGACTAAGACACGATGACAAACAAAGACTCTGACTTGACAGGAAACAAACTCACAATACTGATTAAACAGGTCTTCAGACAATATACTCACAGGGATTAACACGCAAAGTTAGACAATGTACCGACACAGGACAGCAAACACAAGGGGATTAAATAGGGAGACACTAATGACAAAGACAGGTGAAGCTGACTAGACAAGGACAGGTGAAACTGACTAGACAATAATGACGAGACGAGGATAACAAGGGGGCGGGGTGACGTGACGAGACAACACAAGCACGTGGCTCAAAACACAAGACCATGTGCTTGCACACAAAACATGATTCTGTCATGATCCTGCCTCAAGACTAGAGAAAATCAAGGACACGAGGGCAGAATCATGACAGAACCCCCACCTTAAGGAGCGGCTACCAGACGCTCCTCAAGGGGACATCAAACACGGGACATGACAGACTGAGACATCGACACAAACCAACAAAACATGACAAATAACAGTAATGGCAAACACGAAAACACAACAACCGGGTTAGGATGAAACATTAAAAATAAAAAACAAGGAAGAGGTGGTGGAGGAAACACAAAGTTCATGGGGGGTGGTCCAGGGTGAATGGGTGTGCTGGGGGTCTTAGGTCCACGGGATGAGGATGGGGAACGAGGAATCCGGGCTGGCTTGGAGGGGGACACACGAGGGGGGGACTTGGACAAAACAGTACGGGGTTTAGTGGCGACAGGGAAAACAGTCCGGGAACTAGTGGTGACAGGGACAAACGGGGAAACAGTCCGGGGACTAGTGGTAACAGGGACAAACGGGGAAACAGTCCCGGGGCTGGTGGAGACAGGGACGAACGGAGAAACAGTCCGGGGGCTGGTGGAGACAGGGACGAACGGAGAAACAGTCCGGGGGCTGGTGGAGACAGGGACGAACGGAGAAACAGTCCGGGAATTAGTGGAGACAGACTGGGATACTGCTTCAGTGGTAGCAGCAACAGATTCAGAGACAGAGGGTGAGGAAACGGGACTCCTGACGGCGGACATAGCAGGCGAAGGGGCAGGACTGGGTGCAGCGATCACAGCGGCAGGCTCGGGGGCTGGAGACAAGACAGGACAAACAGGGACTTCGAGGATTTTAGCTAGACAAGACAAATAATCAGAGAGGGTCTTGGCAGCAAGGAAGATGGGCATCTCCTGACGAGCAGAAACCGATTTCAGAACCTCTTTTGCGGCTAGATCGGCCGCAAGTCTCTCAGAAGATTCTGGGACGGCGCTAGCTGGAGCGGGCTCATGGACGGCGCTAGCTGGAGCGGGCTCATGGACGGCGCTAGCTGGAGCGGGCTCATGGACGGCGCTTGCTGGAGCGGGCTCATGGACGGCGCTTGCTGGAGCGGGCTCATGGACGGCGCTTGCTGGAGCGGGCTCATGGACGGCGCTTGCTGGAGCGGGCTCATGGACGGCGCTTGCTGGAGCGGGCTCATGGACGGCGCTTGCTGGAGCGGGCTCATGGACGGCGCTTGAAGTTGCGGGCTCATTGACGGCGCTTGAAGTAGCGGGCTCATTGACGGCGCTTGAAGTAGCGGGCTCTGAGGCAGCGATCGCGGACTCAGGGGGAGACAGAGACGGAGGACAAGAGGCTCCCTTCCTCCTCTTCCTTCTGGGTCGCGGAGCTGAGTCCGTAGCCAGGCTTGAGACCGGTAAGGGGGGCGAAGAGGGAGACGAAGCAGGTGCTGGCGACTCCACCGCAGGCAAGGGGGATTCCGTGGAGGACGACTCAGACGCTGACTCCCACGACAAACGTCTTCCACGCTTTCCACGGGGGCTGACGGACACGGGTGATGGATCGGGAGTCAGGGTGGAAGACGCTTGGTCCTCCTGTGTCACGACGGCTAACATGCAACCCTCAGGGATGACTGGAAGTGTGGCAGGAGGTGAAAAACCAGGGGGACCTGGCTGCTCCTTCCGAGACAAGTAGTCCACCATGTTGCGAAACGGACGGCGGACCAAACTCTCTCGTTCAGCAAGGGGAGGGAGGACTTTGAGACCCGCGACGAGGTAGCGGTTGACCAGGGTCTCCGGCAGGAAGAACCTCCTCTCCTCAACAACCTGGGCGTACCTCTTCAGGGTCAACTCACCCTGGGGAGGGAAAGGAAGCTTGCCATTGGAACTGTCAGAGATAGCCACGCGCCACCACAGTTCCGGGTCAGAAGGCTGAAGATCAGCGGAGAAGGACTGAACGTCTGCTGGGTTATTTTCTGGTCGGTACATTCTGTCATGAAGATGGAAGGAGAACCCAGGCGTAGACAGCAGATGACACTCAAATGATTTATTTTGGACCAAAACAGAAAACAAAATCCACGAGGGGGTAAAACAGGACTGGAGCAGAGTATAACAAGACTAAGACACGATGACAAACAAAGACTCTGACTTGACAGGAAACAAACTCACAATACTGATTAAACAGGTCTTCAGACAATATACTCACAGGGATTAACACGCAAAGTTAGACAATGTACCGACACAGGACAGCAAACACAAGGGGATTAAATAGGGAGACACTAATGACAAAGACAGGTGAAGCTGACTAGACAAGGACAGGTGAAACTGACTAGACAATAATGACGAGACGAGGATAACAAGGGGGCGGGGTGACGTGACGAGACAACACAAGCACGTGGCTCAAAACACAAGACCATGTGCTTGCACACAAAACATGATTCTGTCATGATCCTGCCTCAAGACTAGAGAAAATCAAGGACACGAGGGCAGAATCATGACAGGTTTCTGGTATTTTATCTTTCTCTCTGCTCTCCCTAGCCTCCATGCCACTCCTCAAATATTGTACAAAGAATCTGTCAAGACCATCCTCGGGAAATTGGAGCAGGAGGTTTTTTTTTTCTTTCCCATGAGGAGCAATACATATGTGTGGAAAAAAACAGAAGAGTTGTTGCATGTACAGATAAGTTGTTGTTGTCTGTCTGTCTGTCTGTTTCGTTTATAATATAAATGTATTGTTTTCTTTTTGTTTGTTCCATTCCTCGAAAAAGTCAGCTTATTTTCAGGGACTGTTTCTGTAGGTTACATTGTTACACTAGCAGGTGGAGACATTGCAACATTCACTGAAGTAATTCATTCAAAACAATGAATAATCCATGATCAAAACAAGTGACTGCCTATATAAGCCAGTCACTGAATCGTTCACACAACTGATTTGTTCAAAGATACTGATTCATTGAATGTAACACTGCTACTGTTGCTCAAGACATTTCTTCTTTTGACTTAATTTGGAACTATTTCCGCTGGCAGAGCAAAAATACGCTAAATAAATATTGTCTAAAAGCCATATCACATTCGCATTGGTGCTATATGTAGCTTTTTCAAAAATAAGACAACACATGAATGTAGAAAGCCATTATATGTGTCCTTCTGAGAGGGAATTCAGTGTCCATTTTTACCATATTAATATTTAATTGATTCATCTCATTGGACCATAAAGTCATGCGCATATACATGTGAAATATCTCCTAGCACTCATAAGGTGAGATGTATCAGGGCAGTGAAATTGCCCATTTCTGTACTATTTCAGGCATGTACCGAAACCGTATAGGGGCACTCTGAAGTTCACTAACATTTGCAATGAATGGTTTCAGTTGAGTGTTTCCAGAAATACAAAAGCAGAAGCTCTAACCTTATCCTCAAGTATTTACGGAGAAAGACTCCCACAGAACAGTATTGGAAACTAGTATTAGTAGTTTCAATAACATAAATATTCTAATTGTCCTAAATATAAAAAAGAGTAACACTTTATTTGACAGTGTCCTTGTTACACTTTACATATAGTTACTATAGTAATAACTATAAAATATGCATAATTACATGCAGCTGTACTAAACTTCAGTCAATACAACAAACTTAACACTAACCCTATAGTAAGTACATGTAATCAATATTACTCAGTACATAAATGTATAACTACACTGTAATAAGGACACCTTAAAATAAAGTGTAACCAAATAAAGTGCAACCTAAAAAAGTAATGATACTGAACCAAGGCTAGTCATTGGAGATCAATGCATAAATTATGTTGAGGAGCACTGAAATTCTAACTTACTGAAAATCACTCTTTTTTGTTATTGCTGCAAGGTAAGGACAGATTATTAAAACCATACAACTTTCAGCAATCGGTGTGTTCAAACATTGCCTACTAATCAATTGAATGAATGCTGTATATATCTGTTTTCATTACAGTTATTAATTTTACAGACAAACAGACAGATATAGACATACAGACAGACACAGAGAGATTGATAGATAGTATACGTATAATCACTGGTCGTGGTCTAGCATGAAAAAGCATTTACAAACAATTACCAAAGGTACTGAGATTCCTTTATAATAATTTTAATTTTCACATTTAGTGGCGATAACATTGTTAAAACAGTGAGGTATAATAACAGCGAGCAGTACTTTTATAGTATAATGTTCAATTACATATTGAAATCAATGTTGTTGTGGGAACCACAATCATAACCAGGTGCAAATCATTACACACTGCCAAAAAGTCACATTTCCATAAGTCATCCTATTGGCCACTGTCTCCTATTGTGAGTCTGAATGTCGAAGGCTGGGCTGATGATGATCGGTGGGGAAGCAGATCATCTGTCACACCATTGATCAATACAATGCCAGTTTAATTAATATAGAGTGTCTCTTTCTGAATGACTGCAGCTTCACAAGGAACAATATCCAAATCATAAAAACCTAATTTGTAATAGTATATTGATCAGGAGTCGTTGGCAGACAGTTAATTGTTTTATCATAACTTTTCTAATAGGCACACTATCGATCCTTTATGTTGATTCCTTGATCTATGTTGCAATAGAGCCTTTTCATTTAGTGATGGCGTCAATTGAAAACTCTGATTGAATAAATTGCATTATATCTTAAGTTATAGAACAAAAAAAAAGCATGGTGAAACTGAACACTGGGCATTTGTCACATTGTCTTTTCCCTTTTTACTTTAAACACACATTTTAAAGTTTATTTATCACTTGCTCAAGTTGGTTGGCCTGCTGTACCAACATATGTTCAGACCTTATTAGGGTGGCTCCATAAATATCACCATTGTTTTCTTGATCAACGCTGAAACACCATGAGGACTTAAAATGTAATAGGTGTTTCGAAGAAGCTTTAGAAAAGTGCTAAATGGTAAATTAGGCAGTGTTTTCTCTTATAAGCCACCAATACTGAGGACAATCAAAACACAATAAATGTATATGTAATGAAACATACATAAATAACATAAAAATATTGCAACATGGGCAAACAAATCTCCTCAGCCCTACACCTCCATATACACACTCCATCCACACAAGTTCAATAGGAACTTTTAAAAAATAAAAATAGCTTGCTATCTAATTAACTAATGTGACTAAACACAGATAGTGCTCTGAAATCCAATTAGTAAGGAGAGCTGTAATCCTTTTTTAAATCGACTCGTCATGATTGATTGTGCACTTCAGGCCTAACACCATTTCTATGCTCTTTTAGTATTAAAAGAATAGCCGCAAAATAAGAAACAGAAATGTATGCATGACTTTTGCTTGACTTTTATAGAACTAGGAGACTTCTGACAGATTGATTATACATTACTATGTGAACCAGCGAGGTAACAACTATTAAAAATGCCCCACCCACTTTTGCAAATTACTAAGACCACACTTTCTGGAAAATTATTATATTTAAAGAGTTTTAGTCAAAGTAAAGGGGGAAAAAAATGTTAGGCCTCTGCTTTAGCAGTAGACTGAATACATGTGAGGTCATGTGTTATGGCTAATGACCTGCCTTTCAGCAAGGACTACTGGCCGAACATTGTCACCTACAATTCATATTCATGAGTTTTATAATTTTCAGATCATTCCTTCACCCTTGGTATTAACAATATAATTATGAAAAAGTAATGTTTTATATACAAAAAATAAATAATTTTTAATAACTTTTAAATAATAACATTTTCACAGACTTTTTATTCTCTCTTTGAAAGGAAGTTTGAAATTGGATTTTACAGTTCTAAAGTGGACTGGTACTGTCTGCGTTCAAACTAAGAACTATTTTCTGTGTTTGAGGAGTTTCAGTCTTTGTTTGGGGATTCCTTTTAAAATTTGTTATTTTTATCAGTTCATGAACAGAGTAGAAATGGTAAGTGTTGTTGTTGAGACAAGAGGGAAAACAGACAAACACAAGCACACGGACACACACACGAACACACGGACACACACACACACACACACACACACACACACACACACACACACACACACACACACACACACACACACACACACTGTGTGACTGCTATAGAGGTTGTCTATGTGTCAGTATGTTAGGCTTGAGCACAAAAATACATCAAATGTAACTGCTGCCACAAAGGTCTAAAGCTTGTGTCCTTCATAATGTGCAAAAAAGGCCAACATAGCTGTAACTACCTAAAGTATGTAGCATTAAACACTGAGATGAGGAATCTACTCAGTGAGCTGAATATCCAGTAGTACAGAAAACCATGAAAGTCTCTCCACTTGATGATGTTTCCAGAAGGTTTTGTACTCAGCAGTTCTGCTGCTCTGGTTTATGTCCCGAACCTCTACATGATTTATTCCCCCCAAGACATAGATAGTCTACATCACCTTTAGTTTACCAACCTCAGCATGTTTATAATGGCCTCATAACCCTGCTATCTCTCTAACAAGTAGTCAGTGACTCTGACCTCCTTAAGTAGTGCTCAATGTGGGTAGCTAGCTACAATATCTTTTATTTAGTATGGAAAGGGCGAGAAATGGGGCCAACCTATATTAAGGTATGTTGAGAAATGAGGGAGGATTTAAAGACGGATGTTCTGCTTGTCACAGACAATGTTTCCCAAATGATCGCCTCTGAGGTCCGAGTTCAGAAATGTATGTCTGGCCTTAGAGCATTTCGAGTTGTTTTGTTTGGAAAAACTTGTTTTTTATGCTTGAAGTGCATTGTGTGTAATGGGCAGTGGTAGTCTTATATTTTAGAATAATATTTTTATATATTTTATTTAGTTCTTATATAAAAAATATAAAGCTTCTAACGGTTATGCTTGGTCCTATGGACTCTTATTTTGATATGCTGTTCTGTTTCCCTTATTTCCTGTCTCTCTGATTATGTCCATGTTTTTTTCTATGGTTACTAATACTAATTAGCTGTACTGTTACTTAAGGCGAGACACTACAGGTGAATAGGGTAAACATTTTAACTTACAGATATCACCATGAAACTTTACCAGTTGATTACTCACATGAATAGGAGAAAAAAATGTATTGCAAGTTTTCTTTAATTTTTTGTTTAAATATGTTAATCAGGCTATATCTAATTAAATATGCGCTAATTTGCCTATATTTTGAAGGGACATTTTTTGAAGATGAAAAAAACAAGGTTCAAAATTATTTTAGCATTTTGTTGATATAATCAATGAAAAGACATTACCAGAGGGGATAATGAATATCTCCTTGTGTTACCCTGAAAATCAGAAAATACTGCCAATAGCCTTAAAAAAATGATTTCCGCCCTATTTTTAGGCATAACATGTCATATAAATCAGGCCAAGAATTATACATCAACAAATCCCGCTGAACAAAACCTTCACAATATAGTTAGGAATAGGACTGCAACGTTTGATGTATGTAGGTGTTACAGAAGTGGAAAATCGTCACTAGGAGTGTGAGAAAAAAACTCATTTTGAGAAAACGGCCTTTAAAGACTTTTATGGCAAAATTCCACTAATTTCTATTGAAAGCCATGAATTACAGACAAAATATGCTTTAGGTCCAAGTAAAATCAATGTATCACACTGTTTAACATCCAAAACTCATCATTGCTTCATCCATCACTGATCATAACATCCAAAACAACACTTCAACACTTCAAAACCACACATCAACAGTCCATCACACAGGTGATTATATTTCTGCCTGAGGGACTCACAACCACTTAAGGATCCCACAATTACAGATTTGTTCAGTATTATATAGTAATTATATTATACAAAAACTGAAATGTGTTGTGTAATGTAATTGTTTTTTATATATACTGTATAAAGTATAGTATATATGTGATGCATGTACAGTATAATGTCAAAGCGTGTCACGTGATGATTCTGAACAAATCACGTTATCAGAAATTGGCATCAGCCAATGATATTGCACATTTCGAGTTAAATCGCCCATTTTACTTTCATGATTTGTTGCTGATAAACAGGAAATGACCATATTTGGATCCGACAGTATTGCAATGGAGAGAGAGAGAGCTTTCTAACGGTATGTGTGATGACAGGGTGCAGACAGTGAGCACGGAGCAGCAGGATGATTTAGAACGCAAACTTTTGATGAATTTATGCTAAATCTACACACGCAAACAGACAAAGTGTAGTTAAATAAAGACCTAAATGTGTATTTTGGACTTTTTTTCAGCACAAGTCTGAAAGAAGAAATGTTATTGAAGACAAATAGCCCAAAATCTCAAAATTGACCAGTGAAAAAAAAAACCTGATGTTTTTGCCTGCCATGTCTCGCCTTAAGGTAATTACCCAGCAGCCATATCACCCTGTAGCCCAAGACTGGTTGCCCAAGACCACTGTAGCTAAGTAGGGTTGAGCCTGGTTAGTACCTGGATGGGAGACTCCTGGGGAAACTAGGTTGCTGCTGGAGGTGTTAGTGAGGTGTGGTCTATGTGGGTGCATACACCCCAGTATAGTGATGGGGACACTATACTGCCAAAGAGCACCGTCCTTAGGATGAGACGTTAAACCGAGGTCCTTACTCTCTATGGTCATTAAAAATCCCAGGATGTTCTTCGAAAGTGTAGGGGTTTAACCTCAGCATCCTGGTCAAATTTGCCCATTGGTTTTTGCCAAATTTGTCCTTTATATTGTCGTTTTATCAAAACAAAAAGGTACTATCCATACAGCCATTTGGCAGAATGCCTTTCCCAATCCACCTAACCTGCATGTCTTTGGACTGTGGGGAAAACCAAAGCATCCAGAGGAAACCCATCCAAACATAATGGCTTCCTGGCTCAGCCGGGACTCAAACCGGTGACTTTATAGCTTTGAGGCAACAGTGCTACCCACTGACCCGACATGTCACAGAGTATATGAACAAATATGTAACATATAACTATTAATATACTTCTGAAGAAAAGCATTTCCAGTTAAAATAAAATACTCTTGGAATGTCACTCAGCCAATCAGATTATAAGATCAGAACAAACTGATTAATGCATATACAATGCACATAGAGACAAAGGACAAAAGCAAACTTCTCATTGCTGATGTATGTTTATGCTTTGCTGTAGCGATACAATTTAAAGATTCATGGTCTCTTAGCTGCCGTTCTGGAAGGAGGTGAGGTTACAGTGGAGCACATGAGGATGAAGGAGATCTCATTTGCCATCCATGTCATTTCTTTTTTATCCTTCTTTCTTTATTGTTGTCCTTCTCCTTTAAGATCTTGATTGATTACTAGCATTGACATACAAGCAAAGCTATAGCTCATGGCCAGGGTCAAGCTGACCGGTTCTGATGTTTCTTCGAAAAATCGTAGAATTGTGGGATATTCTCCATCGTGCTGACCCTTGAGGTCCCTCAAATTTCGATGAAATTAGAGTTAATGAGAGATATTTTACATATGCATCTATTCATTAAGCACAGAGGTTTTTAAAACTCCCTAGGGTCCACAAGGGGGTTGGGGGGAAAAAGTGTAAAAAAAGTTAACATTTACAGATTTCAATGGAATAGAAGTCAGTGACATTATTTTATTCTAGCCATATTTAGTTAAGTAGAAAGCACAAACAAATCTGCATATAGTGTTGTGAAGAAAACTCTAAGTGGTCATCTATCTATCCTTGAAGGAGAGATGATTTTTAAAGGAGGATGTGTAAAGTATTGATTAGTTCCATAGCTATAAATAAACAAATTGCTTGTGAAATTGTGAAATTGGGGTGTGCATCTTTCTTTTTTTTCTTTTTTTTAAAGTTTGGTTTAGACTGATGACAGACTCTCAAGAGTTTTTATTTTACGTGTTGGAAAGGACACGCTCGACTGAACTCTGCAGCAGTCAAAGCAGCCAGTGAGTTGGCTCAAAGTGGCTAATCCAGTGAAATGACAACACGGCTCTTCACTTCTTCTCTCTCTTATGTTCTTTTTCAATCTAGCACCGTCCTTTCACCTCCCTCCCACTTTCACCCAGTTGTTGAGAGGACTGACATGCTGCTGAAAGAGATGAAACGATATTTTCGAGCAGTTTTGGGGTGAGAGAGCACAAGGGGGGGATGGTGCATTGCAACCATCGATGATAATAGGACATTTTACGATGACCACAAGCCTTTCACAGCTACACTTCAACAATGCCAAGCCAAAGAGTGGAGGAAAGATGTCTCTGGCACCTACATCTCAAACAATACACCGTGCCCCCCCTTTTCTGATACAGTGTGTTCATGTAAAAGGTACATGATAAAAGGTAAAAACACTAAAGAGTCTATCATGGTAAAGCTCTGTGTGTCTCAAGGCTACTGCAATCTCATCCTCGTTCCTCCCTCCAAACCTTACTACAACCTCTACTTTTTTTTCCAAGAGGACATGAATCAGCTTCTTGACGCGATTACTTTACCCGGTTGATGGACAGGAAGTGCAATTCTGAGAGAAAATGGCAGCAACGGATGAGTGGAGGCAGATGCCGACTGAATGGGTCAGGTGAAAAAAATATAGTAGGGATGTAAGTTACAAGAATGAGAACTGTAATTTTGAGGCAAAGATCTGGAGTTTCAAGTGTTTTAGTGAGAGAAGAGAGGAAGAACCCAAAGAGGAGGAAGAGAGAAAAAATAGAAAATTAACACAAAGAAAAAAGGAGAAAATGAAATCGAAAGAGCACATAAAAATGTGTCTGTTCACCGTTATCCAGCAGATATCAATCTTCCTCAAAATTGAACATTAGGGGGATATATCATCTCCCTAGATATAATTTACTGCCCCATCCATTTCAAAAAAAAGAAATGGCTCCAAAATGGTTAGGGACTAAGATGAGGGAGTTTCGGAAAAGAACGATTTGAATGAAAAGCTTCTTAGGAAGAGCAGCATGTGTAATTATGATTATATAGAAAGGGATTTAAAAGATGTTGAAATGGCAAAAATGTGTAATTACTTTTGCTTTTACCAAAGCACGACGCACCTCAAATATGCTGGTTGGACGACAGATGTTGAAAAAGATAAAAAACAGCTAAATTTAAAATAAAACCCTATGTACAAACACAAATATACACAGTACATAATCTAATATAAGATAGACTAATGTTCACTATTCACCCCTTTCATAAGATCCTCCTATTTGACAAGCCGCTGGGGAAAGAAAAGGTGTTTGAATTGTGGCAGTGACGACTCAGCAACCTCTTGACGGAAAGCATCATGATCAATAAATCATCAATCAGTGGGTTTAAAGTGTGACATGATGCCGGTGAGCATAAAAATACAGGGATTACAAAGGCGATAAGGAATTTAAAAGATTTGCATGTGTAAGTGAAATGCAAGTGCAAAAAAATGCAAAAGCTGCTCAGAATGACAGATTGTGTTCAAGGGATCACTTGTTATGAAACCTGAAATGTTACCTTTTATCTTAGATTTGAAGTCATTGGACAATTGCTGGTCAATTATGGTGTCTCCTCTGATCTCTTCCTTGTTGCTTTGGGAAACACACTTTGACCCCTAGAAGATTATTTTGATGAATAGTACAAGAGAAATGCAAACCACTTTGTTTCAAACTGATGAAATGCACATTATTTCTACCTGACCAGATTAAGTACTGTGCAGAGGAGGACATAGATTCAATAAAACTGAAATATTATGTAGATTACTGTGTAAATGCGCTGGTAAGTATGAAGTGATATTTTACAGCATCCATTTTTATGATCAGACAGCTGTCCGATCACTCAAACTGTAAATAAATGGTAAACTTCAAATGGTAAATTTTACTCTTCCCAAATGGAATTAGTTAAGTATATAAGATTTAAGGAGCAATAAATCAACGAAAACACGACAACTCTGTCATCATTTACTCAGCCACATGCTCACTTTCTTTATTCTGAAAATTAAACTTTTTTTTTTTTTTTTTTTTTATGTTTCAATGTTTCATCCATACAATGAAATGTGGTCCACTGTTGTTTTGGACCCCACTAACTTCTATTGTTTAGACAAAAACAATAGAAAAAAATATTCAAAATGTCTTTGTGTTCAAAAGAAGCAAGTCAGTCAAGTTTGGAACTGTCATGGGTGTGGTGCGGGCTGAAGAATAAGATGGAGTCCAAAGTTCCAATTTAAAGTTTTACTTAATTCCAAATATAACACACTAGTACAGGCAGACAAACGGACAGAGGGTACACACACAATGTAACATTTACTGTGAACATACTCAAGAACAGTCAAGGACTAACTGAACAGAAGAAACCTAAATACAGATACAAATCAAACAATAACAAGGTGATCACAGTTAACATGGATGATGAAGACGATGAACAGGTGGGTAATTGAGGGAGTGAGTTCAGGTGTGAAGACACAAGGGATTCTGGGAAGTGTAGTGCAGATGAAGACAGAATGGTGCAGACGATGACTGTGACAGGAACAACATGAGGGTGAGTAAATTATGACAGAATTTTTATTTTTGGTTGAACAATATCCCTTTCAGTGCAACGGGAATCAAATTCAACAGGAAGCAATCAAATTAATAAAATAAATATTTGGGGATATTCCTGGTCATATTATGAAAAATTCAGTGGTACATTTCATTTCATAGAAGAAAAACAAATTGTTTAGCATTCAAATCGGTAAGACTTTATTTCGATAGTCCACTTTAGACATTCTACTAGCTATAAGTAACTTTGCAGCTACACGTCAATAACTGCCATTAGATTATTAGTAGACTGTCTGCTTAATATCTGCTAACACTTTATTTTGTTGGTCCCCCAACAGATATTCTACTGACTATAAGTAACTTAGCAACTACAAGTCAACCTGTGCTCCTAACCTGAACCCTAACACCTAACCATAACCTAACAGTCTACTGACCGTCTAATACACTCTACTAATAGTCAAGTCAAGTCATCCTCATTTATATAGCGCTTTTAACAATGTAGATTGTTTCAAAGCAGCTTTACAGAGATAAACATATAATTTAAGGTAACTGTAACGGTTATCAGCTGGAGTGCCCTTGAGAGCCAGCTGAGGGCACTCCACATCAGACTATCATTGTTCACTCACAACTACATTTCCCATAATTCACTGCCTGGACTCATCTCTGATTTTTCGGAAAAATCAGAGATGAGTCCAGGCAGTGAATAAATATGATTTAAACCATGCTAATGCAATTCCACTAATGCCAACATAGTTTTCTAGTCTATTTAAGAGAATCTTGTGGTCAATGGTGTCAAATTTTTAATACTCTAATGAGAGTTAGTTGACATGTAGTTGAAAAGTTACTTATAGTTAGTAGAATGTCTAAGGTGACTATCGAAATAAAGTGTAACCTTAAAATCTTTTACCAAAATGTAAATGTCACATTACGTAAATTGGTTATAAACAGCCATTCACATTGACTTTGCTTTTTTCCCAGACCTGTTTTATTCTAAAGTGTCTGGCAACAAGACAGATAGAGAGAGAGAGAGAGAGAGAGAGAGAGAGAGAGAGAGAGAGAGAGAGAGAGAGAGAGAGAGAGAGAGAGAGAGAGAGAGAGAGAGAGAGAGAGAGAGAGAGAGAGAGAGAGAGAGAGAGAGAGAGAGAGAGAGAGAGAGAGAGAGAGTTGTCGAGTGATTTACCAGCTAAAATGGAGCCCAGAGCTGATGACCAAGAACGAGAGAGAAGGAAAGAGAGAACGGGGGAAAGCAAAACAGTTTACACTGTCTGCCAGTTTGTCCCCCACAGCAATCTGAGAGCCATTTGTCAAAACTAGAGGAAGAAATTCAACAGCGCTGGCGACCAGAGATGATTTATTGAGTTGGTATCAATGCCCACACATACCCGAGCCCAACTGACACATGGGTAATCTCAAGGGACTAGCTCTATATCGATTTGCAAACATTTTTTCCATGATCCATGTCTGCTCCCAAAATTATGGCAAAATCTTTCATTAGACTGAATACATTTCAGGCCATTCAAATCTCGTTTTCCCATAACATTTACTTTCGAGGAAGCTTACTTGATCAGCAAGGCCAAGACGAGGGCAAAAATAATGCTTCTATTTATTCTGATCCAGGCAAAGAGACTTAACAATTGATTGAGTAAAGTTTGAATTGGTCATGGGTGAGTGAAACGGTTGAGAGAAAGACAGAATCCACCCACCCTGCTGCAAATGTAATCAGACGTTATGGTAACCAGGGCCAGGTGTAAATTTAAGCAGGCATACGGCATGGCAAACGCAACAAGAGACGTTAATTTTACTGCAGAGATAAAGAGATGAAGTTAATTAAAATGCTCTGGCTCTAATCACTGGTGCACAGCCGCTTTAAAGAGAAAAATACATGCCTTGTCAACGTGTGTCAGAGTTAGAGAGAGGGAGAGGAAGAGCATGCTGTGTTCCACTCTGGAAACTGGGAATGAATTATCTAATCAAAGATAAATTTGCTTGGTGAGCAATAGCCAATCAGATACTCAGATGGTGTGCCGCAGAGCTAAACGCTGTAGGAGGTGAGATACTTTAATAAGCTCATTTGAGCACATCTGAATCCATCCAAATGACAGCATGCATTAGATATGAGTGCATGAGAGGTGTCGTTGATGGTGGTTACAGGTGTATTGCCTTATTATTTTTCTGTGCCAGGATTTCGAGGAACCTAGGTGATTATTTCAAAATAGGATTCTAAGTATGATCGTACAAAACTCTACATTTGCTTAAAGGAGGAGACACGAGGAGGGAGCAATTCATATATCACAGATTATCAAAAATCGTTCAGCCATCTTTTAGGATAAAAATAAATAAATTTGTATGTACCATTTGTAAATGTGCCTTTAATAGATATGTAATACGATTATAATAACTAGATTGTAATATCAAATAACAATCAAAAGATCTCTAAACTCTCTTTTATTGAGAGCTGAAAACTCTCAATGAAATGATCACAATACATTTGAGCACTCACTTATTTGTGATTGATTAAAAGAACCCAGTTCTCTTACAAATGCCCCCTGCATTTATAATATATAATTGTAGTTCAGTAACAGTAAAATATGAACTGTCCATTTTTGGTAACATTATTTTCCTTTTTTTTTATTTTATGTGGATCAGTCCACTCTGGAGGTCAACTAGGAAAGAAATCTAAGTTGAGTTATGGCTAATGACATATTTGACATCACATCTTTTGCTCACAGCTGGTGGAAATTCTTTACGCATAGAAGGAAAGCTATTGTATGCTCATGATTAACCACACACTTCCTGTTGAATAAGACAAAATGTCATTAAATCAGTCCTGCTCAGAGAATGGGAGACCTCAAAATTTTTTACAGCCAAAGTTAATACATTTATTTGATAAAGAGCTTCATACAAACCTAGGGGTATTGTTCATGGCCTCGTCACGTCTTTCACACAAGGTTATGTGAGGTGGTGACTTTTAGACAAAAGCAGCCCGATTCACACTTCTAAAGAAAACAAAACCTGCTCTCTCATTTTTTATTTTTGCTGAAATCTCAGGTAGTGCCAGGAATTATTCTGTATTATGCTTTTTCCTTGCAGTGGCAAAAAGGCACACGGAAATCTCTCAAGTATGTGAACGTTATGGCTAATGTGTACTTTTCCGCCAAATCACATGACACAAACAACACTAAATCAACCTTTTTATCCTGAATGAAATTAATGTATTGGATGCCATAGCATAATCCAACTTAATTCCATCCAACCAACAATTTCATCCCATGATCTGCGCCTCTGAAACTGTCTGGTGACACTCTCCGTGAACCCAGCAACGTCACAAATCAGTGCTTAACCCCATAAAATGCCACACACCAGCTGGTGGGAGCAGATATTCAGGATCTATAGGGCTAACAGAAAGATGAGGGTGTGAAATGCTCCCGTCTCTCAGTCTTGCTCAAGATTGCTGATTCTCCCATTCATTCTATTGCAATAACACCTCTCTGAATAGATAATCATCACTGGACGCTGATGTGAAACCGCCGCTGATCAGAAAAGAGATGAATGCACTTTTATACCTGATGTATCTCATTTCCGTGATTGTGTCAGTCAATGAAACAATCAGCAGCTTCTGCTCTAAGCTGCATTGTTCTATTCAATATGCTCTATGAGTCATTAACTGTCCACAATCGCCCGTTTTAACAACTGATTATTGTTTTACTTATTCAAAGCTGTAATAGAAAAGTGACAGACCATTAGTGAACTGACCTCTCTATGCATGAATTAAAACCTACTTTTTATATAGAATCAGCATTCAAAAGCTTTTCAGCTGAAAAGGTTGGATAAGGACAATTCCATGCAAATGTCGAAGTAAACTTGGAAATATGAAGTGTTTACTACAATGAAAACACCTCCTTTAAAATTGCACATTTAGGTCTATATTTTGCTATACTAAAACATTGTAAGGAAAACGTACTTGAGGTTGGTAGCAACAACATGATCTACCATGATTTTAAAATATGGATCAAAATACTTTTTTAATAAACACTTTCCACATGATTTTGCAGGAAAACTTTGTCATAACAGCACTGATTTCTGTATTTATCTGAGCCATACATATGAGGTCCCTGTGATTCAAACTCTCATACATGGCAATCAATTTTATTACACAAACCTTCATATAACTGTTGTAAATTATCAAAAATCATTTACTATTTTTAACCAAACATAATGGACTACTTGCACTGAGCTTCGTGACGCACTTCCGTTTGAAATACAACTCATTTATTTACGGTTATGTATATTTTTCAATGTGCTGTAGACACCTAGTTGACTACACGTCACTGAAAATGAGTATCCACAGGAAGATTTAAAAAATCAGAGACAGCAGAAAAAAGATATATTTTGATGATTACTGTATATAAATTTTCCAAACTCAACGGAACATGAAGTTTTAATCCAACCCTAGCCGATATGAGAAAGCAGCGTAGCTAAATGTCTGTGATTATTTCACCACTGGGTGTTGGTGCCCATCAAACTAGTGACCGCGATGCTGAAGTGTGTGAGTTCCCTATCAGGGAACTCGAGCTGCGTGACAACGCTTTGGGAACACCCCTGCGTGAGTGCGTCATGAAGCACGTATGAAATCAGTCCAATGGCGAGACGGAACGTCATAGGTGGGTGACGTCATCGACCAGGAAACTATATAAGCACCCCAAAACACAAGCGCGTCAGCTTCTGAGTCTTCAGCAAGCGCTCTGTGTGTGAATATATCAGTCTGTGTCTCAAAGTGTTTTTGTCTGTCCTTAGAAATTGCTAGGCAGTTGCTAAGTTTTTCACATATAAAAATACTATAAAGAGACGATATATATATATATATATATATATATATATATATATATATATATATAATATGGCGAGCGAACAGCAGTTCAGAAAGTGTGTTCATCCCTGCCCACGTTATATCTCGGGTGGGGACACTCACGATCTGTGTGTTGTTTGTATGGGAGTGCAGCATGCCCAGTCAGCTCTCGAGGGAGCTGGTTGCGAGCATTGCGAGCGTATGTCAATGAAAACGCTCCGCTCCCGCCGAGCCCTCTTCGAGGAGAGTGGTTCGGTGCGCGCTCCGCGCGGTTCGGGTCCCGCTACTGCCGAGGCACAGCGGAGGCTTCAATCGTGGGGATCGCAAATGGATCTATCAGCGGGGATTGAGACGGGCTCTGCCTTATCTCAGGCTTTACCTGGTAGATCCAGTGCCTCAGATCCGGGTGTGGAAGCACGCGCTGCGGTTTCTTCCTCCCAGGCTGAGGCACCATCACTTCAATTATCCAGTTTTGAGGATCTGAATGTTGAAAGTATTGATACAGCAGAGACTGGGGACTCGTCACTTCAGTCTCCTGCTAGTGAGGAGCTTATGGAGGTGCTCACTCGTGCTGTACAAAAATTAAGCATCGAGTGGCCAGCTGATAGACAGGAATCTCGTTCAAAAAGTAAACTAGATGAAAGATTTCTGCCGTCTTGTGCTGCACCTCCACGCCGGTGTCTTCCTTTCCATGGAAAGACCAGTGTCATCCAGAATATTTAGCCAGCAAACATCTGTTTATTCAAATATTTCTGGGGCTAAGAATTATGGTTATGGGGGGATGCCTAAGGCTGAAGAAACGCTAGCGAGCCATCTATCTCCAGATACGGCATCGCATTTAAGACACCGGCATTGCGCACAAAGCCATTAAGAAATACCTCGGCTTTGGTGGGCAAAGCTTACTCGGCGGCAGGTCAAGCGGCAGCGTGCTTACATACAATGTCGATATTACAAGCATATCAAGCAGACCTATTAAAATATATGAGTGAGGGGGATGAAATTAGTAATTCGAGAATTACGTCAGGCAGCAGATCTATCTCTCCGTGCCACCAAGGAGACGGCCAAATCAGTGGGCCGTTCTATGGCAGCCATGGTGGCAACGGAGAGACACTTATGGTTGAATTTATCCAACATGAAAGAAAAGGAAAAACCTTTTCTCCTGGACGCCCCGCTTTCAACTGCTGGCCTCTTCTGTGACTCAGTGAATTCGTTCATCGAGAGGTTTCAGGAAGAGAAAAAGCAGGCGGCGGCGCTCTACAAATTTCTCCCCCTCCGTGTCATGTCTCCGGGGCTGCTGGGCGGGAGCAGCCCCGGCCGTCGAGTAGCTCCTCACACAGGGCGCAACAGAAAAGGAGTGTCGCGTCTCGTGCTCCACCCCAGCAAGACTGGGCCGAGGCGCGGTGCTCTCAGACGAGGTCTTCGAGGGGGCAAGTCCGATCTGAGGACGGTTATTGTCGCCAGGAAGGCTTCGTCGAAGAAGAAGCCCTGAGGGACGCTCGCCTGCTCTGAGGAGCGGTTTAGAGTGGTCAGACCATTTGTTCCCTGCCAGTGCGCTGTTACAGGGCACTGTGTCTGCCACTCAAAATATTCCAGAGGCCAGTCTCGAGAGACTTGTACCCTTAGTAGAATTTTTGGCAGAGTGGAAAAAGCCTTCCAAATGTATCTCATTGGGTCCTGCAGACTATCGAGAAGGGGTACGCGATTCAGTTCAGATCACCCCCGCCTCGCTTCAGAGGGGTTCTGCCCACAGTGGTGGGCCCCGAGCAGGCTCTGGTTATGGAACAGGAGGTGAAAACTCTCCTGCTGAATGAGGCTATAGAACGAGTTCTTCCTCCCAGCAGAGAGTTGGGTTATTACAGCCGATATTTCATCGTTCCAAAGAAGGATGGGGGGTTGCGTCCAATTTTAGATCTGCGCCTGTTAAATCGCTTAGTAGGGAAGCTCAAATTCAAAATGCTTACTCTCAAGCAGATCGTGTCACAGATCAGGTCCGAGGACTGGTTTTTCACGATAGATCTAAAGGACGCGTACTTCCACATTTCCATCCTTCCACAACACAGGAAGTTCCTGAGGTTCGCTTTCGGGGGCGAAGCGTACCAGTATCGGGTTTTTCCGTTCGGCCTAGCACTGTCTCCCCGAACTTTCACGAAATGTATGGATGCAGCTCTGGCTCCGCTGCGACTCCAGGGCATCCGCATTTTAAACTATATCGATGATTGGTTGATTCTGGCTCAATCGGAGCATCAGGTAATTCGGCATCGAGATGTCGTTCTCGCCCATATCAAAAAGTTGGGGTTGAGGCTCAACGCCAAGAAGAGTGTGCTTTCTCCAGTACAGATGACCACTTTTCTGGGCGTGGTTTGGGATTCGACGACGATGCAGGCACGTCTGTCTCCTGCTCGTATAGCTTCGATTCTCTTAGCCGTCAAACAGGCAAAGCTAGGCCAGTCACTCACTGTAAAAGAATATCAGAGGATTCTGGGTCTGATGGCAGCAGCGTCCAACGTTATACCTTGCGGCCTGCTGTACATGAGACCACTGCAGTGGTGGCTCAGGACCAAGGGGTTCTCCCCGAGGGGAAACCCGCTCCGCAAGATCAGGGTCACGCGACGGTGTCTCCGTGCTCTGGCTATGTGGAAAGAATCTTGGTTCCTGTCCTAGGTCCTGTGTTGGGGGCATTTCCCCCGATTGCTCTGCTCCCAGGAGTTCTGGAGAGGGTTCGCCGGGACGGGGTCAGTCTACTGTTGGTAGCCCCGTACTGGCCGGCCCGAGTTTGGTTTGCGGACCTAATTTCTCTCCTCGACGGCTCTCCTCTGGAGATTCCGATGAGGAGGGACCTTCTCTCTCAGGCGAGCGGGTCGATACTTCACCCCCGCCCAGATCTATGGAGGTTGTGGGCTTGGCCTCTGATGGGGCCCAGCTCATAGAATCTGGTCTCTCGACTGAGGTCGTGGAGACCATCCTCCACTCCAAAGCTCCGGCCACTAGGAAATTATATGCCTTGAGGTGGAAAATGTTCACCTCTTGGTGTGGAGAACACCAGCTGGACCCAGTTAACTGCCCGGTGGGTGCAGTGCTGGAATTCCTTCAGGAGCGTTTCTCCACAGGGTTATCCCACTCCACACTGAAGGTGTATGTGGTGGCCTTATCTACTTACCACGTCCCTTTGAGTGGAGCTTCTCTCGGGAGACACCCACTTGTAACCCGTTTCCTTCGTGGCATTCTGAGGCTGAGGCCAGCAGTTTGCACGAGGGTGCCGACCTGGGGCCTGGCGGTTGTTCTAGAAGGTCTCTCTCTAGCACCGTTCGAGCCCATTGAAGAAGTTTCGGAGAAATTCCTCACTCTTAAAACTATCTTTCTTCTGGCTATATCTTCATTAAAAAGAATAGGAAATATCCAAGCTCTGTCGGTCTCTCCTTCGTGCTTGGAATTTGCACCAGGCATGGTGAAGGCTTTCCTCCTCCCTAGGCTGGGATCCAAGAGAAACTAAATCTGCTTTGCCCTGTTAGGGCCCTAGATGCGTACGTCCACAGAGCTGGCCTCTTGAGAAAGAGTGAACAGCTATTCGTTTGCTTTGGACCCCCTAAGAAGGGCTGTCCAGTATCTAAGCAGAGGTTGAGCAAGTGGATGGTCGAGCCATCTCACTTGCCTATGAGTCTGCCGGTCAGCCTTCTCCTTTGGCTGTCCGGGCTCATTCAACCAGGAGCATGGCTGCCTCTAAGGCTATCCTGTCAGGAATATCAATCCAGGATGTTTGTGATGCGGCAGGATGGTCCTCACCGCACACATTCGTGAAGTTTTATCATCTCGACTTCAGCTCCAGTCCAGGGACGCATGGTGCTTTCGTCCGAATGTGCGCATCCGACTTCACACGACGGACACTTGCTCGTATGGCGACGTTGGTATTAGCGTTCCCAAAGCGTTGTCACGCAGCTCGAGTTCCCTGATAGGGAACGTCTCTGGTTGCGTATGTAACCCTAGTTCCCTGAAGGGAACGAGACGCTGCGTGTCTATGCCATACTCCCAGCATGCCCGTGAGCACTTGCTTCAGTCTTATCAGAAGCTGACACGCTTGTGTTTTGGGGGGCTTATATAGTTTCCTGGTCGATGACGTCATCCGCCTATGACGTTCCGTCTCGCCATTGGACTGATTTCATACATGCTTCATGACGCACTCACGCAGGGGCGTTCCCCAAAGCGTTGTCACGCAGTGTCTCGTTCCCTTCAGGGAACTAGGGTTACATACGTAACCAGAGACGATTTATTTGTATTAAATATTTTTATTGTATCACTATTCTGCCATTTTTTCACTGTCAAACATTTTACTGCATGTAATTTACATGTTTATGCCTGAAATCCTTCATTAATATATTCAAAACAGTTGACTGTCATTCTCTCTACACTGTATGCTTTGCTGTTTATGATTATATAAATATTTAACATTGTTAAATTATTTAAGGCGCATTTATTCAAATATATTAAAAGAGTGCACACCAGTGCCTGCTCATACAGCAACATATTTTTTGATAGCCATCATTCATGTAAGACAATAATAATAATGACGATCAATCTGGTAAAGTAGTTTCAATAAAATTTAATAGCGTTTTCCACCATGAAAGTGCTGTTTGCAAATCTTTCACATAATACAGTACATGATACAGTTTTCCATTGTTGTGTTCATGTCCACAAACAAGTTCATTTCTGTATCTAAATAAAATAAACAAATACAACTTTTAAGATTTTTTTGATGTCTTGACTATATCCAGGATTTTAGGAAAATACATAGAAATGATTAAATATAGTAATTAGTACTTTCTCTGTTAAGCTACATTTCATGTTTTGACTGGAAATGTCACATCTGTAACTCTGGAACTGCTCATAACAAGACAGTGTTGCAGTCATATTTACCATGACAAATGATTTGTGCTGCCCATCAGTCCGTTTTCCTGTGCTGCATGCCTCAATTTATTATATTTCAAAGTTCACATATGAAATTGCTTTCACACAAAAAATAGATTTCACATAACAGCGTCTTAAAAGTTTGTACCTTACTGCCAAGATTTTTTTCCGTCACATTAAGGTGGGTGCAATGAAAGAGGGTTTTGACTCAATGTGCTCTTTTATCTAACTTTCTTTTCGGCTTGAGCACTTTCCCGTCATTCCAGAGTCTTCAGTATGTTTTGGTAGTGCTAAGCAATACTGTACTTGAAAGTCTGTTAACGACAACTCATTAACACATAAAATGAGCTTCTTAGGAACAGAATGGGAGATAACGGACACTGGCATCACGCTAATAATTCACGTCCACAGTTGTGAACACACACTCTAGTATGAAGCAGTTATTAATGGCTTACCGCTGTTTTTACCAATTAAACCTAACACAAAAAAGGGGCCAAAATTAGCTTTTTTTTTATCTCACCTGCTAATGCTGAGTGAATTAAGAAAGTTTACCTGCTGCCATAAATTTCCACATACTGTATTTTATGCAAAAAAGTCTAAATTTACGTAACAATTCAACCATAGGTATTAATCATGTTTAAAAATAAAACAGCAGTGCTGAGCATGTTTGCTAGTGTGATATTGCTTTTATACAACAGTTCTGTCAGGACCACTATCGTCAAATAAGATTGACAGTTAGCATAGAGTTAGGATTAGCGATATGATTCTGTTCTGGGCAAGAACTCCCTGCGAATCCATGCAGCCTAGCATGATAAGAGCAGGGAGAGCAGCAATAACCCCCTTAGAGTAAATAGAACAGAACCAACATGAATGAATTGCAGATATCATTAATTAATTTTAATGTACGCCAGAATTTGAGAAATTTAGTCTGATTCAGGGGAAATCAGAATGCCAAATCCTGACTGACGAGAGGAGGAGACAACACAAACTGACAGCAACATTCTGGATGCCTTTTACATTTTTTTTACATTTATTTTTAGCTGACGCTTTTATCCAAAGCGACTTACAATTGCGATATATGTCAGAGGTTGCACACCTCTGGAGCAACTAGGGGTTAAGTGTCTTGCTCAGGGACACATTGGTGTCTCACAATGGATTCGAACCCGGGTCTCTCACACCAAAGGCATGTGTCTTATCCACTGCGCCATCACCACACTTTTACACACTACCCCCAACACGACTCATGCTGATAGAATGGTTAATGCACCCTGATGTTAGTGGCATATGCATATGTTAGTGGCACTATAAATCCAATCTAATGGGGGAAGCAATACCCCAAGCTGGAGCAAGCAAGGACACATTGCAACAAGCGTGTTGCTGTAGCCAGTGTTTGGGATCTAGCTTACACCCCTAGCGGCAGCAAAATCTGATACAACAAGCATGTTGTATACTTGTGGAACTATTGCTAAAAGTAGTGTAGTTTGGCAGGGGAGGCATACACCCTACAGCAATGTACCCGACTAGCGGCAACAAAATCTGATACAACAAGCATGTTATATTATAGGACTAGTATTAAAACTATTATTCTGTCATATATTAAAACTAGTGTAGTCCGGTCGGGGCACCCTGTAGCTCTGAGTCATATGCAGTGTGGAGCTTAGCAATGGAGTACAGTGTGGATACAGAAGTGGATGCACGCACCAGTTGTCTTTCGCTTCAGAGCCGATTGGTGTCAATGTCTCTGAGGAGTGTTGAAGTTTTCAACGAGTGAGTGTGTCGGTGTTCTTCTGGAAGACTCTCCCAGTGCTGGTGGTTCTACAGAACAAGTGCAGCGTTGATCGCGAGCTGCTGAGCTCTCAACTGCTGTTTTAACAGCATAATTTCTGTGTGTTTGTTGACGGTTGGTCAGAGGTCAAAGAAGTGAGTGCTTCACTGTTTCAGTTCACTGTTTAGTGTTGCTGCGGTCATTCCCCTGTGTGCTCCGGCACTGGCGACGGGTCCCAATTCCTGAAAGAGCAACCATGACCTGGATGCGGTCATTCCCTGTCCCCCTCTGACGAATAATGAACAATGATATTAAAAAAATATATCTCTTACAATTTTACATTCAGTTCACATAGATCAAAACAACATTTAAAATGCACATAAATCACCTTTACATAACTTAGAAGATAGCTGTGTTAAGAAGTACAAACAATCAAGCCTCACAATTATGTCCCTGTAACATGTCACATGTAAATCGTTCTCAAACGTGAATACAGTTTTTTCCAATTGCTAACACACTAAACTGACATGCACAGCTCAATTATGTAATCTGACACACAGAGAGCAAAACCTCTTCTCAAGTCTCCAAAAGTCTAAACACATTTTCTGCTTTACACCAATTTTGCAATTCAAAATGGCACTTTTTAAATGCACTGAACACGGTTATCTGCATAAGACACAACAATCTAACATAAAGTCACATGTTTGCCATTTCAAAACACTGCCATTTAAAATGACACTACATGAGCTAATTGGTTAATACATGTGCCAGCTGGCCAAACACCTCAATGGTTAATGGTTAACACTTCAATCAGGATGTAAGTACTATGAAAAGACCACAGGTGAGCACCTTTTTTTTGCAACAACAATGGAAGACGAGGAAAAGGAGGAGGAAGAGAAAGGAGGAGGAGGAAGAGGAAGAGGAGGAGGGGGAAGAGAAAGAGGAGGAAGAGGAAGATAAGAAGGAAGAGGGAGAGGAGGAAGAGGAAGAGAAAGAGGAGGAGGAAGAGAAGGAGTAGGAGGAAGAGAAGGAGGAGGAAGAGAAAGAGAAGGAGGAAGAGGAGGAGGAAGAGAAAGAGGAAAAGGAAGAAGAGGAAGAGTAGGAGCCCCTACAAGAGTTATTTTCAGCATGGCGGTGGAAGGTATACGACCGGCAGCCCTTTGTGCGCATGCCTCTTGTGCAGGCTATGGAAGAGGCATGAGGAGATTGATGTGGGTGTGATTCAGGGATGGATAAGGCACTCAAGGTGCTTCTTCCCTCTATGTCTCGCAAGGGAAGATATTGCCTGTGATGTGGCCTGTGATGTGGCCTGACCCAGGTGTGCGGCAAGATGCTGCCTAATTATTTTTCTTGCCTCTTTTTTTATAAATATTTTTTTTCTGCAATTTTGTTTTTCAGTTTACTGTTTTTTGTGAGTATATTTTTGTTCAGGCCAATGTAAATATATCTGCTGTGCATATGTTGCACTGACTTGTTTGGTGAAAAAAAAAATGTTTCAACAGCATGTGTGTGTATCTGCAAATATTTCTGTCATGTGAACAATCTGAAGAATTTTCTACAATTTGAACTATTTTAGTATTATGGCAAAGCATACTAAAGATGAAAGTGCTTTTCATTATGCCCAACAGTGTGTAGTTGGTTAGACAAAAATCTGGTAATATAAATTAAGTGTGTACCATTTCGTGCAAAAGTTTGATTTTGATAATGCTATATGTAGTTTTGGTTGCAGTGCTTCATTTTGCAGGAGATATGAGGAATTTTGCAGTTTGGGTGTGTGGTTTTGTGAATTGTGTTAAGTATTTTGATAAAACCAGCATAGTTTGCAAAATTGTGTGTTAGCAATTGTAAAAAAACTGTAATAATGTGAATCGGAATACATGTAATCATATTTTACCGCTTAGATTAGTCTTTTAAAATTACAGATTGTGCTGTTCCAAGAACGAAAGAAGAATGATGGACGTGGATGCACCTCTATACTCTGCACCATGTGCTCTAAAATCCAAAATGGCTGATCAATTATTAAAGGCGACATACTACTTAAAGTGACCACAAGGTGTCAGTATTAACAAAGTAAACTATAATATAACTAAGGCCAGGACAATATATATATATATATATATATATATATATAATTCAGCACACTGAAGCAGCTTTTGTGGATAGTTCATGTTCTCATTGCAAGAACAAGACTATCGCGGTGTTGAGATCGAGACTCGCCTTCATGCGTGAAGGTGGAGTCCCCATTACCACGTCCCGCTACGGTGCCGTGTGGGGTGGGTGATCAGAGGATCATAGTGAGGCTTCCCCGCCCGGTAACCAATCCCTGTGTGCCCCTCACTCCTCTATCATACCGCAGCCGGTGGAGCCCCCGTTGAGCGCGCCGGTCCCTCTGTACTGGACCGACCAACCAGCCGTTTCATTCGGGGCCCTTCCGGAGGACAGGGTGCCGATTGCAGCATCGGAGGGTGAGCTGACCTCTGGAAATGATGACTCGGCTGCGTTATCTCCATCTGGGAGTGTAACGTTGCCCGAGCCAGATCCAGAAATGTCAGCTATGCTGAAATGGGCCGCCTGTTGAGCTCGAGGCTGTCGGGCTCAAGTGGAATCCTCTACCATGTCCCGAGCAGTCTCTGTTGGATGATTGGTATTTCGGGTTCCCAGCTCACCGCCCCAGTGCCTTTCTTTCCCTAAGTGAATGGAGAGCTTACCAGGTCGTGCCATCCTCGTCAACCTCCTGCTGCCTCCACCCCGCCGCTGCTGGCAGTTACTCTGCCTACTCGTCATCGAGGGCGTCTCCCTGCAGCCGCTCCTGTCCCTGTAGGGCCTCCGCAGCAGCCCGGAGTCCTATCAAATAAAGAGCAAATTCCTCTGTTTCTGGGTCCCAAGAGGGCCATACTAGCAGTGTACGACCCTGTAAAGCCTTGCACCCCTCAGCCCCCTCTTGTATCGCCAGCCGGCAGCTGGGTGTGGTTCAAGGAACCGGTCACACCTTCTTACACACCCCCTGCTGTCACGTGGAGACAGGTAAGTGTTGTGCACCCCACTCAGACCCCGCTTCGGGTCGCCTTCGGGCCTTCCGAGCTTGGGCCCCTGTCCTCCACCTCACCCCACCCCGGCTACGTCTGTGGTACCTCTGGTTCCCTGGCCCGGTTCGTAGAAGTCTGGAAAGTGCATCTGAACCAGTCCAGTCAGCTCCTCCGTACCATCAGATTCAGCTGTACAATTCAATGTACAGTGTACAACGTACAAAGGTGGTGGGTTATGGCCAATATCCGACCTGCGACTCGGGCCCTGTACAAGCCTCCGTTCAAGTTGCTAACGCAGAGATGCATTTTCGAATGCTCCATCCCCGAGATTGGTCTGCAGCATTCAAAATGAAGATCTCTATCCTCCGCAACGCAGGCTATCCTGTGTTTTTGTGTTTGAGGGTTCGAAGTCTCAGTACAAATCATAGCCTTCCAGTGCTACATAGCCAGTTTGGTCTTCAGGTCAACTGGGAAAAGAGTAAACTCGCCCAAGGGCTGAGGATCTCTTTTTCTGGTAAGGAGCTGGACTCGGTCTAACACGCCTCATAGCAGGAACGTGTCTGGTGTGTGCTTTCAGAAGTGAGAAAGGGTCCGCCTGAAACCTTTTCAGAGGCTCCTGGGGTATATGGCAGACACAGCCAAAATGGCTTCCTCCATATGATGACCGCTTCAGCACTGACTTCATGGCCGAGTCCCGAGGTGGCTGTGTCAGAGCGGCACGCTCCGTGTGATAATAATAGCCTTTAGAACAAGCAGTGTTTTTAGAGCAAGCAAATTTCCAATACACTATAGCTTTAAGAACGCTGTGTTTCCAAGAACTAGATATACCAAGCGTGTCCGTTACCCGACAGAATGAATGCTGAACTGACTCAACTGAATAGTGACTATTTACTATGTCTTTTTAGAGCTGTGCCACACAGAATGATACTGTTTGGACCATGATTTGTTATTTCCGAACAATCACCGCAAGCTGCCTAAATCTGTGTTGCATAGTGATAAAAGCACAGCATGTGCAACTCGAGCAGTTGCCAATGACAACAGATAAGTAACATTTTACATTACACCATCACACCATTATATTGAAGGCTTAACAGTGAATCACTTCGCCGTCTTCTCTCAGTCATCATCGCCTAGAATGTTTTGGCAACCTTCTCTGGTGATGCATGGCTGAAGGATCCACAGACCACTCTTAGAACAGGCCACGTTTTCACTTACATTTCTACGGTGTATTGTACTGTGGAGGATGTAGCCTACTAATAACCAAAGTAATTGAATTTAGAGTGTTCCCTTTCGAGGGAACTCAAACAGCATCAACTACGACACTTTGGGGAACACCCTTAGAGTAACGCATCTGAAGTATGAAACTAATCCAATCCTGATTGGTGCTGTGTCGTGACGTAACATGTGCCGGCATACATGGAAGCTACAAAGGGACGCTGGCACACAACAGAGATAGCTTTTTGCTCTTCAGCAAGCGCTCTGTGTCAAACTGTCTGTCCTATTTGGTGTTGTTTGTCCCATTATAATTGTCCTAAATAAAGGTCTGCATTGCAATATAGAATCTAGTGGCTCGGATCTTGCATTTGCCGAGACAGTGTGTAGATTACGAGACCGTATAAATGAATATTAAAACAGTATTGTCTGGTAATTTAATTCTGCATTTAATTCTGAAGAATTCTTTTAAGAAATTAAAATGATGGAATATTATTGTCAGGTTTGTGTGCAGGTAACTGAAGACGAGGACACTGGATCTGCGATATAGTTTTAATAGATTTAGATCGATAATAGATTTATTTGCAAAATTAACTTCTATAAACATACAAGAACAAAATAAAACTCCAGGACTTCAGAGACACAACCATACACTGACGACGACCAACAAACACTGAGGGAAAACACAAGGCTTAAAAGAACTGGGACTAATGGGATAATTAACAGAACACAGGTGAAGAAACTGAACACAAACGAGGAGCGGGAAAACTAACAGGACTAAACCAAAATCACAAAGACGGGGGGAAACAAGATCTCAAAACTGAACTAATAACAGGACTAAACCAAAATCACAAAGACAGGGGAAACCAAGATCACAAAACAGAACTCAAACACATTGAAACATGACAGTACCTCCCCCCTCCCCGAAGGCACGTCCTCGCGCCGTATAACATCCCAAGGGATGGGAGGGTGGGCGCCCTGGAGGCTGACGAGGGCGCGGTTGCACAGGAGCGGGAACCCTCCAGGGCGGAGCTGGTAGCTCGGGGAACCGGGGTGGAAAAGGCTGTGGACGTGGCCACGGCGGAGCAGGCTGTGGGCGCGGCCAGGGCGGAGCATGCTGTGGGCGTGGCCACGGCGGAGCAGACTGTGGGCGTGGCCAGGGCGGAGAAGGCTGTGGGCGTGGCCACGGCGGAGCAGGCTGTGGGTGTGACCAGGGCGGAGCTGTGGGACCCTCGGGCGTCCAGGGCGGAGCTGTGGGACCCTCGGGCGTCGAGGGCGGAGCTGTGGGCCTCGGGCGTCCAGGGCGGAGCTGTGGGACCCTCGGGTGGCCATGGTGGTGAGGACCCTTTGGGCGGCAGTGGTGGTGAGGACCCTTCGGGCGGCCATTGCGGTGAGGACCCTTCGGGTGGCCATGGCGGTGAGGACTCCTCGGGTGGCCAAGGCGTTGAGGACCCTTCGGGTGGCCATGGCGGTGAGGACCGTTCGGGTGGCCATGGCGGTAAGGACCCTTCGGGTGGGCGCCCCCCCAAAATTTGAATGGGGAAATTGACAGGAAAGGAGGGATCCGGCAGCAAAGGGGGTCTTGGGCTGTGCAGGACCAGCGGTGATGAGGGCTTTGAGCCCAGCAGGACCAGCGGCAAAGGAAACTCTGATGCAGGATCAGTGGGCTCTGGTGCAGGATCAGTGGGCTCTAGTGCAGGATCAGTGGGCTCTGGTGCAGGATCAGCGGGCTCTGGCGCAGGATCAGCGGCTACTAGAACAGTAGCAGCCACAAAGACGGACACAAACACAGAAACATACATTGGCTCGGGAACAGACACCGGCTCAGGAACGGGAACAGACACCGGCTCAGGAACGGGAACAGACACCGGCTCAGGAACGGGAACAGACACCGGCCCAGGAACGGGAACAGACACCGGCTCAGGCTCAGTAGCCACTAGAACAGTAGCCTTGTCCCTCCGCCATGCCTTCCCCTGCCTGGGAGCGACTTGCTTCATCGCAGAAACTAACTATGTTGTGTGCCGGCGTCCCTTTGTAGCTTCCGTGTATGGTCTCACATGTTACGTCATGACGCAGCACCAATCAGGATTGGATTTCATTCATACTTCAGATGCGTTACGCTAAGGGCGTTCCCCAAAGTTTAGTAGTCGACGCAGTGTCTCGTTCCCTTCTCAGGAAACAAGGGTTACAGTCGTAATAATTGCATCATAATGCTAACATCTTATGCAAGCATGGTTTGCCACACTAAAAGTAATATATTTTGATTTCCCTTACAGTGTGGGGGGCAAATGTGAGTTTTAAAGCCACAGTACATAGCAGCCATGAAGCATTAGCATTTGATTGATTTACAGAATAGCACAATGTTTAGCCCTCCAGCTAGTCACTAATCATATATTGCCATTACAATTGACCACATTTCTTATACATATTTTCCATAATATTAGTACTCAGCCTACAGTCTAAAAAAAGAAAATAGTTTTAAATAAATCATGAAAGTTTTTTTGCAACTAGCTCTCCTGAGTTACACTGTATTCTGATAGACTGAACTGAAGAAAAAGAAACCACATCAACAAAGTTCACTTTCATTGTTGCCATAACTTTTACATGACTGTGCAGCATTTAAGCATGGTGTTGAAAAGTACATCATAATCATTGATTTACCACGCACATACTACTATGCTACAGGTATTTAAAGGCATCACAAACAGGTTGTTTCCCATTCATACAAAATATAAAGAAATTCTCCCTTGCACAAGTCATGTTTGTTTGCAGTGCTCTTTTTGAATCAATTATCTCTTTCGGTGAGTGGACAAATATGGTGTTAGGTGACAATATTGTTCAGGACAAACTCTACAGAGCTATAGTGTTGCTGCTTCTGACAAACTCATACTGGCAAGCCAGGCATCTACAGCCAAGCTCTGTTAAACAGCACTTTGAATTCATTGTCTTAGCTCTTCTATCTCAAACACACCTCCTATCTGACTCACTTTTTTTTTGCTTTAAAACACACATTCCTGCAGGGGAAGAAAAGCTTACACTAGCCTGAAGTGGTTTGCTCATCTAACTGCCTGATGCTTAGCTATATCGGCCTGGCAAAACTGGAAGATGTTAAGGTGACTAGAAAAAAAAAAACATAAATAAATTCATAAATAAATAAAATAAGTAAATAAATAAATAAATAAATAAATCAAATTTCAATATACATTTTGGGTAAAAACAAAATGTATTTTATATTCAGTTGTGTGAAAAAGAGAGTACAACCTCTTTGAATTCTATGGTATTGCATATCAGGACATAATAAAAAAATCCTCTGGTTCATGGCAGGTCTTACAATTAGGAAATACAACCTCAGGTGAACAACAACACATGACATATTACACAGTGTCATTATTTATTTAACAAAAGCAAAACCAACATGGAGAAGCCATGTGTGGAAAAACTAAGTACACCATTAGATGCTTCCAAAGGAATTAAAGGGCTAATGCACCCAAAAATAAAAATTCTGTCATCATTTCTGTCATCATCACCCTCATGTCGTTGCAAACCCGTATGACTTTCGTTCATGTTCTGAACACAAATTAAGATATTTTTTATAAAAATTTTATAAATTGTTTTAATAAAATCTGAGAGCTTTCTGTCACTCCGTGACAGCTAGGCCATTATCACTTTGAAGCTTCAAAAAGTTCATAAAAAAACTAAATCCATATGAATTGAGCTGTTTATTTCAAATTTTCTGAAGAGACACAACTGCTTCATATTATGAACAGATTGAATTTAGACTTTTATTCACATAAACATTGATCAGTGAACATAAACAGAAGCTCAACCTTACTTGCCTGACATGCAAGAACAAACATGAGAATGAACCTCATTGGTTATCGCACGTCAAGCAAGCATGCTTGAGCTTTCTTTTACCGTAACTGATGTGTGAGTTCATGAATGTTTATATTGGTATAAAGGTGAATTGGTATTTCACCTGCTTGTGAATTAAATCATATCCCTGAAATCATACAATCATACATTCCAGAAAGGTATGTGATGAAAAGAACTATGAAATACTACCTCTGTGGAAGATTGTGGCCAGATTCTGATGAGGTTCAAGCCAATGTCTGTGTTTGTGGGTGACTCTGGGTCAAATCAGTTCTACAGACATGTTTCCCTCAGGGCCATATCTCACTGTCAGCAAATGTTTGATAATGTGTTAAGCATTAGCTCAAGCTCAGTCTGAAATCTCCACCGCATGCTGCAGGGCAAACAGCCAGTTTCTCCGTATTCCTCTCATCTCCACTTTACACATCCACCTTATTTTTTACTTTCTGTGCATTAATTTCACATGTGGACAATGGACTTAAAGGACATTTCTGGCCAAAAAGGAACCTAGGGCTAAATAACACAAGGGTACCGAGTCGACCGTTCTATGGGATGCGTTTTCATGATAATTGACTGTACCCAGATTTAACGTTATTTTTAGTTTAACCACAGACTAGCTTATGACGCTAGTTTATGGGGCATCGAATAAGAACGAATAAAAATCGCTAGTTAATACCACTAACAAGGCTCAAAATAGCCGCACACTAACACAGAAGCATAATTAGGGTCTCTACCTGCAAACTGAAGCTTTGAGAACTTTGTAAGTGTACAGACAGTTTACTAAGAAGATACTTTATAAAGACAGTACACTTTGCGTATACAAGCAGGAGCCATCTTTGGAAAACAGTCTCGACCAGTCGAACCACAATCGCCCTGGCCGATAGTCACAGTTCAGCTCACGTAGCACGGCGTTCGTGGTTCGACTGGTCAAGACTGTTTTCCAAAGATGGCTTTGGTTTGCAGGTAGGGACCCTCATAATGCTTCTGTGTTAGTGTGGGGGTATTTTGAGCCTTGTTAGTGGTATTAACTAGCGATTTTTATTTGTACTTATTCGATGCCCCATACACTAGGGTTATAAGCTAATTGTCCTTTAATGTTCAGATGGACAGAGCGATTAAATCCTGTCTGGCATAATGATGCCTTGATTTGAGTTTGTGTTTGTCTTATTACAAGTGATGAATGGTTTGTGCTTCCTATCACTGCTATTTCAGAACATGCCTGTGTATTTTTTTCCATCCTTGTGCATTAGGGTTTATTTGTGTGTTTGTGCTGAAGAGCTAAGCACAAAGGAGCAGAGGGCTTGGAAGATAATCAGAATCTTTCTTCATGGTCATTTATCAAGACAGGCTCTCACAACTGGCAGACCTGGACTCTGAATCAGCTGCTACAATTACCATCATCAGGTGGTCATGGTTAAAGGTGTTTGAGATGTTACAAATCAGGCCTGTTATAAAAGGTTGGGGACATATTTAACAATGGCCGTTTTGCTTACACACCATCTACCATTTTTACATCAAGAAGGAGAAAAAAAAAGACTGAATAGTAGATGAATGACTATGAAGATGGTGGGATAGGATGGATGCATGGACATACGAATGACACACACACACACACACACACACACACACACACACACACACACACACACACACACACACACACACACACACACACACACACACACACACACACACACACACACACACACACACACAAACACACACACACACACACACACTATCAGAAACAAGGACTTGGCACTTGACAACATTTTTTCTTGTTTTATTATAAATAGCTCTCAAGTGAGTTTGCATACAGCAAGATTAAATTCATTCAAAGCTTTCAAGTGCGCAAATCTTTTCTTTTGTTTCCTGTAACATGCACATCGGGCCATTAGCGACACCACATAATCCAATTGACTACTTTTACACACTCTTTGGTTATCTCATTGGATCTGAGGTTCACATTAGGACTGATCTCAGGGGAATGGCTGTGATTGTATTACTATGCCATCAGGGTAGAGGTTTATCAAGTTAGTACTTCAAAACGTCTCCATATGTGGTTGTCTTAATGTGTATGTGTGTGCTCATTTAGGTCAAACAGGAAGTGGCATCTGCTGTCTGGTTGAGATTGATCACATGAATAATGTTCTCAGGGTCATAGGGGTCACCCTAAATCCTCGGAGGTCAAACAGCCTCCGGCTTTTACCTGAAACCCATATACTACAAATGGAGATGCATCTAATCTGGGAGTAATTGCCAATCAAATTTGCCCTCTCGCACACAGAAAGCGTCTGATCTTGCCCTCCTTCATCACTTTCACCTTCCCTGTCTTTCTTGGCAGAGGACAGGCTGATATATCACCTAATCGCTCTTGTTCTCGGGGTGTGTGAGTGTGGTTGGACTAAGGTGAAAGTAACTATTGTGGAAATTGTCACGATATATATATATATATATATATATATATATATGTAAGGGATAATCCACGGCTAGCCATGCATTAAAGGATTTTAATGCACGACGTAGAGGCAAAGAACCACCCGACGCGAAGTGTGGTTGCCAAGTGTGGTCGCCTCTACGTCGTGCATTAAAATCCTTTAATGCATGGCTAGCCATGGATTATCCTGCTTATACCACGGTTATTTGCCAAGTTAAAAATAAGTTAAAGCTGTAACTGATGTTTAAAGTGTAATTTTTTAACAGACGTGTAAAAATGACAGTTCCCCTTCAGGGACTACCGCTGCGTGAAATCGCAGTGGGAACGCCCTCAGCGTGACGCGTCTGAAGCATGAATGAAATCAGTCAATGGAGAGAATGAGCGTACGGCGAGTGACGTCATCGACCAGGAAGCTATAAATATCCCCTGAGTACACAATACGCCAGCTTTTAGTTACTTCAGCAGCTCTGTGTGTGTCTGAATCTGTCGATTGTGTTTGTCTGTTTTGTCAGGAGTTTTCACTATATATATTTTATATAAAAAAACCAATATGAGCGAGCAGTATAAGAAGTGTGTTCCCCCCTGTACTCGGTACATCACGGGTGGGGATTCACACGAGCTAAGTGTGGCTTGTTTGGGAGTGCAGCAATGCCCAGTCGGCTCTCGAGGGAGTCGATTGTCAGCATTGCGAGCGTTTTCCCTTGAGAACTCTGCGCTCGCGGCGATCGCTCTTCGAGGAGAGTGATTTGCTGCGAGCTCCCCGAGGCTCGGGTCCCGCTTCTGTTGAGGCAGAGCGGCGGCGCTTGTCTTGGGGCTCGCAGATGGATCTCGCTGGCGACGTTGAGACGGGCTCCGCCCTATCTCAGCTATCTCCGACGAGATCTAGTGCCTCTCACCCGGCTCTGGAAGCACGCGCTGCGGCGGTTACTTCTGCCCGGGTGGAGGCACATGATGATGTAGAATTGAGATTTTCCAGTTCTGAGGAGCTGGATGTCGAAAGTTTTGCATCAGAGAAAACTAGTTTATCACATTATACTGCAAATGAAGAAGGTTTGATGGATGTATATCTCGGGCTGTTGAAAAGCTAAAAAAAAAAAAAAAAAAAAAATAACAGTATCGAGTGGCCAGCTGATAGACAGGTTTCTAGAATTAAAAGCAATCTAGATGATAGATTTCTGTCTGCACGACCTCAACCTTCTAGCCGGTGCTTACTGTTCTTCCCAGATCTTCATGCTGAGGTTTCAAAGACCTGGGTTAGACCGGTTTCAAGCAGAATTTACACAAATCAGTCCAATGCTTATGGTAACATTGTTGGTGCTAAATCTGCTGGTTATGTGACGATACTGTAGGCGGAGGAGACGCTCGCGAGCTATCTCTCTCCTGCTTCATCGTCTTCACTTAAAGCACCGGCTCTTCCACCAAAAAATAAATAAATAAATAAATATATATACCTCTGTGCTGGTGGGGAAGGCTTACTCGGTGGCTCGGCAGGCAGCTGCATGTTTGCATACGATGACTTTTATGCAGGCTTTTCAGGCCGACCTGCTCAAAGGAAATCTGAGGGGGGTCCCCGCCGAGAGAGACTTGCGTTCACCTCCCTTAAGGGTGCCCTGTCTCTCCCGGCGCCCTCAGGGGCCCGTCCTACTAACCCTGCCGAAACAGGGCGTAGAAGGGTCTGGCGAGTGCTTTCCCGAGGGACGCTCGCCGCCTCTAAGGAGGGTTCTAGTGTGTTTAGACCAGTCGTTCCCTGCCGGTGCGCCGTTACAGGGCACTGTGTCTGTCACGCAGAATGTTCAACCAGAGCAAAGTCTTTCGTCGAGTTTGTCTTCAAAAAGAGCACAGCAGAAGCGGAGTGTCACGTCTCGTGCCCCTCTGCAGAGAAACTGGAGGGACGAGGCGGGGTGCTCTCCGGCGCGGCCTTCTCGGGGCAGGACTGATCTGAGGACAGTCATTGTCGCCAGAAAGGCCGCGTCGAAAAAGTCCTGACGGGCTGAACGTCAGGACTCTGAGGGTGGTCCCCATCGGGAAAAACTTGAGTTCACCGCACAAAAACACGGTGCCCTGTCTTTCTCGATGCCCTCAGGGGTCTGTTCTACTAACCCTGCCTATACAGGGCGTAGAGAGACTCGGCGAGCGATTTCCCGAGGGACGCTCGCCCCCTCCAAGGAGGGTTGTGGAGTGCTCAGACCAGCTGTTTCCTGCCAGTATGTTACAGGGCGCTGTGTCTGTCACTCGGGATGTTCAAATCAGATCCGAGGACTGGTTTGTCATGATAGATCTAAAGGACGTTTACTTCCATGTATCTATCCTCCCTCAACACAGGAAGTTCCTGAGGTTCGCTTTCGGGGGCGAAGCGTACCAATATCGGGTTCTTCCGTTCGGCCTAGCACTGTCACCCCGAACATTCACGTGTACGGATGCTGCTATAGCCCCGCTGAGGTTACAGGGCATCCGCTTTCTGTACTATATAGACGATTGCTTGATTCTAGCTCAATCGGAACAACAGGCGGTTCGGCACTGAGATGTCTTTCTTGCTCATATCAGGTGACTGGGGCTGAGGCTCAACGCCAAAAAGAGTGTTCGTTCTCCATTACAGAGAACCACTTTTCTAGGTGTAGTGTGGGATTCAACGACGATGCAGGCACGATTGTCACCTGCTCGTATTGCATTGATTCTCGCTGCAGTAGATCAGGTCAAGCTAGGCCAGTCATCCACTGTAAAACAGTTCCAGAGACTGCTAGGTCTCATGGCAGCTGCGTCCAACGTGATACCTCTTGGCCTCTTGCACATGAGACTGTTACAGTGGTGGCTCAGGACCAAGGGATTCTCCCCGAGGGGAAATCCGCTTCGCATGATCGTGAGTTTGCGACGGTGTCATCACGCCCTGATCATGTGGAAAGATCCTTGGTTTCTGTCCCAAGGCCCTGTGTTAGGAGCTCCTTGTCGTCGCGTTATGCTAATGACAGATGCCTCTCTCACGGGTTGGGGGGCGATCATGGATGGTCGCCCGGCTCAGGGTCTGTGGGAGGACCATCATCGTCTGTGGCACTTAAACTGCCTAGAGATGTTGGCGGTGTTTCAGGCTCTGAAACACTTCCTCCCAGACCTAAGGGGCCACCATGTTCTTGTCCAGACAGACAACACATCGGTGGTTTCTTATATCAACCATCAGGGGGGTTTGCGTTCTCGCCCGCTTTACAAACTGGCACGTCAGATCCTTCTATGGTCCCAGGGGAAAATTATTTCTCTGAGAGCTTTTATCTCCCGGGGTATTTAAATCAGGGGGCAGACATCCTGTTAAGACAGGGGCCGAGGCCCGGGGAATGGAGTCTTCACCCCGAGGTGGTGGAACTCCTATGGAAACTTTTCGGTCTTGCCGAGGTAGACCTATTTGCTTCTCGAGAAACATCACACTGCCCGCTGTGGTTCTCTCTCAGCCATCCAGCCCCGCTGGGGTTGGATGCGATGGTACATCCGTGGCCGAGGTCACGCTTGTACGCTTTTCCCCCGATCGCTCTGCTCCCAGGAGTTCTGGAGAGGGTTCGCCGGGACGGGCTCAGTCTCCTGCTAATAGCCCTGTTCTGGTCGGCCCGGGTATGGTTTGCGGACCTAGTGTCTCTCCTCAACGGCTCTCCCCTAGAGATACCGATCAGGAGAGATCTGCTCTCTCAGGCGAGTGGGTCGATCCTTCACCCCCGTCTAGAGCTATGGAGGCTGTGGGCTTGGCCTCTGAGGGGGCCCAGCTCATAGATTCTGGTCTCTCGGCTGAGGTCGTTGAGACCATCCTCCGATCCAGAGCTCCCTCCACAAGGAAGTTATATGCCGCGAGGTGGAAACTTTTCACCTCTTGGTGTGGAGAGCGCCAGCAGGACCCAGTTAACTGCCCGGTTGGTACAGTCCTGGATTTCCTGCAGGACCGTCTCTCCACAGGGTTATCCCACTCCACACTGAAGGTGTATGTGGCGGCCTTAGCTGCTTACCACACCCCTTCAAGTGGAGGTTCCCTCGGGAAACACCCGCTTATGTCTCGCTTCCTTCGTGTCACCTCGAGGCTGAGGCCTGCAGTTCGCACAAGGGTACCAGCTTGGGATCTGGCCGTCATCTTAGAAGGTCTCTCCCTTGCTCCTTTCGAGCCCATCGAGGAAGTTTCGGAAAAGTTTCTTACTCTAAAGACTATCCTTCTTCTCGCTATCTCATCTCTAAAAAGAATTGGAGATATTCAAGCACTTTCGGTGGCTCCCTCGTGCCTGGAATTTGCTCCTGGTTGGTTAAGGCCTTTCTCTTTCCGAGACCAGGTTATGTTCCTAAGGTTCCAACTGTTTCAGTTAGACCTATAGTTCTGCAGGTTTTCTGTCCTCCGCCTTTTCTGACGTCAGACCAGGAGAAAATTAATTTGCTGTGCCCAGTTTGGGTTTTGATGCTTACGTCCACAGAGCTGCCCTGTGGAGGAGATCGGAACAACTGTTCGTCTGTTTGGGTCACCTAAGAAAGGGTGTCCTGCATCTAGAAAAAGGATGAACAAGTGGGTGGTCGAGGCCATCCCACTTGCTTATGGTTCGGCCCATCAGCCTTCACCTTTGGCTGTAAGGGCTCATTCCACCCGGAGTATGGCTGCTTCTACAGCTCTTCTTTCAGGAGCTTCTCTTCAGGACGTTTGTGATGCGGCAGGCTGGTCCTCACCGCACACTTTCGTTAGATTTTATTCCCTCGATCTTAGCTCCACTCCCGGGGCTCAGGTTCTCTCGTCGGTTTGTGTCTCCTAATGACACACAACGGGGATTTGGTCGTATGGGGATGTGGGTATTGCGTTCCCACTGCGATTTCACGCAGCGGTAGTCCCTGAAGGGGAACGTCCCGGGTTATGTATGTAACCCTAGTTCCCCGAAGGGACGGACGCTGCGTGTCCTGCCATACTCTCGGCATCCCCTTGGGTCGCTGCTTCAGTAACTTTTAAGCTGGCGTATTGTGTACTCAGGGGATATTTATAGCTTCCTGGTCGATGACGTCACTCGCCGTACGCTCATTCTCTCCATTGACTGATTTCATTCATGCTTCAGACGCGTCACGCTGAGGGCGTTCCCACTGCGATTTCACGCAGCGTCCGTCCCTTCGGGGAACTAGGGTTACATACGTAACCCGGAACGCTATTTTAAGTAATAATAAGTTGCGGCTCGTTAGTTCTAGCACTCCGTCCGCTTTAAATAAAGTAGAGCCATCGGATTGCTTTTATTTGAATGAAATATCACATTTATTTAAATTCATTATTAAAAGAGAGAGACAAAGAACTGAAAGAGTCCCAATTGCCAAGGTAGTTGAGCCCCATCGGCTCCCTGGTGAACCACATTTCGGTGCTCTCGAGTTTGCACAGAGGGATGCGTCTCGGATGCAAATAGAACGCTCCGGCATTTTCTGGACACTGTGACAGATATTTTTTAAAGCTGTCCACGGGACAAAGTGGGTCGCCAGGGCTCGCAAACATAAATCCTCGTAAATTTTCCCTATCCGATGCGGTGGGATCCTTGTGGTTTTTTGTCTCTGGGTTATGCGCCAGGGTCAGGTACTCTTTCCCATTCTTGTCTTGCCGGAGAACGAAAGACTCTTTTGATAGGTTACGGTTTCCTTCTCTTCCCCTCCGTGCAAAACACAGCTGTTTGTCATACCAAACTTTTCTTACAAGTCCTGTGGGTGTGAAAGGGGAGAGTGCAGGTAAATTTCTAATTTTCTCCAAGTCAGACTCAGTAATACACGGATGCTGGTGTCTTTTCCATTTTTCCTGTAAGTTAGCGCTTTAAAACTGATTTAAAGATGGCAATGCTTGACACTAAGTCTTTATCACTTATAATGTTGTATTTTGTAATGTGACGGTTTATACCTGCTCTGAGACACATCAAATTTGCAACACTGTATTCGCGTCCAGCGGTAGACTGAACACAGGCATAAAACGCCCACAAGTTCTCATTTAAAAGAGAAGCAGAGTAGGTCTCGAAATCACAATTTTTCTGTCTTTGCCGCATAAAGTCACTGAAAGTGTTAACTGCCCATTTAGTTGTCTTTTTCGTATTGACCTCATCTTTGTCGTCTTCGATCTTATCTAGCTCTGTCGGTGTTAATTCTTTGTGCCGCACAAAGTCTTGTGCCTGGGCCCATTTCTCAAAATTGCCATATTCACCATACAAATTAAACGATATGCAAAAATCATCCATTTATCGTACCTAAATAAACGTTTTCATATGTGTCTCTCACTCTGTTTGCAAGTGTAACTGTGTTACTATGGTTACCAATGATTGTAATAGCGGATTAATTTAATCAAACTGTAATCAAACTGACTGGAACTACCTGTGCATTAAACGGTTTTACTGCACACCTTCCAGCCAATCAGAATCGAGTATTTAAACAGCCCGTGGTATATATATATATGTATATATATATATAAAGAGTAGGTTGGTTTAAAAACACCCCAGGGTCTGATTTCTCCAATGACTTTTGTTCACTGGGGGAAGTTGGGGATATTGAAAAAATAACTCTGAGGGAGCGTTCACTCTGGAGTTTTAGCTTCAATTCAATTTTGTTTCTTTGGATGGTGTGAATGCTGTTTCCTGAACTCAGATGTGGAGTGTCCAAACATATGAAAGCAATCCCGCCTAACTTGCAGAAATGAACCAGATATATCAATATTTATGATGTATAATCTGGATCTCTCATTGCTACTTATCTCTGAAAAAAAAAAAGAGTCACATTTCTTGCAATGCACCTGCAGTAGACAGATTCAACTGCCTTTCTGTTGATGTGAAGTTTAAGTAAACAATCAAACAAAGTGTGAAAGCTTCAGTTTCATCATTGAGCATCTTGAAGTCAAGATGAACAGGTAAAGGCTGTAAAAGAAAGACTATCTGTCATGGTCATACGTGGACAAACATTGACCTCTTCTTCATTTCAAGTCCATCAAGGTTGAATAACATTAAATATTGAAGCTAGTGTCCGTTTTCTCTTAGGGTAAGCAGAAGTAAAAAAAAGGAAAAAAAGAAAGAATATCATCTAATTTTCTGACCATCCCTTCCAGCACTCTTTCAATTACAACCTTCAAAATTTCAATTGAAACTAGAAAAAATATCTGAAAAATCTCTTCCTCTCTCTGTATATGTGGGATATAGGAGTGAATGGGAAGGTCACAATTAAATTAGGAATGCTATAACCAGAGGTGGAGGAGAGAAAGTTAAATGACTTTATAAAGAAAGAACAGAAAAAGGAAGAGGATATGCTGAATAAAAGTAAAATCTTTTTACAACATGAATTGTTACATTATTTTAATTATTTTGGATATCTCACTCAATGAATATCTGTGATCCTTATTTTATTTGGTGTATGGGGTCTGTGTACAGAGAAACTCTACAATCAAACAAGTTTAAGTTATATTTATTTGGTATGTATACAGTATGTGCAGGTTGATTTTACAGCAGCAGAAAATAGCAAAGCCTTAATTTACCAAAACATATTTGCCTGGCTCATTTATTTCTCCCTGCAGCAAAGAATAAGAGAGACAGACACTAGGGAGCAGAATTACTCCAGAAATGTAAAAGAAATGGGCAAGAGTGGAATGGAAGAAGAGAAAATGGAGACCATACATCTGTTTCATTTGGCTAAGGAGTCAATTTGTATTATATTTGAAAGATATTCTAATATAGTCCAATATTAGTCAAATATTATTCATGCATTCCTATCCTCTTCCATCTTTTTATTATACAAAAATATCCTAATTAGTCGTTTATATAATTGTATTATGGAAGGTTGTAAATTTGGTTCAAAAGCGCTGCCTTAATAGCTATAGCACGGGTGCATTAGGGAAGAATTTAAAGACAAAACCAGCATTTTGATATATAATGTATTCAATATACACAAACTAAAGGACTCATTAATTTGTAAGTTATATAGTCTTAAAACATGTTTGTGGCGAGCAGGATGATGCCGAGGGCTGGGAGAGAGCGGCACGAGGCCGGTGGCGGGATTACGGATGAGCGCCACCTGCACGACCACCGATCTCATATCTCTCACAGAGGAGCGGAAGCATAAAAGGTAGAGCGACGACAGAGGAGATCGAGAGAGGAACAGGCCTGATTTTATGTTGTGTTTTTTTCTGTTTTATTATGTGACAGCAGTCGTCCGTGAGGGGCTGCTGTCTTTTACTTTCATTGTGTATTTGTTTTATTTTATTATTAAATTGTTAAATGTTCGCCGGTTACCGCCTTATTCTTCCCTGAATCTTAAACATTGCTACAATGTTCTTTAAATACAGTATAGGATATGCTATATGTTATCATAAAAGCTGTGAAATTTAGGTGAATTTTCACCCTGATGAAGGCTCATAGCCGCAACGCGTAGGTGTATCTGTCACCAATTTTAATGTTAAAAGCCATGATCTAATAAAGGCTTTTTATACTTTTTTTATACACAAAGTCGAGTGCCTTGGAATATTTTCTGTTTTTTAGCATAATTATCCCAAGCAACCAAAGAGCACCGTGAGTTTACACCCTGTGTAGCACTTCGCTTGCATTTTTTGCTGTGATTGCTACAATGTTCTTTAAATACAGTATAGGATATGCTATATGTTATTCATAAAAGCTGTGAATTTTAGGTTAAAGTTATACTATAAAGCATAAAAAAGGATATAACAGCTCCTCTTTTTGTTTAGTTTTCCTGTCCTCCTGTCTCCAGCACTGTCATGTTAGTTTGAGCACCTCTGGTAAAATCCTGGTTTCTACCCTTCACAGCACACACTCCAAAGCTTTTACCAGATGATAGCAAAGAGATGAAAGACTGGACAGATACACGCACAAACCCACAAACAGAGGTGGAAACAGTAATAAAATATTTTACTCAAGTAAAAGTACTACTACTTCAATGAAATTTTACTTAAGTACAAGTACAATTGCCGGTCTAAAAATCTACTCAAGTAAAAGTAAAAAGTAGCTCATTAAAAATTTACTCAAGAAAAACTTTTTAACAGTGGGGGGTGGGTGAACAGAGGGTGGGGTGGGGGGACTCTCCCGTGAAGGGTTGTAATAGTATGAGATTTTTACAGTATGATAACGTCTCAGAAAACATCACGGTTTACAGTATTAATCAATTATTAAATAAACCGTATTATTAAATTACGGTTATTATTATTATCATAAGTTAAAATGACAGTTAAATGAAAGAAAACAGTTTGTTTGGGGGTTGAATAAATGCTTTTATTATAACAAACTTGAAACCATTTGTTTGTTTTGTTTATTAAAATTTCAGTAGAACATGTCTAATTATTTAAATTCAATAATTGATAATGAATAAGATTAACAACTCATTTTTAAAATTAATAATTTATAAAAAATATTAAGAATAATATAGTCCTATGAAATGTATTTTATTTAGAAAATTAATGTTTCTTTTTATGATTTAATCCAAATATATTATCAAAAACGGTGGCAATCAAATTTTACTTTCCATGCATTCATCCATCCATCATTTTGCGTGTTTTAGCCTACGTGACATCTGCGTTATGTAAATTCCATCTTCATGACTGGATTCCGGGATTCCCTCTGCATCACGTAAATCATTCTGCCTTACGTTATAATTGGGACATACCTTTATCTGCAGGGGGATGGTGTCCTATGTATCCTCCTTTTGCAGCCACTTTGTGTCCACATTTTTTGCAAATTGGATATCTATCCTAGAGGACAACCACACTTTTTTCTACATCCAAAGTATTTCCATACTGGCCATAATTCGCTTCATAAAAATTCAATGGCGCTTCGCTTTCAGCTTCAGCTGGGTCTGCGTCAACTTTTTTGCGTGTTTGTTCTCCAGCCCTTCAATCAATGCAGTAGTTTCCGGAGTGTGATTTTTTTTTCCTCCCTTGTATTATTATTTTTTACTCAGTAACGGATATGATTTCAAATGTAGCGAAGTACAATACTTCAAACAAAATGTACTTAAGTAAAAGTAAAATTACAGATTTTAAAAACTAATTAAAAAAGTAGAAGTACACAAAAAAACGACTCAATTATGTAACGCGAGTAAATGTAATTCGTTACTTTCCACCTCTGCCCACCAACAAATATACTTGAACATGACCAAAGTACACAAGGATGACGTTACAGTATGCATGCTCCTTACACGAGTGCAGGTACAAAAGCATGTACAAAATAAGCACCCTCCAGCAGATTAGCCTTAGAGGAGGACAACACAAATAGATGAAAGAGAGAAAGAGACATCTGTGTTGGTTATGGATAGCACAACATGTTCTCCTTCACCAAACTCCTATTTAGAGACCCATGACAGGCTCATATTTACAACCTGAGGTAATACACTGTGACCCAAAGGACCAAACACATACACTCTGACTGAATTTGTTTACTTCCTTAATGTCACAGTTGTGTTTAGGAGGAAGGTTGTTTTTCTATTTCTATGCTCACCCGTGGAAGGTGCGTGAGGGAGTTTTCCAATGAGGTTTGCCGTTACCTGTCCGTTATGTTTCCACAAACATATTAGCAGCACAACTGGTGTCAACATTGACAAAAATAAGAAATGTTTTCTTGGGCACCAAATCAGCACATGATTTCTGAAGGATAATGTGACATTGAAGAATGGGGTAATGATGTTGAAAATTCAGCTTTGCCTTCACAGGAATAAATCACATTTTAAAATATGTTCAAATAGAAAAGTTATTGGTAACACTTTACAACAAGGTTTAATTTTTTAACATTAGTTAACTACATTAGGTAATATAAACTAATGATAAACAATACGTATACAGGATTTATTAATCTCAGGTAATGTTCATTTCTACATTTACTAATACATTATTAAAATCAAAAGCTGTATCTGTTAACATCATTACTAATCAATGCACTGTGAACTAGCATGAACAAACAATGAAAAATTAGCTTTTTATTAATTAACATCTACGAAGGTTAATATTTTGTAACAATATATATTGTTTGTAGTTAGTTTATGATAACTAATGCATTAACATTAACAAATGAGACTTTATTGTAAAGTGTTACCAGTTATTTTAACTTGTAATAATATTTCACAATATTGCTGTTTTTACTGTATTTTTGATCAAATAAATGCAGCCTTGAGTATAAGAAACATCTTTTAAAAACAATAACAATCTTACAGATCTCAAACTTTTTAAATATATACAGCTATTTATTATTTGCTAAATTTATGTCAAATATAGTACAAATTGAATAATTCACATACAAGATTTCTTTAAAAAAATAAAATAAATAAAAAATTGTACAAACCCAAACCTTTTAACGATAGTGTATCTTCAGTCTGGATGGATGAAACATAACATTGAATATCCCTTATGATTGTCAGTTTACTAATCAGAGGAGCCTTTATACTGTCAACCTCCTCTGATATTTGTGCAGTTATGTACATATACTTGTACTAATGTACATTAGTAGATACAATTAGTAAAACAATACTTAATTTTATCACTTACATTGTTACGTTCTTTTTGAATAAATATTTGAGGGTACTCCATTAATTGACAGCCACTGTTTTTCACTAACTCTCGGCAAACTGTGCATATATGATCGAACTAAGCCTCTTCTCAGTGTTGGTTCGTGTGCACACATATCTGTACACATAGTCTCACTCTTTTAGTACATGCCTGTCATACACAAGTTATCAATGCAGTTTTAAATGAACAGTTTTAAATCGTTCAAATTTAGTGCCTTTGGTTTAAACAATTTTTCCCCTCCATTCTTGACAAATGGTTCGGTGCATTTAAATCTTTTGATAAACTTCCAATGATTGGTTTAAGAGTTTACTAAATAGGGTGTTTTGTGTGTCTCTGCATGTGTGTGTACAGCCTTAAGTTAACTCAACTGGCTGTTGTTTTAGGCTGGTAGATGTTGATCCTGATTTGTGAGAGTTAAGCTTTGATAAACAAATTGCATCCCCTCCAATACGGCACGGCCACCAGTGCCCTGCATAAATCAATAGACATTACTGTCACCACACATCACCCTCACCTCTGTTTCTCTCACATGTACTCAGGTCCAACATTTTCTCGTTTCATCTCTGTGTAGGTGTGTGTGATCTCTGCCATGTCACTGTGTGGAAAAACTTTGGTTGTATCAGGTTATTTTGTAGTCAAAACCATAAAGACCCAGATATAATCTTCCAGGATACATAATTTATATTGCCTTAGATGGTTACAACACTGTTTTTTTTTTTGACACATTACACATTATAACAGTTCCGTCTTTCTGCAGGTTGCATTGTTACACCCGTAGGTGGAGACAAATGATTGCCTAAAGTTATGAGCGAATCATTCACTCCGTCCTAAATCACATACTGAGTAGGTAGTACATTCAAATTTACTTTGCAACTGTTAAACAGTTATGTTCTATATAGGATGAATGTGGCGAGTATGAATGCAATTTGGACATACTACATCAGCCATGCTTTTACTGTCACATGAACTATCAGAGTCAGTTGCGTCACTTCACTGCCATTCATATAATCCTCTCCCTTGGCCTGACATTTGAACTCCATCCCTCAAGCTTCCCTACTGACCGCTCTAAGATTGCCTACATCATCATTCTCCTTACAGATAAGCCACTTTCCTGGGCCTCTGCTGTGTGGGAATGTCAGGATGTCGGTTGTGGCACATACGCTCTCTTTGTGGAGGAGTTCAAGCGGGTGTTCGACCATCCAGGGAGTGGTCGGTAGTCTTCCAGGCAACTACTCATCCTTAAGCAGGGATCACGTAGTACTGCAGACTTAGCTACAGAGTTCCGGACCATTGCTTCTGGTAGTGGATGGAACAAGAAGCTCTAATGGCCTGCTTCCAGGGAGGATTGTCCGGACCCATTCTGGATGAGCTAGTTACTTGCGAACCCGCAACTGATCTGGAGTTCTTGATCACCATGGCAATCCGTCTAGACAGGCTAAGAGGGAGAGAGTCAACCCGTCTCCACCCCGATTGTCTGGAAACAGGCAACCCTATCCTGCACACATCTCCATATCCAGTTCTGAGAAACTCGAACCCCCGGAGGACATGCATTTGGGGCGTTCCAGACTCTCCTCTGCCGAGAGGGATCGCCACATGAGGGAGAATCGCTGTAGTGAGATATACTGCGGTGCATCTGGGCATTTTCGTCTCCTCTGTCCCGAGCTTCCGGGAAACGACCATCCCCGCCCAGTTACAGAAAGGGTGTGAACGGGAAGATTAGTGCCCCTCCTCCCAATGCAGTTATTTCTGTTCCTGTAACTCTTTCCTTGTAGGGCCATCAACATCAGGTTCGAGCCATGATCGACTCCGGGACTGCTGGCGACTTCCTGGACTGGTCTCTGGTCAGGAGGCTTGGAGTACCTGCCCAATTACTTCCTCGACCCCAGATCGTTACTGCCCTAGACGATAAACCCTTGGAACCAGGCTGCATTTCGGAGATCACCCTCTTCGTCCCTCTTCATCTCACTGTTCTCCAACATCAACATATGGAGGAGTTTTTTCTGATTGACTCTCCCGAGTTCCCTGTGATCTTGGGTTATCCCTGGCTGCACCAACACAACCCTTGCATCGACTGGCTAGCTGGAACCATCCTGAGTTGGGGTACTGCATGCCAGGTTACCTGTCCCCTCTCGAGTCCCCCAGCCTGAGTCCCGAGTTTCAAGAACCTATCAACCTGTCTCAAGTCCCTAGTGTCTACCACTGCTTCCAAGCTGTTTTTAGTAAGTCCCGAGCCACTTCCCTACCACCACACCGCCCCACTGATCAGATCTTTTCCTTGTCTCCTCCCGAGCACATTGCTATGGACAATGGCCTTGTATCGATTACTGGGCACTGAATAAAATAATGGTTCAAAATCGCTTCCCCCTTCCTCTGATGGCCTCCGCCTTTGAGCTGCTTCAAGGGTCTTCCATTTTCTCCAAACTGGATCTACACAACGCTTTCCATCTTGTGCAGATTCAGCAAGGGGATGAATGGAAGATGGCCTTCAACACTCCCACAGGTCACTATGAGTACCTGGTGATGCCGTTCGGGCTCACCAACGCTCCAGCAGTCTTCCAGGCCCAAATAAATGAATGGTCTCTCGGGGACTATGAAGGGCATGTCAGTGCTGTTCTCTAACGCCTCCTGAATAACCATCTCTATGTGAAACCTGAGAAATGTGAGTTCCATGTCACCCATGCTCAGTTTCTCGGTTTAATCATAACCCCAGGTCATGTTGAAATGGATCCCAAGAAGATCGAGGCAATCCTGAAATAGCCTACCCCTACGACAGTCAAGGAAGTTCAACGCTTTATCGGCTTTTCTAACTTCTATAGGAGGTTTATCAAGAACTTCAGCTCAGTAGCTGCACCCTTAACTGCACTGACTAAGGGATGTGTCACCAAGTTCCGCTGGTCCCTCAGAGGCAGAATGAGCTTTCCGTGACCTCAACCGTCGCTTCACATTGGCACCTATACTCTCAGTTCCCGATCCTGAAAAACCTTTTGTGGTAGAGGTGGATGCATCGGATGTGGGAGTTGGGGCTATCCTTTCTAAGAGTGGGGAGGACGGTAGGATGCACCCTTGCGCCTTCATGTATCGTCGCCTGTCAGAAGCAGAACGCAACTATCACGTCGGGGATCGGGAACTTCTTGCGGTGAAGCTCGCCTTGGAGGAGTGGCACCACTGGCTTGAGGGGTCTCAACACCCTTTCTAGGTTCTCACAGACCACAAAAACCTTGAGTACCTGCAGCAGGCTAAGTGACTCAATCCTCACCAAGCTTGATGGTCTTTATTTTTTAATAGTTTTCAATTCCTTCTGTCTTACAGGCCCAGCACCAAGAACGTCAAGCCAGATGCCTTGTCCCGAGCTTACTCTCCTGAGTCACAAGAAAAGTCATAGGAATTGATTATTCCTAAGATTAGGATCGTCGCGCCACTGCGCTGGGAACTGGAAAGGGAGATACGCGAGGCCCAAGCCCAAGAACCAGACCCACGAGATGGTTCCCCAGGTCATCTTTACGTTCCTCGATCCATCCGAACCCGGGTTCTACAGTGGGGTCATGACTCTCCCCTGACCTGCCACCCTGGTATTGCACGTCCCCTTGACTTCCTCCAGTGACGGTTCTGGTGGCCTTCCATCAAGGAGGACATAAGGAGCTTTGTGGGGGCCTGTCCAGTGTGCTGCCAAGGGAAGTCGAGGCGCCAGCGACCTTTAGGACTCCTGCACCCTTTTCCTGTTCCCCATAGACCGTGGTCGCACATATCTCTGGATTTCATCACAGGCCTTTCTCCATCCCAGGGCAACTCTGTCATCCTGGTTATTGTGGACCGGTTCTCGAAGGCCGCCCAATTCATTCCCTTACCCAAACTGCCTTCAGCCAAGGAGACTGCAGCGCTCCTGATGAATCACGTCTTCAGAATCTTTGGGATTCTTCAGGATGTCGTCTCCGATCGAGGCCCCCAGTTTTCATCTTGATTCTGGGGGGCCTTTTGTAAATTGGTCGGGTCGTCTGCCAACTTGTCATCTGGGTTCCATCCTGAGTCTAATGGCAAGACAGAACGGGTCAACCAGGACCTTGAGACCACCCTGCGCTGTATGGTGGCCAACAACCCCACCTCATGGTCCACCTTCATTGTGTGGGCAGAATATGCCAACAACACCCTCCGATCTGCCACGGGACTGTCACCCTTCGAGTGTCAGTTTGGCTATCTCCCTCCACTGTTTCCTGAGGATGAGGGACAGGTCAGTGTCCCATCTGCCCAACACTTTGTCCGACGCTGCCAGTCGACCTGCAAGACGTGCACTTCTCCAGAGCTCCATGAGGTACCAGAATCAGGCTAACAGTCATCGACAAAGGGCTCCCAGCTTCTGGGCCGGCCAATGGGTCTGGCTGGCTACCAAGAACTTACCTCTACAGGTTGAGTCTAAGTCCTCATTCTCTTAGAATTAACCCTACCATTCATCCGTCTTTGTTAACACCTGTTTTGTCTTCTCCTTTTGCCCCCCACGCAGACCCCCTCCACCCCCCAGGATCATTGACGGCCAGCCAGCCTTCACGGTCCGCCGGATATTGGACTCGCGAAGGGTCCAGAACTCCCTGCAGTATCTGGTGGACTGGGAGGGTTAGGGGCCAGAGGAACGCTCCTGTGTTCCGATCAAGGACATCCTTGACCGAGGCTTGATTCGGGAATTTCGTGCCCGGAGAAGGAACCTCAGGAGCCGTCCCTAGGGGAGGTGGTCCTGTCCATATTTGGGACTGCTGTTTCCTTAGTTCTGCCACTAGATGTCATGTCACTCACCTGTGGTCTCTCGTTTATGTAATCATCTTCACCTGCACCTCGTTTCCCCCTGTGTATTTTAGCTCTGTCTTGGTTCTCCCTTGTTACTTGGTCTTTGTATGAGATGCCTGGCACCCAGAGTTTCTTAGAATTTTTGAGACCCTGTGAAATAGTAAGGTTTTTTTGTTTAAGTTATTTGAAGAAGTTCTCTTGCATCTGTCTTTGTTTTCCCGTTCTCTCCCCTTGTGGAGTTTTTTTCTTTGTTACCTCCATTTTGAGGAAACCCTTTGTTGTAGTTTTTGACATCATCTTTTGTTTATTAAACTATCTTACCTGAGACCTCGTACCCTGTGTTTCGATTGGATCCTACCCGTGCTTTCTGGTGGCTGAGTGGTATTAGTTCTAGGCCGGGTCGTGACAAAACCAAAGCAAAGCAGCAGCTCATTATAGATGACTGAGTCATATAAAGATAATAAAACTTAAAAAACAACAAATAGACCAGGCCTAGTCCTCTCTCGTCCTTCACTGTCATCACTCCTCCCTTTATCCTCTCGGAGCTCTTCCGTGGGACACTCGCTCCATTCCCACAGCTATCGGCCCCACCCTGTCCCAAATACTACTCTGTTTCCCTTTCAAGGGAACTCGCGTTGCGTCGATTGGCGCTAAGGGAACGCTTTGCGTGTTGATGTATTGAAGCACATGTAAAATCAGTCCAATGGCGTGACGGGACATCAGAAGCGGGTGACGTCATGAACCAGGAAGTATATAAGCCGGGTTCAAACCCAGCCGCGACAGCTTTCTGTGTCTTCACAAGCACTCTATGTGAAATTGTCCTTTTTATGTGGTGTTGTCTGTTTTATATATATATATATATATATATAAAAGCACGCGCTGCGGTTTCTTCCACCCCAATACAGGCACAAACACTACAGCTATCCAGTTCCGAGGGACTGGATGTTGTTAGTGTTTTTGCTCGTGATACTGAGGATTCGCCACCTCAGTCTCATGCTTTTGAGGAGCTCGTTGAGGTTGTAACAAGAGCGGTCGAAATATTAGATATCGATTGGCCGTCAGATAAGCAGGACGTTCGTTTAAAAAGCAAACTAGACGAACGCTTCCTGTCCTCTCGTTCACAATCTCAACGACTGAGCTTTCCGTTTTTTCCCGATCTCCACACTGAGGTGTCGAGATCATGGAAGAAACCTGTATCATATAGAATGTACAGTGCACAATCATTACACTCTCTTCTATTTCACAATATAAAGAGCACGGATATGGGAAAATGCCGAAGGTGGAAGAGACGCTCGCGAGCTATCTCTCCCCTGAATCTGCATCTTCCCTTAAAGCCACATTATCACCCACCAAGCCAGTTAGAGTAACTTCAGCTTTGGTGGGTAAGGCTTTTTCAGCGGCTGGTCAGGCTGCAGCATGTCTTCACACAATGTCGCTGCTGCAGGCTTACCAGGCTGAAATGTTAGGAGACATTAATGAGAGCGGGGCTATTGGGCCGAACGCAGTTTGCGAACTGCGTCGAGCCACAGATTTGTCTCTCAGGGTCGCCAAGGAGACAGCTATTTCTATCGGCCGGTCTATGGCAGCCCTGGTGGCCACTGAGAGACATTTCTGGCTCAATTTGAGTAATATTTTTTATGGATTTTCCTATCTCTTTATCTGGCCTCTTCGGCGACGCAGTGAACATGGTCATGGAGAGGGTTCAGGAGTCAGCCATACAAGAAACGGCTGTCTTCCAAAAACTTCTCCCTCGCCAGACTCATGTCTCCGGGGATGCTGAGTGGGAGCAGGCCCCAAACTTTTAAAAACCATGCCACACAAAAACAGAGCATGGCTTCCCGTGTTCCCCCACAAAAAGACTGGGGACACGGAAAGCGCGCTCAACAGCAGCCTTCAAGGGATAAGACGGATCTGAGGACCATCGTTATTTCCAAGAAAGCTGCAAAGAAAAGGCCTGGCGTCTGGGGGCGCAGGCCATCGAGGGCAGTTCCCCACCGAAGACCATGCCTAGTCCTGGTCTAACACCTCATTTTACGGTGCCCGTCTCCCTTCGGTGCCCTCGGGGGACCGTTATGCTTACCCTGCCACCTCGTGTGTTACAGGGCGCAGCGGTCTCCAGCGAGGACATATCTCAGGTGCAACCCGGAAATATAGTGGCCCTGGGATGCCCGCCCCCTCCGAGGAGGGTCCTAGAGCAGTCAGTTCAGTCGTTCCCTGCCGGTTCGCCGTTACAGGGCGATGGGCTGATTGCTCAACAAAAGCTGAATCCAGAAACCAGTCTCGAGAGGCTAGTACCTCTAGTAGAATTATTGGCAGCGCGGAAGCTACTGCCAAATATTTCTCGTTAGGTCCTGCAGAGGGGGAAGATCCTGGAAGAACGCTCAGTTCAGGGTAAGGGTTTTCCCCGAGGGGCAACCCCTTTCCCATGATCATGGTTACGTGGCGATACCTACTTGCCCTGGTTATGTGGAAGAAACCTTGGTTCCTGTCCCAGGTCCCCATGTTGAGAGCTTCTTGTCGTCGCAGGATGCTAACGACAGATGCCTCCCTCACGGGCTGGGTAGCGATCCTGGAAGGACGCTCGACTTAGGGCCTACCAGACCTCATGGGCCACCATGTGTGGGTCCACACAGACAGCACATCGGTGGTCCCCTATATAAGTCATCTAGGAGCAGACGTCCTGTCGAGACAGGGGCTGAGGCCCGGGGATTAGATGTTCCACCCCGAGGTGGTGGAACAGATATGGAGGGAGCTCGGCCAGGCTCAAGTGGATCTGTTTGCGTCTCGAGAGACGTCTCACTGTCCACTCTGGTTCTCCCTCACACATCCAGCTCCTCTCGGACTAGATGTGTTGGTACAGACGTGGCCTAGGCTACGTTTGTATGCTTTTCCCCCCGATCGCTTTGCTCCCGGGAGTTCTGGAGAGAGTTCGCTGGGACCATCTGCGCCTACATCTTTTAGCCACACGTTGGCCGGGCAGAGTACGGTTCCCAGATCTATTGTCTCTCCACTACAGGCCTCCTATGGAGCTTCCCGTCAGGAGAGACTCTCTGTCCAAAGCAGAGGGCTCTATATTTCACCCTCGTCTCGAACTGTGGAACCTGTGGGCTTGGCCTCTGAGGGGGCCCAGCTCATAGGGACAGGTCTCTCAACTGAGGTTGTGGAGACCATTCTACAATCCAGAGCTCCCTCCACAAGGAAACTTTATGCCCTGAAGTGGAAGGTTTTAACTTCATGGTGTAGTGACTGTCAGGTTGACCCAGTTAACTGCCTGGTTGGTACAGTGCTGGAGTTCCTGTAGGAGCGGTTCACTGCAGGTCTATCCCCGTCCACTTTAAAGGTTTTTGTGGCAGCCTTAGGTGCTTACCACACTTCTTTGGGTGGAATTTCTTTGGGTAAAGACCCTCTGGTATCTCGTTTTCTATATGGCACTTTGAGGCTGTGGCCTGCTGCACGCACGAGGGTTCAGACTTGGGACCTGGCGATTGTCCTCCTAGGCCTTTTCCCAGGCTCCCTTTGAGCCCCTGGATGAGGTTCCTGCCAGATTTCTGACTTTGAAAACTCTGTTCCTCCTCGCTATTTCATCTCTTAAGAGAAGTGGAGATCTTCAGGCGCTGTCGGTCGCACCCTTGTGCCTGGAATTTGCGCCCGGCATGGTTAGCGTTCCTTCATTGTATGCCGGGTTATGTTCCCAAGGTCCCCACTAATGTGGCCCGATCTATAGTGCTGCAAGCCTTCTGTCCTGTGGCGTAAATCCAAACAGTTGTTTGTCTGTTTTGGACCCCCTAACAATGGGTCACCAGCATCTAAGCAAAGAATGAGCAAGTGGGTGGTCGAGACTATCTCACTTGCTTATGAGTCGACCGGACAGCCTTCACCTTTGGCGGTGTGGTCTCACTCAAAAAGGAGTATGGCGGCCTCTCAGGCCTTATTGTCAGGAGTACCTTTTCAAGACGTTTGTGATGCGGCGGGCTGGTCCTCACCTCACACATTCGTTAGGTTCTATTCTCTGGACTTGGACTTTACACCAGGGTCCCGAGTGCTCTCGTACTAGTGCTGCTCGTCCTATTTCACACTGGACAGGCACTTCTCACTATGGTGACGTTGGTATAGACGTTCCCTTAGCGTCAATCGACGCAACACGAGTTCCTTGATTACGACTGTAACCTCAGTTCCCTGAAGAGGGAACGAGATGGTGCATCACCTGCCATATCTCCTTGGCCTGTAAGTGACTTGTTCATACCCTACGAAGCTGACGCGGCTGGGTTTGAACCGGCTTATATACTTACTGGTTCATGATGTCACCCGCTTCTGACGTCCCGTCACGCCATTGGACTGATTTTACATGTGCTTCAATACATCAACACGCAAAGCGTTCCCTTAGCGTCAATCGACGCAACGTCTCGTTCCCTCTTCAGGGTACCGAGGTTACAGTCGTAACCGAGGCGTTCTGTATTGTTTTTCGCAAACTAGAGTAGGAAAATATTCTATTTTTTGTTCTATTCATTCAGGAACAAATCAAGTGTGAGTGAGTCACTGAATCATTCATTCAACCGATTCATGCCCTCGCAATCTTTAATCAAAAGCGTTAACCTCACCCCGCCCCTCAAAACGACATCTGTTCTCTTCATGACGTGTCTTGGTGGAGGGTGGGGCTATATATCCTCCACACCTGACTGACCAAACTGGCATTCAGTTCTGCCTCCATTTATTCAGCGATGCCCAACTTCCTACGATACAATCAATTTCCGAAGGAAAAATCCAATATGCCACAAGAAAAGACTATCCTAACTTCCATTTCATGCCGACTTTAACTCCTTTTGTTGGCAAAGCAAAAAAGTCACATAATAACTGCTAATATTGCATCTTAAATATACATTTATTTCAATGTACTTGTTCTAAGAACTGATTTATTTGAGTCATCAAATATGTTTTAATTTCTGTTCATACATGTATATAAATTCATGCTAGACTGATCAATTTGATATGAAGTCATCATATAGCATAGTCTACACTCTTCCACTTGTCATTCTGTTATACATTTGTTATTGTATTATCCGGTGTCTATTTCTTTGAGTTGCTCTCCTTGGGTTGCCACCTTGTCGTGGTGGAGAGCCTTGCGTGTTCCGCTGAACTTGAGAGCAATACCGTCTAGAGCTTAAGCTCCTGGTAGGGTCACCCATGGCGGTAAGGTCGAGGGGGAGGTTCCAGACAAAGAGCGACCCAAAGGGATATACCATCATACCCAACAGAGAAGGACTACTCTTTACAGACTCTATCACCACTGCCTTGTGGTTAGCTCCAGGGAAAGAAAAAGGCTAAGGGAGTAAACCCCAATAGAAAATCAGGAGTGGAGCCCCTTAGGCGGATGGTGAAGGAATTTGTCACCATCTGGCAACTCCTGCAGCTGTGCTGACACTGACTGTATTGGCTCTCCTTTCTGCCAGATCCTGCCAGCAAAGCCAAGAGGGGGGTCCTGACGTCTGGGCAATCCAGGATCTACATATTAGCCCAGGCCTGCACCTGGAGAGGTCACTCCAGCTGCACTGTTCAGTGCAAAAACAACACGGGGAGCAGCAGTGTACCAGTGATAAGTCATGGCTCATTTGGCGTCGAGCCAGGCGCTAGGGGTTGCTCCCGACGGTGGGAGGAACCATCGTGTACCATTGGGTTGTTACTGCCCGCCTTAACCTGGGCAGCCCCAGGGCAGTTAGATACTACCCCGCCACAACCTGCTTGCTTCAGCGAGTGCATGGAGCTCAGACAAAATCGACAGGCAGGTTGTAAAACCCAGCACCTGGAAATAAACAAAAGACCAAAAACTCACCAGCCCTGCGGCTGGCAACTTGGAATGTCAGAACACTGTGCCCAGGCCTCTGTGAGGATCTTCAGCAGGTCGACGACGCTAGAAAAAGCGCTATCATCAAAGGCAAGCTGTTAAGGCTCAACAGAGATGTTGCCGCCCTTCAAGAGACACATCTTCCATCTAGTGGAAGTCTAAAGGAGAGAGATTACACTTTCTTCTAGCAAGGACTGGAGCAAGACAAGCGCCGACTCTATGGGCTTCGGCTTTGCAGTGCGAAATTTTCTCTTACCATCAGTAGAACCTCCTTCTCAGGGGACTGAGCATATCCTCTCCCTCCATCTCACAACCTCCTCGGGACCCTTGCACATCTTCAGCGTCTACGCCCCCACACTATGCTCTACAGCTGAGGATAAAGATCCTTTCTATTACGAACTTGAGGCTAAAATCGCGGAGATTCCACCGAAAGACAACCTGTTTATGCTCAGAGACTTCAATGCCCAGGTGGGCGCTGACTACATTTCCTGGCCACAATGCATTGGACATTTTGGCGTTGGCAAGCTAAAAGAGAACGGACAGCGACTACTTGAGCTATGCTCTTACCACAATTTGTGCATTACAAACACCTTCTTCCCCACCAAGCCCCATCACAGAGTGTATTGGAGACACCCCAGATCCAAACACTGGCACCAGCTTGACCTTATTGTTACTCGGAGACCAATGCTCAAGCACGTGCTCGTCCCCCGCACGTATTATAGTGCTGACTGCGACACGGACCATTCCCTGGTCAGCAGTAAGGTGCGTTTTCAACTTAGACGAGCCCAGTTCTCGAAGCAGAAGGGCCGCCCTCGCATTAACACGGCAAGAACATCAGTGCCAGAGCTGCGGGAATGTTTCGCCAGTGCCATAGATGAGGCACTGGAGAACTGCCCTGTAGACAGTGTTACAACGCGATGGGAGTACCTCTGTGACACCGTGTACAAGGTCGCCTCAGACACTTATGGGAAAAAGGTGAAAAAGAGTGAAGATTGGTTTGTGGCAGGGATTGAGGCGCTGGAGCCTGCCATCAATGCAAAACGTACCATTCTCCTCGAGCACAAGAGACAGCCTTCTGCAAGGACGTTGGCTGCCCTCAGAGAGGTACGTAATAACACAAAGAGGATTGCCCGAAAGTGTGAGAACGACTACTGGCTGAATTTGTGTAGCGATATCCAGACTTCGGCAGACTGTGGTAATATCCGAGCCATGTATGAAGGCATGAAGAAAGCGTTTGGTCCCAATGCCATTAAGACTGCTCCCCTACGATCTACTTCCGGCGAGATCATCACAGATCGCCGAAAGCAGATGGAGAGATGGGTTGAGCACTACCAGGAACTGTAATCAAGAGAGAACATTGTTGCGGACACAGCCATTCAAAATACCATGCTTCTGCCCATCATGGAGGAGCTTGACTCGCCACCCACCATCGAGGAACTTGGGAAGGCCATCGATTCACTGGCCTGTGGGAAAGCACCAGGCAGTGATGGAATTCCACCAGAGATTATCAAGGCAGGAAAGGGGAGCTCTCTCCTTGGCCACCTTCACAACCTCCTGCTCAAATACTGGGAAGGGGGCATTATACCCCAAGATCCTTTATCCATTATCCATTATACCGCTAAGATCCTGACGCTTTATAAGAACAAGGGCGATTGCAGTGAGTGCAATAACTATCGTGGGATCTCCCTCCTCGGTGTTGTGGGGAAAGCCTTTGCACGTGTCATTCTTAACCGCCTACAACTGCTCGCTGATCGTGTGTACCCGGATTTGCAATGTGGGTTCCGAGCAAAACGGTCAACAATTGACATGGTGTTCACCCTTAGGCAGCTACAGGAGAAGTGCCGGGAGCAGAGACGTCCTCTGTTCCTTGCCTTCATAGACCTGACCAAGGCGTTCGACATGGTTAGTCGGACTGGCCTCTTCACTCTCCTACACAGGATTGGATGCCCCCCCAAGCTCTTGAAGTTGATTATATAATTTCATGAGAATACGATGGGCACAGTCCAGTATGGCGAGTCATCCTCAGACCCTTTTCCAATCAAGTGCGGTGTGAAGCAGGGGTGTGTTCTGGCGCCAACACTTTTCGGCGTGTTCTTCTCCCTGCTCCTGCGCTATGCCTTCTGCAACTCTGAAGACGGGATCTTCCTCCATAATATGAGTGACGGGAACCTCTTCAACCTTACCCGCCTCAGAGTAAAGACTAAGGTCCGCAGGGTACTCATACAGGAGATGCTGTTTGCAGATGATGCTGTTCTTGCTGCACACACTGAGGGTGCCCTCCAGCGACTTAACACCTGTTTTGCAGATGTATGCACAGAGTTTGGCCTTGCCATCAGTATTAAGAAAACCAAATTAATGGTGCAAGATGTCAACACCACTCCCGAAATCACTATCAGCGACCACACCCTGGAGGTAGGGGAGAATTTCACATACATTGGCTCCACCATCTGCAGCAACCTGTCCTTGGATACTGAGCTCAATATAAGGATAGGCAAAGCAGCCAACGCCATGGCTCAACTAGCAAAGAGGGCTTGGGATAACACTCTATTGACATTTAAAACAAAACTGACGGTGTACCAAGCATGCGTCTTGAGCACCCTACTCTATGGCAGTGAAGCTTGGACTCTATATTCTCGACAAAAGCAAAGATATAATGCCTTCCATATGCGCTGCCTCAGACGACTCCTGAGCATCACCTGGCAGGATATATCACAAACATAGCCATCCTGGCCCAGGCAGGTATGCCAAGTATGTACACCATCCTTACACTGCGGCGACTGCGCTGGCTTGGTCACCTGTGCAGGATGGATGACGGTCGTATCCCAAAGGACGTTCTGTACGGGGAGCTTGCCACAGGAATATGACCATCTGGATGGCCAACCCTGTGCTATAAGGACGCCTGCAAGCGAGACTTGAAAACGTGCAGCATCTGTCCGGCTGTTTTGGAAGCTGTGACATCGGACCGTGAAAATTGGCCATCCACCGTTAAGACTGGTGTCATTCTAGCCGAAGAAAAAAGAGCAATGCAGTGGGAGGAGAAGAGGACTCGCCGGCAGCAAAGGGTTCAGCCTGTTCCCATTGCCATCACCACTGCTTACACCTGTAGCAAGTGCCAGAGGTGCTGTCGCTCCCGTATCGGAATCTACAGTCATAGTAGAGTCTGTAACCAAACCACAGACTGACCTGGGTGCAGATTCCAAACCATTGTCTCTCGAAGGAGAAGGATGCCAACTACAACAATTTCTTTGAGTACTGGATGCTTAAGTTATCAGTCAAATTATTTGTGTGTGTGATGCATACCTGGCAATAAAGCTATTTCTCATTCTGATAACGGCACATGCTGGTGTCTTCTCTTTATAAAAAATATGACATTGGGATGCTTAAGGGTAGAACAATGGCAGAACACATCCAGTATCTTTTCTCAAGCATCTAACCTACTGTTACGCTAAAATCCACAGAAGACGAAGATGATGATGATAATAGCCCAAGCTTTATTAAATAATAACTAATAAGAGAGTCAACATGCAAGAGAGTGTTGAACACAAACAATACCGGACATGAACTGAATGAATGAAGGAACTTAAATACACAGTGATGATTAACTAAAAGAACAATAGTTGTAATGAGTAATGTCCATGGTGACAGATGAGTTGCGGGAACTAGACCAAAGGAACACATATGATGTATGAAAACAAACTGACTAAACATAACTGTGACACCCGCTTTCTTGAGATGTTCAATCCACCTGACTATCGTTGAAGCTTTTAAAACCATGTCAAGGATAAGAAAATATTATTTTTTGAGAGACTAATGTTAAATAGTATCCCCTATTAAATGTAAAATCATAAATGGAAAACACTTTTCATATTTTAGATAATGCTTCCCAATGCTGAAGTGTGTAATTTGTTTTGAATGGTCTCGCCCTAATGGCTCTCTCTGGCATGTCTTAGGCCACTGTTAATGGCTGAAGAAAGGGAGAAGACTGAACAGACACACTTTAGAAAACGATTAGTAGAAACTACTCCACAAGCAACCAAGTTATCATTTAGTAGAATGTTGTTTGTTTGAGTATATAGTAGACAAACAGAGAAAAGCATCTTTGTGACCTTTGGATATCATTGGACCTGTAAAAAAATACAAGGAATGTTTAAAGCAATACATATTATATATCTATATATTCATCTTTTATTTACCATGAACACAACAAACATCAGGGTCGAAGTATCCATTATTATTTTGTTACTGCTTTAAACAACATCTATATCAATCCACCAATAAAATGTGTGCCACTACAATGAATTGATGCTTGGCTTGAGGTGATCTACATGTCCTTGCCTGTCACACCGACTGGACTTTAATATGAATGAGCAAATACACACGTTGAGGGACGTGGAACATGGACGCCATCAATTATGCAGTTTTGTTTTTGTATTATGAAGACATGCACATTGCTATCCATATATTCAAGAGGAATTCAGATAAGATGCCTTACGAATATATTACAATGAGATACAAACATACTTGACATGGAGAAAAGACACCTGTAATGGTCTTTTACTAATGGTCTTTTCACTAACAGAAATATAACAGAATTACAGAAACTTTCACAATCATGGTCAAAGTACCTATATTTCAAGGTTTGTTGGCTGTCAAAAGATAAGCAATTTTCATAATTTTACATTAGTCACATGTGTCACTATCAAGTCAAACGGCACAATATTGGCAGCGTTCTGGCTTTGAATAGTCTTTAAATTCACAAAAAAATAAAATAAAAAATGTGATAACTGAACGAAATCAATAAAGTAAGTTTGAGGAAAGCCGGTTCAGATGATCAAATGCTTTCATACTAAAGGAAAAAAGTACATGTTAAAATACATGTTTGTGTACATTTTCATTAATCATGGCAGCATTAATTCAAGAACCTTTTGTATGTGGTTTTGGACAGCAGAATAAGATGTCTATATTTCTATTTGGTAAGGACCATCTCCCTCAGTGGCTTTAATATTCATTAGGCTTTGGCTGCATGATGGGATGTCCAGGGACAGATGGCCAGCACCGTTCTGCACAGAAGCCATGGGCATGATTGCGTCCGGCCCGTGGAGCGTGTTTGTGAGGTTTAATGGGCTGACTAATCAGAGCGAGAAATAGATGCATCTAAATCAGTCTCTGGGATCAACAGAGTTCAACCACACACATGCATAATGAAAATCATTTGAAAAGCAGTTTGTAAAGCCTTACACCTACTTGAACTAAAACGCACACTACTTTCATTCTTTGAGAACATTTAATCTGCATTCTAGAAAGAGATGTGCATGATTTCAATGTGCTGCAGTGTATTGTAATGTAATGGCCACATTGTTGAACAGGAGTAAGAGAAACCGAAGTCATTAGCAAGATCAATTTCATATTCATCTTACGAGTGTGAAACTTCATAATAACAAATAACTTGTCTCACAAAACTGACGCCATTTCACACACATCTCACAGCTACTTTGACGAATGTTTCAGAGCTGTCAGTGTAGCAAAAGGCCACCGTAACAAGCTGACAAAGCCACATTTGAAAGCCCACAGAAACACACACATTTCTCAGATGCCAAGAAAACCGGCATCTCAAATCCCTCTTGACATGGAGCGGTCCAAACTTCCGAAAAGACTATTTCTATAAAACCACAGACTGAATAATATTCACTGCTAAAAACTCCACATGAAGAATCCACAGTCAAAGTTTAAAGGGGTCATATCAAGAGGGATCCAATTCTGCTTGATCTTTTGAAATCTTTTGAAAAAGAGTTAATTGTATTATAAACATAAACTGTAACTTTAATTGTACATTTCCTCAATGCAATATCGTTTGACTATCGTTTGAAATTATGCTGCACAAAGGTCACTTTTTTAAATTTGTGCAATATCACACAGATGAACACAACAACACATGACTGCCCTTATGTACATCAACGAAGCCTGTTTGGCGTTCAGACACTTGGTTCATCCAGTCACAGTAAGGTAATTAGAAGAAAGTGGGACAGATTACTAACGATCAAAATTACTCATGATAAAAGTAATAAAAGGATAGTCTGTCAAACCTTGCACAATTCCTGGCTGTATATCATTATAAAGAATCCCAACATTGGAAATAAATGTAAAACCAGGCTTTTAAACCCCATCAAAATAAAATAAAATAATACAATATAAAAATGTAATGTAATGTAATGTAATGCAATGTAATAGATGCAAAACAAATAAAAAAACATATTACTGATGTCATGGAAAAAATGACAAAAACATACATGACCACCTTCAAGTGGTGTCAAGTCTGCATTAAAGAAGTGTAAATGAAACCCTCATATTTTATGTGCAGGGGCTTGCATAATAAAACGTGTAAATAGAAGTAGGAGATGGGAAACAGATTGTCAATACAAGAATATCTGGCTTTCCAAAATATGGGAATACTAAATGTACAACCACAGCAAAACCCTGAGACAAACATCTCTATGATCTCTCAATGACTTCCAAACAGGCCTGTAAGAATTCAATCAATTTTCTAAATTGATTTTTCGCCATGGACAATTTGCTTGGCTATTAGCGTGTCAAACATAACTATGCAGGGGATTTAAACCAGAAGGAATGTGTCTGTGTGAGAGTGTTCAGACAGAAAGAAGCCCGTCTAGATAACGCACACACACAATGCCATGTAATTTGCTTGTGTAAGGGGAACAGAGAATAATAAATGTAGAGTAAATAAAGCTTTGTACCATATAACTGCCAATTATCGGGGGTGGATGATCCAAGTGTCTTAAGATTAAACTAATAATAGTGAAACTCAAGCATATAAAATCAACAAAATGTTTAACAGGGGGAAAAAACAATCTGGTTAAAAATAAAAATGAGTATCAATCACAACACACATTTAAACGGCAAGTATAGCAAAATCAACTAAAATGACATATTGCCATTACAATTATATTAAGGAAATAGCTAATTAAAATACTTTACACAAGACACAACCACAAATCTGTGCTAAAAATGAAACAAGCCGTTTCAGCAGACCAGCGGCAAATGAGTTGTGGAGAATAACATAGCAACTGAGCTTGTGCTGAAAGTGAACTACATTACTGTTCAAAAGTTTGGGTTCCCTCAGGTTTTCTTGGGCTGCATGTATTTGATCAAAAATACAGTAAAAAGAAATAGTGTGACATACCCCTTAATAGAAAAAAATATGGGAAGTAATCCAGACCACAATTTGAAGAACAGAGAGGAAGAATGGAGTATAACGCATGCTTTTTTGTGTGTGTTTTTATTTTTATTTATTTTTTCAAAAGTAGCGCAAGATCAGACGATGACCCAAGAACATCAACACAGCTCGATATTTCACTTTATTTGTGGCTTGTTTGGCCCTGTAAACCAGCGAATTTAATTTCCAATGGTGAGCATAAGGTGTTTTTTATGATCCTTGTCATATTTGGAAAGCAGAGGAGAAAAAGAAACTGGCTTGACCCCCAAAAAAAATCTAACAAAAGGTTTCTCAGTGGTTTACAGTAGTAACAGATGTACTTAAAAATATACTAAAGGTTTACCAAAGTTTGACTCCAAGAAAGGCCCCATTTTCAAAATGGCGGCCGTCAGGTCCTTGAAATGACCATTACTCTTTTGTATTCCTCCTAGACCAGGAATACTGGTGCCTGATACATGTTTTGGCCATGTACTATTCTAATTAGCATATTTGCATGATAGATAAGTGATTACAAGTACAATTATATATTAAAGCAATTAGTTACAAGCATATTTATGCGAAAAATAAGTAACATTTTCCTTAAGTAATTTCATATTTCTCCTCATATCATTTTGCCTAGTGTTGGTGGTTTCTGTGGTTCATAACCATTTTTTTTGATTCCAATAAAGAATAAATTCATTAGAACTGTGTTGTACTGTAAAATTAATCAAAACCGGGCTGCCATGTGAAGGTTCAGTACCCGCTCACCACTTTTATTTTTTGTGTGTTTTAATTTGTTATATTTTTTATAATGCATTTTGTTTTTGCCTTTTTTTTTCATACTTTTCTTATTTATACATCTTTTTCTATTTTCCTCAGTTGTTTCATCTTATTCTGGTTTATTGTTTATTCTTTTTTTGCACTGTGACCTTCACTAGATTTACCATTAGTTGTCACACTCTTCCTTCCATAGAGGTTGATTATAGTGATAATTCCCAACTTGACATGGTCCACAAGCAGGCAAGCATGGTAGTCCATATGGCCTGCAACTGCACCGTTGTGTTCGGCAGGCAGTTGTGTAATTAAGCTGGATCATCTGCAGGAGGCTTTCTGGGGCAGCAGTCTTACTGGTTATAACTGGCAGGAATCGGTTGTCCACGAGTTTCCATCCCAATCCACTGTGTTCAAGTCACCTTCCTTTCCAATCCACACCATGATCTGGAAGTAAAGTCTTTGGCAGTGGTATTTGGTTGAGGACTCATTTTGAGGCAGACATTCTGGGGTAACAAATGATTTCGTGGTAACGATTTTCTTGCTAAAAAGGTTGTAGCGCAAAGAGGCAAGTGAATCGGTACTGTTTCCGTCAAACAACACTGCCATTGCCTTGGTCCCATGGTCCTCTATGACATTCCTTGCTTGATGTGGGAGCAGAAACACATTTGCACAGGACTGGATGGTTGATTCACCATTCACAAGTTTCTGGAATGCTTTCTGTTTGCCAACACTACAAATGTGTGAAGTTGTATCACATCCTGTGAAGGCGTGAATAAACAGCAACTGGGAACACAAGTCACTCACTGATGTTGTACACTTTAGTAGCTTTGGACTTGTCTGAACGAAAATAGAGGCCTCTATTGTTCGTCCCAGCATAGTAGAAGAGAAGAATGAGTAAGTCTGTATCCTCCCCTATCAAGGTTGTGCGCTGATGTTCTGAGGCCTTGACTGCAGCTTTGACAATGTCCACGTCTGCATCACCTGATGCACTGATAACAGTGCAGCCCTTCATCTCCAGCTCCTAGGTCATAAGATTGATAAGTCCTTGTGTGTTGGAAGATCTGGAAAGGAAATCATCCTTTCTTCCCAAAAACTCAGTCTCTGCATTGAAGTTAACAATGGGGTGAGTGTTTTCACCACGTCTCTGATACGTATTGTCTTTGTGTATTGGAATGACCTTCGCTATAAACATCAAAAACGACTGTTGCTTCACCATAATGGCGTATGGTAAAGTCTGCATATGACAGTGCAATGACACCGTAACTGTCACCCTTTTACAATGCCAAGCGGTGATCCAGGGAGCCACCATCAAGTACATAATGCTCAGTTGGTGGGATGGAATCCAGGACAGTTTTGTTAGATTTCTTGCTTGAGAACTCAGTGACTAGCTGCGCTAGTTGGGGCTTGTTGGCTTTACGGAAGATTTCCTTGCCTTCCAGAGCTCATGGCTCATTACATCTCCCAGTGAAAACTGTTCAGTTTTCGATGTGATCAGGAACTGTTGGAACAGCAAAGCAGGATCAATGGTTCGGTATTGGGCAACTTTGATGGTGGAGTCATCTGCAAGGGTTTTTGCCCGGTCTTTCCGTTTGAAGGATTTTCCAAAAATGGGTTTTCCAATCATCTTTTCAATTATCTCACTCCCAACAGTCTCAAACTCATGCACATCCACCTCCTCTTTGGTAACAACACCAGTTACAATGTTTCACCGAGATGGGTCTGCGGAGAAAGTTGTGCAAATGCTAAGCTTTTCCTTGATCTTTTCTAGATCAGAGTGATCTCTTTTCATCCTTGCTTCTGAGGATTCTCGGTGCTGCTCACTGGTCGTGTAGGTGAGGTCATTGAATTCCTGCATTGTGTTGTTGTATTCAGATGTGATAGGTGTAGACATGGTCCCCAATGCACGCATTTCTTCAGTCATTCCACTTCCATGTGTCAAGCCTCCACTGCTTTTCAAGGATCGTATCAATGTCTGCTCGATGACAAGGTCAGAGCTTAGGCCTGCCCAGTACTGGTTGCTGCGGCGGATTACATGGAAACCCCTTGAAAACTTGTCATGTACATCCGGGTGTCTGGTCTCGAGCTGGCACATTTCTTGGAGGTAGAAATATGGAGCCCGTTCTCATCCTTTTGCGGCATATGTGACGCCATATGACAAAACGGCGAAATACTACGCACATGGCACCCTTTAGCGTGAATATAACACGCGAACCCAAGGTGTCATAAAGTTGACTGGCATCCTTTAGCGTGAATATGAGACGCAGACCCTACCCCACACCTAAACCTACCCGTCACAGTGCGTGTTATATTGACGATAAAGGGTGCCATGTGCGTAGCATTTCGCCGTTTTGTCATATGGCGTCACATATGACGCCAAAGGATGAGAATGCGTTAAAATATGCCGATTTCAGGTAGAAGTAGTGCCCAGCGGCCACAAATATTGGCAGACAGTCCAACATTGCGCGCAAGTGCATCTTCTAAGATCCTATATGATCTGCTTTGATCAGAGCTCGGGCTGTCTGCAGCATCTTCTGAAAGTTTACCCACAGCCGGCTGTTTTTTGACCAAGTGCTAAGGTCTGCCTTCTTCGTGTCCACCTTAAACTTGATTTGGTTCAGTATATCTGATGCTCCAGCACTCTCCAAAGTTGTTTCTTTCCTTACCATGGATGGGCACATCTCTCCAGGTTGGTTCACCAATGACTCAAACTGTGAGTCATCCTCCTGGGCCCTTACCATCAATAGTAAGGATGTTGTGGTAAACATTGTCCCCACCAAAAAGAAGTGCCATGACCAGCACATCTATGTCATCTGCTAACATATCTGGGGCCAATGAATCTGCTGCATTCTTTTAAAAATGCAAAACTTCCTTGTAGGATGAAGCAAATCCTATTCCATGAAGGGTATCCACCAGGAATTGTGACAGATACATATGATGTGCCTGCACTGCAAGGCCAAGTTTTAATGGAGCTACCAAAGCATGTGGTCGTGCTGCCTGGACAAATGCCTGTCCAATTCCTGCAACCTTTCGGCTTGTCTCCTTACCCCAAAAAAAACAAACAAAAAAAAACATTCTAAAGTGTACTTAGAGTCTCATGAACAAACGAAAGCGCAGAGTCAAGATCAAGCGACTTTGTCCCCAGATACTGATCCATAATGGAAGGAACATTGGACTTGATGTCACTTTTGATCAATGGTGCAGCTGTTTGAATGATCGCTTGTTTCTGGGATTCCTCATCCTTATCTTGTTCGCTGAAATAAGATTGTAGTATTTGTGACGTCTTTCAGCTATGTATCTCTTTCATTGTCACTATGTCAATTCATTCAATCACCTTTATTAGTCCCACAAAGGGCAATTAGTTAAGAGCAGCGTGTTTGCAACAGTACATAACACAAAACCCACACATCATTCACAACATACAAGCAATTAGCGTATGCACAATCATTCTATGCACATAGAATACTTTCTGCCTTCCAAACTATTTGTTGGTTACAAAAGACATTAAGGTCTCTCTGTTTCACACCGATAATTTTAGAACAGATTTTTACAATGTTGTTCAGACTATTCCTGTCTTTAACTGTCAGATTATGAAACCAACAGATACAAGAAAAACTTAAAAGACTCTCAATAACAGTCTGATAAAATCTATACAAGATAACCGGCGTGACAGAGAAGGAGTTAAGTTTGCGGAGAAGATAAATTCTCTGCTGCCCCCGCTTCACAATGGCAGCGCTGTTTATATCAAACTTAAGATGGTCATCAAAAACAGTGCCCAAATATTTATATGATGAAACAATTTCCACCTTTTCATTATGAATTATGCTCTCTATAGCAAAATCTCTATTTCGCCCAAAGTCAATAACTAATTCTTTGGTTTTAGATACATTAAAGACAAGAAAATGGTTATCACACCATGAGATAAAGTCAGTCAGAGCATTCCCTTGGTCAAGTACTGGACCTTGGAGGAGTGACAACAACACAGTGTCATCAGAAAACTTCACCAAATAGCTACTCTCCTGAGCACTTCTGCAGCCATTTGTATACATGACAAAAAGAAGGGGTGAAAGGACACACCCTTGAGGTGATCCTGTAGAGAGCAATAAAGAGTCTGAGGAATACCCATTTACAGAGACCCTCTGCTCTCTATCAGTTAAAAAATCTAGAATCCATAAAACAAGTAGGTGAGGCAAGTTAAAATCACACAATAGCTTATCTATTAGAATATGTGGTTGTATTGTGTTAAAAGCTGAAGAAAAATCTGCAAACAGAAGCCTGGCATGGGATTTCGGTTTGTCTAAATGCTTATATACACTATTCAAGATAAAAAAAAGTTTTGCATCCTCTACTCCCCTCCCTGCTCGATAGGCAAATTGCAGCGGGTCAAGTCTTCCCTCTACAGATGATAGCATCAGGTTTTTAATTATTTTTTCAAATACCTTCATAATTAGTGATGTTAGAGCATCAGGCCTGAAATCATTTAGTTCCCCTGGTTTGCTGATCTTAGGAACTGGGATCACTTTAGAGGATTTCCAGAGAGTAGGGACTACACTATTCTCCAATGACATCTACAATGTCATGGGGGCCTTCCCCTTCAGTGAAATGTACATTGTCCTGGTACTGTTCTCTCAATTTTCTCTTGAGGTATTGATTTCCATATGGTTCAGAATCTGGGTTTGTCAGAGATTCCTTCATTTTGTCTCGAAGATGTGTAATTGTCAACTGTTCCTCATCATTAGTCTCGAGGTAAGAGCAAACTTTCATGAATGCCTGTTCCTGATCTTCATTTTTGGGCCGGCCAGACTTTCTGCGCTCTGCCTCTAGGTCTTTCTGGAACTGTATCGGTATGTTATATCCGTTACAAAAACTACTACTGCATAAGTGGAGGTACACGTCGTCGCCTCTTTGTACACTTGCATTGTTAATTCCATCAACTCACTTCTGATGAACCTCAACCACATCAGAGCCATTTCTTAAGTTTTTACAGCAAATGGGGCAAGTTTCTTGTTTTACATCAACATGACTGATGGTCAAAATTGCATTTGGAGTGTACATTTTCCTCAAGCTAATTCAACAATGTCATCCTCTCTTAACACACTCACATTGTTGGCCTTTTTCATGTGTTAGAAATCTGTCTAATGATCTTTTGACACCCCCATAAAACATTTACATCTCTGGTTCACTGCAAACAAAGATAAAACCATACAGTACTCTCACAAAATCATGTATTCCATAAGTATCTAATAATGTCAGTCCAATTTAGACAAGTCCAATGGATCCATAGACCTAGAAAACATGGGGTTAGACACCAAGATTACTTGGCTAGGCCAAATAATGAAGGAGTTAGGCTATTTTAAGGGCTTCCTGCCCATCTTGAATGCCATCTTGAAAATTACACCTTTCTAGTGGTCAAACTTTGGTAAATTTGTTGTATGTTATTAAGAACACCTAATACTACAAAAACAGCTGAGAAACCTGTTGTTAGAATTTTTCTAGGGTTAGGTTTTATTTTATTCATATATGCAGCCACCTACATACTTGGTGACGTGCGAACAACAACAACAAAAAAGTTGATGTTTATGGGGAGTTGCAGTGCTCTCTGGTAGATTTATGAGCATATGCCTGCTGAGATAACACAGATAATTCATACTAGAGACCAAGAAAAGCACATTACCACATTCATATATTTCCTATGTATGTTCTCATTGTGTCCTTGATAGTTAACGATTACATGCGACACAGTGCAGCCCCCAAAGACTACATATCTAAAAGGAACGCCAGTGTTAAATATGCAAAAAATCCGCCACTGCCCTCTCCTTGACCTTCACTCAAGCAGGTAAAGTAACTTCCATGAAGGAGATATGAACTTAAAATAGCTGATGACATTTTCCCTAATAAAGCCAACATTGCTGAGTGGGAGTGGTCAGTATTGCTCTGCAGTTCCTGCGGGTGATGCATCAGAAATGACCACAAGTTAATTAGGTAAATGTCACACACTCAGAGACGCGGCAGACAACAGCTCCTGTCTACCTGCTGCGAGAAGTATTGCCAAACCTTGAAATGACGTGACCTCATTAATTTCTCCAGACGTCTCCATAGTTGCACTAGATATTTTGCTTTTCCCTTCTCTTTTTCTCTGTTGTTGCCACTCTTCTAAAGTACACAATGTTTCTATGACAGATAGTGAAAGTTTCACACTTTACCAGGCCTTGCTTTATTCTTCTCTTTTTTTTTTTTATTTGTTGGTTTATTATTAATCAAAGAGTTCCGTCAAGCAGGATTACTCTTATGTGACCAACGAGAGACAGAAAGGATTAGACTTCTTTCAGGACCCGCTGGAATCAATGCAAAGTCCATCCATCCTTCTCAAGCAAATGTGTCACACGCTCATTTACATTCAAAATACATGTCTGATTTTTCAATGCATTAACAAATAAAAACAAATCAAGTCCAAATCAAGTTCCAATATTATTTTTTTTTGATGTCAGACTTACTCTGAATGGCAGACTTACGTTTTAGTACTAATATAGTGATACTAATAATTCTCCACATGATATAGCAAAATTATGGATTTTAGTTACTTTAAAAAATAATAATAATACCTGCAGTATGGAGTATTAAACAATGGAGTATTAAAAAAAAATTATATATATATATATATATATATATATATATATATATATATATATATATATATATATATATATATATATATATATATATATATATATATATTTAATTATAATAATTTTAGGAAAATCTGATGGACATCTCCATGAGTCAGAAGAGAACATGTGCCATGACCATGTTTTCATGGATTTTATGGCGGAAAATAAAGGTTTAATTGTTACAAAATTGTACATTTTATTTACTTCATCATTATTTATTTACACGAGTCAACCATACTTGGGAACGTCTGAGACAAATAATGAAGGCAAATAATGTCTGAGACAAATAATAAATATAATTAATGACGGTGAGAGTATGCATTGGGGGTAAGTTATAAAATTATAATTATTAGTAAATTAGTACATAATAATAATAATAATAATAATAATAATAATAATAATAATAATAATAATAATATATTTGAACTTTTTTCTTTCACAACAGGCCCAGCCAGGATAAATCATTCACTGCAGATACTGACTGCAACTCAGAAAGAACATTATTGCATTCAATTAATTATGCTTTTTTTATTGCAAATAAAAAGTTACATAAAACAATCAACTTTAATGGGGACACTAAAAGGCATTTTAAAATAGGTACAGCGTAAATAATGACATTCTCTGAAACATGCTCTGCCTCTTACTCTTAAAATCCTGTTTCTGTTCTACCAGAAACAAAAATGCTTTATCTCTCATAGGACACCAATTGTTCAGTCGATTTTCAGACATCATTTTGCTTTCATTTTTTAAAACAATTTAACAACAGTTGTTTTTGGAAGCTGAGGTGTGCATTGATCTATTGTGTTGATTTTGATGTTGAAAACATTCATCAGAGCTGTTGTTTACTCTTATGAGCAGCCGCTAATAATGAAGCCCCTTCGCAGGTTTGTGTCTGCGTTCTCAATCAAGCTAATGAAGTCCAAGGTCAACACAGAAGACAGACAAAGACAGGGAAAAAAAGTTGTCTAAAAAGAGTTTGTCAGGTCTATACAGAAAATCTCAATTTGTGTTCCACAGAAGACAAAGTCATACAGGTTTGGAACGACATGATGGTGAGTAAATGATGACAGAATGTTTTATTTTTAGGTGCCTATTAAAAGGAGTGCAGTCACAAAACTGAACCCTAAACACAAGTGTTCGCTTATGTAAATGTTTTGTAGGAACTGCACAGTCAGCACAGATGCATTGTTTAGCACATTATTATCAGTTTATTGGTGTATCGGCCGACCATTTCTGTCCTGTGTCACACTTAATTCAGTCTCCCCTTGCCTTTCAATCCCATGTACCTTCTCACCTTAACCAGAAGGCCCTAATTTGTGTCCATCATCCATTGTGCTGAATGACGTGTTGGACAGGGCTGATTGTACAGGCTGAGAGGAGCTGTATTCAACAGATGATATGGAGCAGCATCGTAATGTGATCAAATCTTCACCCGAATGCCCAATTCTTCCCTCTCAGCTTAGAAAGTCTCTTTTTATTAGTGCTGCTGGCTAAGGCAAGCATCAGTGTTACTATTTTTCATTTAATCTATCTGCTAAATGCGTTAAATATAAATGTAAATGTAAAATATGACTTTAAACAGCCCATAAGTATTAGAGACCCTGACAGAAGAGATGCCAATAATTAATGGGTATAGCATCAAATAGATATACAGCTTTAGCAGAGGCATTTAGTAGACGCTTCTCTCGTCTTATATGGTTTCTCTTGACCATGTAATGTTGCACAAGCTGGAACATTTAAGTTGACCACTTGACAGACCGCTGCACCATCCTATACTGATGCGGTAACTTCAGCAACTTCTAATTTAAAAAACACCCTGACTAAAATCAAAAGAGGCAGTGAAACCTCTCTGAATTCTCTTTGAACCCGTCTGCATCTCCTGAAGGCAGTTTAGTTATGACAACAAGCAAAAGCGTTAAATTAGAGCTGCAATTTGAAGGAAGCCAGGGGGCCTGTCGTGACTTAAGAGAGCAACTATTATTTATTCTACTGTACTGTGAAAGATGTCCAATAAAAAAATAATAAGTTTCAACGATGAAGAGTTCTCCTTGCTATTGTCAGCTGAGCAGCCCAATGATTAGGACTGTAATGTGAAACAAAGTTTGGCTGTACATTATTCCAATTCTTAAACGGCTACTAACAGAGTAAGTCAATAGACACAGGGCCCTATTTTAACGATCTAAGCGTATGTCCTAAAGCACAAGGCGCAAGTGCACTTAAGACTGTCCGAATCCATGTTTTCTAGTTTAACGACGGGAAAAATGGTAAGCGCGCCCAAAGCATGGTCTAAAAAGGTTGTCCCTATTCTGTTAATGACTAATGGCTGTGTTTTGGGTGTAACGTGCAATAAACCAATCAGAGTGCCATTTCTCATTCCCTTTAAAAGCCAGTTGCGTTGGCGGGTTGCTATTACATGGCGTAATTTGCAAGCGGAAAGACTAAACAGAAAGCAAACGAATCTGCTCGTGCGTGAGGTTAAAGCACACAAGCAGACCATCTACGGGACAAGCTGGATTCCACCATATAATTATGTACACAATATTAATCTTTTACATTGTAATCCTTTTTGTCTTTAATATTTGGCTAGTTTGTGTGTTGCTGCGTGTCCCTGTGTGTAATAAACAGTGTACGCACATTGTGGACCCACCTATAGGTGTCACGGTTCGTGAATTCACTGGCTCCTTCTCGTCTCGTGTGATTGTTATCGTGAGTGTGGGCGTGGTCTCTGATCACTACCGCTGATCAGTGACAACAGTTGTAGCTGATCAGCGGTGCCTATTTATGTTCACAGTTTTCGTCTTGTCTTTGTCAGATCGTTTGTGGAAGTCCCGAGTTTGTTTTCTGTTTCCTGTTTCTGTCTGACGTCTTGTGCATTGTGTGTTCCCACTTTGGTTTGTTCTTCGTGTTATTTGTTCCTGCCTGGATTATCTGTTTCCCTGCACTTCACGGACCTGGTTTCACCCGTCTTCACTGGGGATCTGGATCGCCCATCGAAGTCCCAGCGTCACTCTTCTGCAACCGTGTGGTGTGTGCCATCAGACATTCTGTTTATTCCAATAAACTACCTGTTACTTGCTATTGCATCTGCCTCTTGTATATCGTCACAATAGGCACACATTACTAATGGCTCGTTTCCACTGAGCAGTGCGGTACGGTACAGTACGGTTCGAGTCGGGTCGGGTCAGTAAACCATGATCCGGCTAGCGTTTCCACCGCCAACAGTACCCTACTTGATAGGCGTGGTGTTTGCAGGAAAGAAGCGATCAACGTCATTTTCGCGCGAAGAAGAAAGCGACAAAGTAAACACTAATGGATGGCATACAGCAGATCTTGTCCTTGCTTCTCGGCATGTTTGTCACAAGAAGACAAGCGCCGACATTAGGCATTTCTCAATAACAAGTACGCAAAGTTCTCAGCAGAATGACTCCCGAGGACGCGAGTCCGGTAATTCTCCAAATGGAACAGCGCGTTCTTGAAAGCGTCACTCAGCTCGCTCTGCATGTACATTTTAGGCAACAATAAAACGAAATATATTATAAAACACCACTCTGTCCCTTTTCGTTTTCATTTAAATACATTTTAAACATTATAGGCACACAAATGTGGTTCAGGCAATGTATAGACCTGATTATATTATTTACTGCATGTTTAACGTTAGCCTATTTATAACAAAACGAAATATAAAACACAAACCTGCATCTTTTCGTTTAAATTTTAAAAATATTAAACATGTTCCTGGCAATATTTGCATTTGTACAAATGTTGCAATAAACAACATTACAGTGATAATCTAGTAATAAAATAAAAAATGACAAAACTCAACCCAGTTAAATTTCAGTTTTAGCAATAATAGCCATTATAAAAGTATAAGTAAAAGGTAACGTTACAAGAAGCTATACAATAAGAGATAAAGCAAAAAATGCAGTCAAATATACAAATTCAGCGCTGGTCTAACATTAACGTTACAACGGAAAAGTTAAATAGCCTAAATATATGAAACTTCACTTAGCCCTCAGCCAAAACGATTGGCCAGGGAAAGAATTATCGATTCACGAGACCAAAGATCACCCGTTAAATTTACACAAGACGAATTACCACTACAGAGTCAGCGGCAAACGTCAGAACGACTAGCCGAGGAAAGGCTGTTCCAGGCGGGGAACATGAGCGCCGAGCGCCCGGTGATCGCCTGGAATGGATCAAATTATCATAAAACATTATAAATAAACCACAGATTTGAGCTTTAAACAACTACATTCTCGTCTGAAAAACTCTTAAAACTACATTTCGTGAAAGAATAACCATACTATTTATATTCCAACTGTATATTAAAAAAATGGCGCTGATTTTGTTGTCATTCCCCTTGTAGCTCGCGCAAGTGACGATACTCTGTCAACCAATCAGCGTTCTGCAGTGAGTCTAGCTCCACCCTTTAGTACCGTTCCACTGTGCTAGGTACCCCAACGGAAGGGTACCCAAAAAGTGGTACGGTACGGTTCGACTTTTTGGTACCATTCACAACTTTTGACAGTGGAAACGCAAATAATTGCGTACCGTACCGAACTGTACCGTACCGTACCGCTCAGTGGAAACGAGCCATAAAGGACTCTTTAAGTAACAAAAAAAAAAATTGCGCTATTGACTTTAGACCAGACTGAAACTAGCAAAAAACCCTTGTGCCGTGCCTGGCGCTGCATTGCGCCGGGTATATGATAGGGCCCATAGTGTTCGTTCCTTAGCCAGAGGAGAACTGCCCCCCCGACTGAGCCTGGTTTGTCCCAAGGTTTTTTCTTCTCTATTCTGTCACCTGATGGAGTTTGGTTTCCTTGCCACTGTCCCCAGCTTGCTTAGTTGGGGACACTTAATAACAATATTATTGATCTGACTGTACTGTCACTGGTGTACGAGAACTGAACTGAGCTGGATAATCATTTTTTAAAGAACTGCTTTATAGATGAAATTAACTAATTTAATAATCGATGATCATTACAACTGAACTGAATCAACACTGATCTGAACACTGAACAACAGCCAAAATGCATAATTTTCCTGTTCTCAGTGTAAAGCTTCTTTGAAACAATCTGTATAAAGCACTATATAAATAAAGGTGACAGTCTGGGATGGTTTAGCAGTCATTATATATTAAGAATGCAGTAATTGACCATGACCAATCACAAACAAGTAATGACAGAAAATACATTATGATCTGGCCGTATTGAACTGGTGGCTCTATACAAAAGAAAAGCTTTTTATTTGAGCAAATTATCTATGTGGCTAAATACAATTAGATAATGTTCTGGATAATGTATTCCTATTAAAAAAAAAACTAAAAAACTGAGGCTCAGGAAAATACTAATCTGTGTACAGTACATTGCAATAAGTCATGTCAAAATACTTTCTCCTATCAATGTGCAGAGACACAAGCAGGGTTGCCACAAAGATACCCCGATAACTAATCAAAAGTAGCCCACAACAGGCTAATGTACAATTATAAAATCAGTAAATCCCAAAGAAATACAGAATTTGTGGTCCAACTATTATGCACTTTCAGAATAAAATAATAGGAAAGAGGGAGGAAAGATGGGTTGGAAGAGAGAGTAGGAATGTTTGGGAAACCGGTCCTTTGACAAACATTTGAAATTCTATTCATTGCCACTAATGGTGTTTTGGAAAATATCCCATTTCTTGAGGAGAGAAGTTCATGGGCATGTGATGGACTCAAACTCTGTCTGACCAGAATCATTTGAATGTCCAAACACGCTCCGGTGCTAAATTCCAATGACATTTATAATGGCAAACCTGCCTGCAGTACTCCATGGATAAACAAATGAATAAATAAATGTTAATGAAAGATCAACATTACATTCAGTTGTGCAGTTCTCAAGAGGCCAGCATCTCATAAATCAATCCCTCTTTTTTGCGCTTCCTCATGTCTGGTTTTAATGACCTTTCCCTCTTATCTCAATCTGATCTCTTCATCCTCAATCTCGTACAACACTTCCAATCAATCCTAAAAGCTTTTAACCGGCTAAAGCTCTATCTGTACGGATCTGACGGCGACCCGCCCATTATAATGAAAAGAATGGCTGACTGCTTTTCTATTGTGCAGGATCTGATAAGCAGGGAAATGGATGAGCTTCAATCTCAGGACAGGACATAGAGTACTGTATTTCAGTAGAAGAGCCTACACTTTATTCAATAGAATTTTCTGAAAAGAAAGTGAGATTTCTTTGGTAGCTGGTCAGTCTCAGGTGGTGAAAGAGCATCACTATAGGGTAAAATGTGCTTTCTATATTTTTATCATGAACATCATCTCAGTTTCTGCTTAACATATTTATATTTAGTAATATAGGCATGATTTGGACCCGCGCTGACAAAATTATTCTAAATGATCAATTATTTTCAAATTTAAACTGTTAACTATTATTTTCAAAAAACCTTCAAAATGAATGAATAAATGAATAAATGAGATGAATGAGGTTTGAAGTCGAGAGTTAGCAAAGTCAATTTTTAGAATTTTTTTAAAGTTTTCTGAAGGTTCCAAAACAAAATCACCTATTAACCATACCTTAAAATACCTGGTAACAATACCAAATAAGAAAAATATATATTCAACTTATTTTTCCATGATTCCAAAATTGTTTGATTAACATTAGTCAGCCTACATTTTAAGACCTATTGTACCGCACGGATATAATATAATGTTACACATCAGATGTTGTCCCCAATAGTTAAAGGGCTGGTTGAGTATTTTGTACATCAGACCTCATTTCTAAGTTAGCCTGGATGTTATTTATCAGTGGAGACAGTTTTCAAAAAATGTCATCCAGTCCTTCCAGTTGCATAATTCGCCAGTGCTAGGCTAGCGAGAGTCAACGGTATCTGCTAGCCTGCCATTAAAAACAGTTCTCTTACGAGAGGTTCTCCCGTATTGCGTAAGTTGCTTACGCTACGGGTAAAGTCAACTTTTCTCGAGATATTGAAGCCAAAAATTATCCTTCATTTTCCATTTATTGTCAACGCAGTGCAGCAGCCAGCAGACCTAGAGCAGGCTATCTTGGGTGCTCATTGGCTGCCCTGCGGCAACTCCTGCAGCCTACCACTGAGCCTCGCGCGTGACTTCGCGCCCTCGATGCGTCACAGCCCACCAAAATGGGGGTGGCTTAGCGTATAAAAGTCAGGCTCGGAAGCTCCGTGACTGATTTCATCATCTTCAGTGAAGCTCTCCGCATCGTTGGACTCTGAGAGAAGCCGCCGCGGTTGAAACCAGTGACCAGCACTCTGAGGAAAGAGCCTGAGGAAGCCGGTCGTCTTCGCCGCCTTAAGCCTTCCGTGCTTGCTACGCCATCCGGCGACGAGTATCCTTTTAGTGCTATTGCTTTCTGTGAGTGTTCGCCGCTGCGACACTCACTTTCTAAAAGAGCGTGAGGCGTTTTTCTAAAAATGTCTCGCATTTCCTGTGGCTCGTGCAGAGCCCCGCCCAGCGCCAGAGGCCGCCATTTGATCTGCGCTATCAGCCTGGGCCCGGAAAACGTGGCCCTCACCCTGGATTCAGGAGGCTGCGTGCACTGTGAATCGCTTCTGCTGTCGACCCTGCGGGCTCGACTGGAGGTCTTCACTGTGGATACTGTCACTCCGCCCTCTGGACCGCACATGAAGAAGCGCCGTTCACAGAAGCGAGCGGAGCCTGAGGTCACACTGAAGAGCTCGCCGGATTACATCCCAGCAGCTTCTCTCACTCCTTCTCCGCCCCTCCCGGATGGGCACCTGCCGGCTTCGGCCCTCACTGCCACCGCCTCAGGGGACGAAGCTGAAGGAATGGACCCAGGTGACAGCTGTTCCATCTTGGCATCGGACAGCGAGGAGTGGGCGAGTTCTCATCACTCTGCCTACTCCTCGATCCGGGAAGGCTACAAAGGCTACAGCAGCGGTGTAATGAAACCCGCTCACCTGCACACAACCGCCGTTGCTACGGCGACCCAGACAAATCTCTCAAAAGATGGTTGAGTCCGCCACGGCCGCACCACCATTAAAACATCTCGCCCTGTCAGTCCCCTTAGTAAGGCTACTGCAGCGATGTATTCGGCAGCCAATGAGCCGGTAATGCAACCCGCTCGCCTGCAAAATCTCAAGAGTATAACATCTGGCTATCCGGCTCATGCCGTGGTGCTCTAAGTGTAGAAAATGTGCCCACATCTCAATGTTCACCCCTACACGCAAGCACGATACCCCCGTGTGTCTCACACTCACAGAGCCCACTCTCATAAAGCTGGCAAATGCCCCTCGAGTGCTAGATGTAGGAAATGTGCCCACAACTCTGTGCTCTCGCCTACTCTCTGACCGCTCTGTCACATGGCCAAAACAGCCTCATATTGGTCAGGTTACGAATGTAAGTTACGAGCGCTAATGCTTACTAGTAAATGCCCGGCGCTGCTGGCGCGTCACAAAGTTATCTCAAAACGTTCCTCGTTCAAAGCAACCAGGACGTCACATGTGAAACAGCCAGCCTTCGCTGTCAGCGAGCCTCCGTATTCATGCACCGAGGGCGCGCGAGCCGCGCCCATACCTCCGGTTCAGTTTTCCGAGACCACGAAGTGTGGCGATCGGAACCCGGAGGCTATTCTGTCCGTGGCTATGAATGTAAGTTACGTGCCCGCCTTTGAGCAGTCACGCTTACTAATAAACGCCCGGCATTGCTCGCGCATTACAAAGAAGGGTATAATGTCTGGTTATCCGGCTCAGGCCGATGGTATCATAAATGTAGAAAAGGTGCCCACATCTCAGTGTTCACCCCTACACACAAGCACTATACCCGTGTCTCTCGCTCTCACAGAGCCCACTCTCCTAAAGCTGTCGAATGCCGCTCGAGTGTTAGATGTAGGAAACGTGCCCACAACTGCGTGCCCACGCCTACTATCTCCCCGCTCTGTTGCACGGCCAAAGCAGCCTCATATCGGTCAGGTTATGAATGTAAGTTATGTGCCCACTCACGAGCACTCACGCTTACTAACAAACACCCCGCCCCAGGCACCGCTCGCACATCACAAAGTGATCACAAAACGTTCCCCATTCAAAGCAATCGGGATGTCACATATGAATGTAAGTTACGTGCCCGCTCACGAGCGCTCACGCTTACTAACAAACTTTTTGCCACTCCCGTATCATAAAACATTCCCATTTCAAAGCAATCCCCGTCACATATGAAACAGCCAGCTACCGCTGTCAGCGAGCCGCCGTATTCGAGGGCCGAGGGCGCGCGCGCCGCACTTCGTAACCTCTGGTTCAGTTTCCTGAGCCCACGAAGTGCGGCGATCGGAACTTGGATACCATTCTGCCCCTAGCTATACATGTAAAAACATGGTAAGCGATTCCAGGGATATCAGTGTGGGTGCTAAGCACAATAAGACAGGGCTATTCACTACAGTATTGCTCGTAGTCCCCCTCGCTTTCGATCACGGACCGAGACAAAAGTGAAAGCGGAAGTAGCGCATCTACTCTGCGCAGAAATGGCCAAACTGCTGTGCAAAGCGGCTATAGAACCAGTACCTCCTACTTTGAGCGAGTAAGGCTTTTATAGCCACTATGTTCTCGTACACACGAAGGATGGAGTTCTAAGACCTATCTTAGATCTGAGATATTTGAACAAAGCTCTCATGAAAAGACCGTTCAAAATCCTCACGACCAGACAAATCCTTGCGCAAATTCGCCCGAGTGACTGGTTTATATCTCTCGATCTGAAAGATGCTTACTTTCAGATTCAGATAATACCCAGTCACAGGCCATTCTTGAGATATGCCTTTGACGGCCAGGTAAATCAATACAACGTCCTCCCGTTCGGCCCGTCTTTAGCACCCTGTACATTACGAAGTGCATGGACGCGGCTCTCGCTCCCCTGAGAAATCAGGCATGCGGATTCTGAACTATTTGGACGATTGGCTGATTCTGGCACAGTCAGAGATAGAACTGTTATCTCACAGAACAGTGCTCCTCAGTCATCTGGAAAGCCTGGGTCTCACGGTCAACTGGACCAAGAGCTCATTACTGCCCAGTTAGCCAGTTTTCTTTCTGGGGATAGAACTGGACTCTGTGGATATGACAGCCCGTTTAGCGACACATCACGCGCGCCATGTGCGACACCTGGCCGTGTGTTTCCAGAAGGGCAGCGTCACTTCTCTGAAAACATTTCAAGAATGCTGGGCTATATGGCCTCAGCTGCAGCAGTGCTGGTTGAATCCTCGAGTGCCTCACCGAGCTTGGGCTCTCGGCTGCAGACGAATCAGAGTGACTGAGAGCTGCGTTTCAGCTCTGCAGCCCTGGTTAGCGGCCGACTGGTACCAGTGAGGGGTGACGAAGGGAGCCTTCTCATATCGAAAAGTCATCTCGACAGATGCCTCCAACCTAGGTCCCAGCACCTTCTGCGCTCGCTGAGAGCCACGCATGTGCCAGGCCATCTGAACGATGGCCCAGACAAACTGTCCAGGAACAGCGTTCCCCCAGGGGAATGGTCCCTGCACCCCCAAACAGTCCAGTTACTGTGGCGCCTTTTCAGCAAAGCGGAAGTTGACCTGTTTGCGTCAAAAGACAACGCTCATTGCCCGATGTTCTTTTCAAAGAACGAGGATGCGCTGGCCCAAATCTGGCCCAGCCTCCCACTCCATACTTTCCCTCCGGTCTCTCTGTTACCACAGGTAATCAGGGAAACGCGCCACTCGGTGCTCCTTATAGCCCCGCAATGGGAGAACCAAATCTGGTTCCCGGAGCTGACGCGGCTGTCACACACAACCCCTTGGCCGATTCCGGTGAGGAGAGATCTCCTCTCTCAAGCCCGAGGCTCAATCTGGCATCCCCATCCAGAGCGCTGGTCTCTGCATGTATGGTTAATCAACGAATACCCGTTGTCTTGCCAGAAGGAGTGATGAACACGATTACGCAATCCAGAGCTCCCTCTATGAGGCGGCTCTACGCGTCGAAATGGTCTGTGTTCTCCAAATGGTGTGCCGATAGAAATCTGGACCCATGGACATGTGGGGTATCGTGGTTGCTTAGTTTCCTTCAAGAGCTGTTGGACAGGGGCAGGTCCCCCTCCATGCTTAAAGTTTATGTGGCGGCTGTTGCAGCATTCGCTGAATCAACGCACAACCAGTCAATAGGAAGGAAGGGGAGCAAGGAGGGGAGCAAGGAGGATGAATCCCCCACGACCCCCGTCGGTTCCCATGTGGGATCTTTACTTGGTCCTAGAGGCCCTGAAAGCTTTCCCCTTTGAACCGATAGACTCCGTGGACCTAAAGTACCTCTCGCTCAAAACCGTTTTTCTGACAGCTCTGTCATCAGTTAAACGTGTGGGGGATTTACACGGGCTGTCTGTTAGCGCTGCGTGTCTTGAGTTTGGACCAAATGACTCTAAAGTCATCCTTAAACCAAGGCATGGCTACGTCCCTGAGGTGATAGGCACTCCCTTCAGAGCACAGGTCATTTATCTATCGGCTCTGCCAGCATCCGAAAGTAGGAGCGATGTTAATCTCCTCTGCCCTGTCAGGGTTTTGAGGGCTTACATTATGCGCTCCGCCCCTTTCAGGCGCTTGGAGCAGCTCTTTGTTTCATTTGGTGGACGCACCAATGGTCTCGCCGCCTCGAAAAAGAGCCTGTCCAGATGGATAGTGGATGCTATTGCATCCGCTTATGTGTCTAAAGGTCTGCAATGCCAGTTGGACGTCAGGGCACATTTCACCAGAGGCGTGGCCTCGTCGTGGGCTTGGTCCAGCGGGATTTCCATTGAGGACATTTGTGAGGCGGCAGGCTGGGCCTCCCCGTCCACATTTGTTAGGTTTTATAACCTGGAAGTTCTTGCCCTGAGGGCTAGACTTCTGTCAGTATGAGCGATGTGTATGTCATGCCCAGATTTATCATGCGCAGACTATTCTCACGCGACCTTAGCTCTCCTGGTTGAGCTGCACTGTATGGTGAATAATTATATAGACCGGCAACGCCGCTCTGTATACCCTATATGCAGTGGTTAAAGTGGGATTTGGTAGGTGGGGGAACCCTCAAATTTTGTGTAGTTGCAACAGGGAAAAATTACTCACCTTGGGACAACATATTGAGTATCGTGGTATAGCAATACTTTTTGGGACAAGAGTGTCACTGTGGCACCACATATCACAATACTTATATACTCAATATTTTAATGGTTTATTTTGGTCCATCAACACTGATATGATGACGATACTATGTAAAAATTGCTGAACACTGGGCCAAAAATTGAGCCCTGGCATTGTAGCCACATCAGCCTACATTACCCCCACAGCCATGTGCATTTAAATGTGAGGTAGCTAGGGGGGTTCAGGGGCATATGCTCCCCCGAGAAAATTTTGATTTCTCTGACCTACATGCGTGCAATTTAAGACTTTTGAAAGCCAAAAAAATGAATAATAATAGCTTTAAAACCATGTCAGTGTGCATTAGATTATTTGTCAATACCTGCTCTCTCATCTTAACTTTTCTTTTTCTCTCAGTCTCCTTATCCTGCCGTATTTCTTCCCCTCCTAAAACTGAACTTTGACTGATAGTTTTTTCATTTTCGTCTGTGTCAGTGAAGAAAGTAAACATAGGCTCATCTGATGAGTTTTATGAAACATTTTCTTAGATAATTTAATTTACTCAAGGCTTCCAGATCAGCATTGCCAATAGGAACCTTCTACAAGCTTTGGAATTTGAAAAGTACTTTTAAATAATACAAATTATAGTCTACGTTTAACGCAGTTAGTGGAATTGGCAAATGTTCCCTTGGGCATGCGTTGTGGAAACGTATCAAAGCATTCTCAGGTATAAATATGCAGCATTAATGCACGGTGATTTTGAACGAATATTTATTGTCGATAATGGTTACATAATGTTAAAACTAATCATCCTATTGATATCTTTGTAAGAATACCGACCCTAGAACACTGCAAGGGAAAACAATGTCCAGCGAAATATCGGACATTAAACTTTACCGCGCTCAACCACCGTGAGTGCATTTCACGCATTTATTATTACTCGCGTTCAGCGGGGAGGAAGGGAGGTTGGTCGGCCAGTCAGTCCATCTCGGGACCAGCGAGATTCGTTGAGATTAATGAATCTATTTATTTAATAATTTATCTGAGGTGCCGGAACACAGTTCCGGCCCGTTCCGGCCCACTTTAACCCCTGCCTATATGTGCTTATAACATGTGCTGGCCTGCATTGCTGGCCACCTGTTTCCCACTTATCTATGTTCCCCGGGAATCCCTGGGACTCATGAAGTGGATGCTGGGCGCGTACGGCGTTGACAATGGGTTCCCGTAGTGTAAGCAACTGACGCAATACGAGAGAACCTCTCGTAAGAAAACGTACTTGGTTACATACGTAACCTCGGTTCTCTCTAATAGAGGGAACGAGTATTGCGTAACCCGACCCTGCAGGCGCCACGAGCGATTCGCACTTCAGCTGATTAAACCAGTGAAGCAGCCTTCGAGCCTGGCTTTTATACGCTAAGACAACCCCAGTTTGGCGGGCTGTGACGCGTAGAGGGCGCGACGTCCCGCGCGAGGCTCATTGGTAGGCTGCAGCAGTTGCCGCAGGGCAGCCAATGAGCACGCAAGATAGCCTGCTCTAGGTCTGCTGGCTGCTGCACTGCGTTGACGATAAATGGAAAATTATCATTTTTGGCTTCAATATCTCGAGAAAAGATGACTTTACCCGTAGCGTAAGCAACTTAAGCAATACTCGTTCCCTCTTCTAGAGAGAACCGAGGTTACATATGTAACCGAGTACGTTTTACCCACTCCACAGTAAATTATACATTATAACGCCAGACTATCGATGTAAATGTCTGTTGAGAGAATAATGTTTGAAATCAAACTACCCTTTCATCACATTGCAATAGTTATACTTTGTTCCCTGTATTTATTAGCACAGTCTACAGCAGCAGCGGAGTGGTATAAAGTTACCTAGGCAACCGAGAGAGCCGATCCACATGACAATCACGCAAGTGTATTTACCTGCCGCTGGCACTCATCACTATAGAAGCAGAGTATATCATCATGTTGCCAATTCCTTCGTTTACAATCGAATGTTTTAATATCGTTGTTCAAGGCTACTACTAGCTAGCTAGACGTCCTGACTGTAGTGTGCTTCTGTTCTGTGTTTTCTTTTCGGCGCAGTACTACTACTAACTGGAGCAAAGTAAAATTCCGCCGCTGCTGAGAAAGTAGTTCCTGTAAATGTAATGCGATCATTGAGATGCAAGAGTAGTTTGATTTCTAACATTATTCTCTCAACAGACATTTACATCGATAGTCTGGCGTTATAATTTATTTGCATGAGTTTGAAAATCCCATTTCATTGGTTAAGACTCATGCCATCGAGAATTCGCTAAGAATATTCACAAAGTTGGAATGCTGTTCTTTAAAATGATACCAAATTTGTGCTGAGAGGAAGTGCCAGTCGTCGAGAAGTGAGCAGAAAATAACGACATTTGACATGGAAAAAGGAAAGATACTCCTCTAAGAAAACGTAAAATTAAGATACTTATAAATGTTTAATTGCCATTTGGAGCATAGCAATCGCTAGACGAGGGCTTAATGAACTCTTTTTTTTTTTAAAGGAACTTTTTTTTTTTAAACCTCACATTTGAACAAAATTGACATTTTTCACTTGTTTTGCCTGTAACTCGTATTTATCCTGTGCACATTCCGACTCATTTTTCCAGAACGGAACGGGTCCAGGGCTGGACTGGCCATCGGGCATACCGGGAATTTGCCCGGTGGGCCGACGTGCTTTTTGGGCCGATACAGATCATTCTTTAAAAAAATATAAAAACAATTTTTTGTCTAAACGGCCCATAATACTCGTACATCGGCGGCCCTTTCGTTTAGTTTTGCTTAATTGGCGGCGCTGGGATCATTGTGCCGGTGTAATCCATTGGACAAAAATGTCAGCGTAGTTTTTTTTTTTTTTAACAGACAGGCCCATGAAACACGTAGATCAGCGGCCCATTGGTTCTTTTCTTGATTGGCACTGGGCTGGTCCAATCACATCTTTAAACTCCTCCCCCTTTGGGCTCTGAGCGTGCGTGTAGTGTCGGTGTGTATCTGTCAAAATATTTAGAGATGGAGAAGAAACGCAAGGAATGTGCAGAGAAATAGCGTGAAAAAAACTCTTCAAGTGTCTGATGAGGATATTGAGGAGGATCAGGAGAGAATGAGTGTAGAGAACTGTGGTAAGCAGAACTAGGCAACTTTCAGAAGAACACTGAGGCGATGAGTGTAGGAACCCATCACCCAGTTACGCTTTTTATAGTTGATGAATACGCATTTTACTAGAATTGTAATGAGACGCGTTTGTAAACCATGTTGTGGTGAGGGGGGCGTGGTTCTCGCGGCGTCTGTAGTGAGAGACGAGTCAATGAGCTGTGCGGTGAGTAAGTAGGTCAAGTGCAGATGATGAACACCTGTGTCTGATTGCAGTGATTGGCGTGGGGAGACCAATAAAAGCCACACAGTGGGAGAATGCTGGAGAGAGAGAAGGGACCGGAACTCGTGCGAGAGAGATGCACCTGAGAAGCTGAGACGTGACGGATATCGACGTGGAGAGAGTTTTTTTTGTGGACTGTCTTGTGCTGTAGCCACGCTACGGTGAATGCGCTGTGTGCCCGCCTTTTGTTTTGTATTATTATTCTGAGTAATAAAAGCCGTACGAGTTCCAGTTTCGCCGACCCCGTCTTCTTCTTCCCACCACACTACTTTGAACCTTGTTACACTGGTGCCGAAACCCGGGAAGAAGGAGACTGCCGCCGCCATGCAGAACCCGTCAGCATCGCCATTTGCGGAGATCATCCAATCACTCGCGGCTCTTCAAAGGGAACAACATCAAGCCCTGCTGAGCGTAAAGGACGAGCATGAGCAGCGCTTCCGGATGCTGCTCCAAGGCCAGCAGGAAGACCGCGAGTTGTTCCGGAGCTGTTTAGACCGGGAGATTCCAGCCACCCCCTCTCAAGAGTCGGCCTCGGCCCCGCCGCTCACCCTGGGGAAGATGGGTCCACAAGACGAACCGGAGGCGTTCCTGGACCTGTTTGAAAGGTCGGCCGAGGCCCGGGGGTGGCCCAAAGGAGACTGGCCCCTGCGTCTCATCCCGCTGCTATCCGGTGAGTCGCAGATTGCAGCCCACCAACTGCCAGTCTCGAATCTCCTGGTCTATCAGGATCTACGACGCGCCATTCTTCAGCGGGTCGGTTGGACCCCTGAACAGCACCGGCAACGCTTCCGGTCCTTGACCCTAGAGGAGTCCGGCCGGCCCTTCGTGATGGCGCAACAGCTCCGGGACTCCTGCCGCAGATGGCTGATGGCCATGGGAAGCGACGTCGAGAAGATTATCGACCAGGTGGTACTGGAGCAGTTTATTGGAAAGCTGCCCAAGAATACTGCACAATGGATCCAGTGCCACCGCCCGACGTCGCTGGACCAGGCCATCCAACTGGCGGAAGATCACATTCTATTTAGGGGACAAAAACATAGTGTAGAGGTGGCAGTTAACCCACACCTCCGGCATCCGATAATTCTGGGAACGGATTGGCCAGGCTTTGGGAAGTTATTGGGGGTTTTATGCGCGGATGCCTCTTGGGGAAAGAAGCAGAAGGGGAAGACAGCGGTGGTTCAGGTGGGAGATGCTGTACCGGGGCCTCTGGTTATTGGTGTAGGGGAAGAGAGCTCCCTAGAGAGATTTGTTCTCTCTGAGCGCGATGATTTTCCCCTAGAGCAGTCCCAGGATGAGACGCTAAAACATGCATTTGATAAGGTCCGCTCTATCGACGGTCAGGTACTCCAGCCGAATCAACCGCTCTCTTACCCCTATTTTTGCGTGATTAAAGACAGGTTGTATCGGGTGGCCCAAGACGCCCAGTCAAAAGAAGATACAACACAGTTGTTAGTTGCCGTAGAGCCGCCGGGAAATGCTTTTTCAGGCGGCTCATTGTAATCCAATGTCCGGACATTTAGGGCAAACGGCGACACTAAACCGTCTCATGGCCCGATTCTTTTGGCCGGGCATTCAAGAGAATGTGCGCAGGTGGTGTGCGTCTTGTCGTGAATGTCAGTTAGTTAATCAACCGGCCAACCCAAAAGCACCTTTGTGTCCCCTTCCGCTGATGCAGGTCCCCTTCGAACGAATTGGCATGGAGCTCATCGGGCCATTAGAACGGTCGGCACGAGGGCATCGTTTTGCGTTAGTCTTAGTGGATTACGCAACACGATACCCGGAAGCAGTCCCGCTTCGCAATATCTCGGCTAAGAGTGTGGCGAGCGCGCTGTTTTCATTAATCTCCCGGGTGGGGATCCCTAAGGAGATCCTCACCGATCAAGGCACGGCGTTTATGTCACGAACGGTTCGCGAACTTTATGAGTTACTGGGCATTAAATCGATTCGCACCAGCGTCTATCACCCACAAACGGACGGGCTGGTGGAACGCTTTAATCGTACTTTAAAAGCCATGATTCGTAAGTTTGTTCATGAAGACGCCAAAAATTGGGATAAATGGCTAGAACCCCTGTTGTTTGCTGTACGCGAGGTCCCCCAAGCCTCCACGGGGTTTTCCCCTTTCGAGCTTCTCTTCGGTCGTCAGCCCCGCGGGGTGTTAGACGTTCTGAGGGAGACTTGGGAGGACGGACCATCCGCTAGTAAAAATGAAATTCAGTATGTCCTGGACCTGAGAACAAAACTCCACACATTGGGGCGGCTATCCTTGGAGAATTTGTTACAGGCCCAGGACAGACAGAGACAGCAGTATAATAGGGGGGCTAGACTCCGTCAATTCTCACCGGGAGATAAGGTACTTGTATTACTCCCCAAGTCCAGCTCGAAATTACTCGCAAAATGGCAAGGGCCCTTTGAGGTCACACGGCGGGTTGGTGATCTCAACTATGAGGTAATTCGAACAGATAGGGGCGGGGGACGTCAGATTTATCACCTCAACCTTCTTAAAAAATGGGTTGAGGCTGAAGCAGTGATGCTGGCGACGGTCGTGAGCGGAGAGGAGGATCTCGGGCCAGAAGCGAATATAAAACCTCAATCACTCGCTCTGGCTCCTGCTGGAGACCACCTCTCACCCTCCCAGCTCACTGACATTAAGAAGTTACAAGCAGAATTTGCAGATGTGTTCTCGCCCCTGCCTGGTCGAACGAATCTCATTCAGCACCACGTTGAGACAGATCCGGGGGTCGTTGTGCGTTGCCGCCCGTATCGTTTACCTGAACACAAAAAGAAAACGGTTCAGACCGAATTTGAGACAATGCTCGACATGGGGGTAATAGAAGAGTCCAACAGTGACTGGGCGAGCCCGATAGTTTTAGTTCCTAAACCTGACGGCTCGATTCGTTTCTGTGTGGACTATAGAAAGGTGAACGCGGTGTCTAAATTCGATGCTTATCCAATGCCGAGGATTGACGAATTGCTTGATCGGCTGGGTTCTGCTCGCTTTTACTCGACACTGGACTTAACGAAGGGGTATTGGCAGATCCCCTTATCTCCAATGTCCAAAGAAAAAACAGCTTTCACCACGCCGTTCGGATTACACCAGTTCGTCACGCTTCCTTTCGGTTTGTTCGGGGCACCTGCGACTTTTCAGCGTCTGATGGACAGAATTCTCCGGCCGCATGCTGCATATGCGGCTGCCTATCTAGATGACATTATCATCTATAGCAATGATTGGCAGCGGCATATGCAGTATTTGCGTGCTGTCCTAAAAACGCTGAGAAGGGCAGGGCTCACGGCCAACCCGAAGAAGTGCGCAATTGGGCGGGTGGAGGTAAAGTATCTGGGCTTCCACTTAGGTCACGGACAGGTGCGTCCCCAAATTGATAAGACAGCAGCCGTTGCAACCTGTCCGAGTCCTAAGACCAAGAAGGGGGTTAGACAGTTCCTGGGGCTAGCGGGATATTATAGGAGGTTTGTGCCTAATTATTCGGACCTCGCTAGCCCGCTGACTGATCTAACTAAAAAGGGGGCTCCAGATACGGTCCAGTGGACGGAACAGTGCCAGCAGGCTTTTACCCAAATAAAGGCTGCTCTGTGCGGTGGACCGCTTTTACATGCTCCTGACTTTTCTCTCCCTTTCATCCTACAGACGGACGCTTCGGACAGGGGTTTGGGCGCGGTACTGTCCCAGGAGGTGGAGGGAGAGGAACGGCCGGTGCTGTACATCAGTCGGAAGCTTTCTTAGAGAGAGACGATGTACAGCACCATTGAAAAGGAGTGTTTGGCCATCCGATGGGCTGTCCTAACCCTTCGCTACTACCTCCTGGGCCGGGAGTTCACCCTGTGTTCGGACCACGCTCCCCTTCAATGCCTCCACCGCATGAGTTTGTTTTGTGGACTGTCTTGTGCTGTAGCCACGCTACGGTGAATGCGCTGTGTGCGCGCCTTTTGTTTTGTATTATTATTCTGAGTAATAAAAGCCGTACGAGTTCCAGTTTCGCCGACCCCGTCTTCTTCTTCCCACCACACTACTTTGAACCTTGTTACACATGTTTTCCGCCAAAATAAAAGATCATGTGTTTATCTCTTTCAAGCATGGAAATTAGTACAAAACTAATTATGAAAGTTCCTTTTATTTTTCAGTGCATTTGTTTTACAATGTATGGCTATTACTGTCATGGAATTAATATTATAACTATTACCATGTAGTAGTGTAATGCAGACAGACACCATATCACAGCTAAAAGAGTTTTGAGTTTTTCTTTGTTCAATTTGCACACTGATTATGGGTTTGTTGCTCTTAATTTTTAACTCTCAAAGTGCACCAGAACCCCCCTAAAGGGACAGAAGTCCACCCACCACAGATTTACCAAAAATCCTTTGTCAAACACTGGTATTGCTATGCCAATGCAGATTATAACTTGTTTTAGGATTCATCATTGTGGAGTAGTTCGATTGTATTTTACAATTAGTAGTTATTTCATCTATTAACTCTCACCCATTCCTACTCACTCATTAGGCTACATGGCATTAGGGGTTTTAATAGGAGTATACATATTCAGGGGCGTGAAAAGATCGGTTGTGTTTATGATTATATGTAGTGGGCCAGTCTGGGCCAAAATGCCCGGGCCGATTTTTAGTCCCAGTCCAGCCCTGAACGGGTCCCATATTATATGAGGGCCACCCATTGCATGAGTTGGGATATGGTTCCAGTCTGTTGAATGCTCAGATTTGTTTAGGTTGATTGACTAAAAATACCTGAGAACACTTAACATGGTACTGTAACACTGAACGCTTGTAGATTTAAGTAAAGCTGGTCCATATCGACTATCTAATTGAAAATCTACAATATACATTTATTTTTTTCTGACAAATAGGCCAAAATGTCCTGTGATTATAATGTTGAACATTTGGCTTAAAACACTATTGTACTGTTCCACTATGATGTAAAGCAAAGGATGAAAAGCAAAACCTCAATGAAAAACAGGAAATGTTTGTCTCTGGCCAAACCGAATCCAGAGGCATACTGTTTATTATAATACCTTTTTTTTTTTGACCTACAAGAAAACACAAAATGGCAAGGTTTTACTCTATAAAACTGACTAGAATATTTTTTTTACCAGAGGAAATAAAACATTTAGAAGTGAGACAGTGAGCAGTTTTCAGAGACCTCATTAAGTCACAGTGAACTATAAAAGGATCAACTCTCTAAACATTAGTCTCTTTCCTGGAAACCACTTCTGGAAACTGTGATTGATATGTCTGGAAAATTGTGACACATTACTGTACCTTAACATCATCAAGACAGACAGAGGTCCAACTGGACTAAGAAATATATACTTTTACAGAACATAAAAATTAGGTCCTGGAATGGAAGTGCTGAACTAATTAATCCTAAATTTACTATTTGTAATATATTATATAACATAATAATACTACATCAAATTTAATTTAGAATGTTTGCTTTAAACTATTGTTCTGAACTAATTTACATATCAGGAGTTAAAATGATAGTTCACTCAAAAGGAACATTTTGCAATTTGTTTCACTTTATTGCTATTCATCTAACAAGTATTAGGCTATTCATTATTTACATTCTTACTTGGTTAATGATCAGGACAGGGTTGTGCACTATTCACAATTTAATCGAAAATGTTTCTTTTTAATTTTTTTTTTATTAAAAAAAATGTTTTTTTTTATTAGTTTAATTCCTTGAATTTGAATTGACCTTAAATTGAAGTAGCAAACAGGATGCAGAACTGAAATTTAAAATTGTATTTAAGGAAGTAAATGAAAGTGAACTGAATTTAGACAAATAATATTGACATTTTAATTTAGAAAATATGGTCATGACAAGTCAAAGTGTTTTTTTTTTTTAATTTATTCATCACATTTAATAAATTACCCTTTATTGGATCAATATGGAATAATAATTAATTTCCATGTATTTAATTTGGTTGAACTCAGTAAATTCCTCCACCTGCTAATTCAATTTCCATGGTATGGACAATTCAATTCAAATTCACAGTCGTGAATTGAAAGTGTAACAATTCTACAATTTTGAATTTTGCACTGTGAAACAAAGCAGGTTTGGAATGACAGAGTTGTTTGAAATTACAGAATTGCCACACTTTCGCTTCATAGCAATTTTGAAAATAGTAGACCCACTCTTGACCAAAAAAAAAAAAAAAAAAAAAATATATATATATATATATATATATATATATATATATATATATATATATATATATATATATAATAATTCAAACGCAATTACTGTACAATGTTTACCAGCTCTAGTCTAAACATGACATTATGAATACAATTTAACAGAAACAACATGAACAAGTTTCTTAGTAGTCATACTGTCCTTGACGTGAGCTTTAATGACAGCATTTAATTTTTAGTGATTGTCATGCCTTGTTACTTTAACTTACTGGAGGCCTAATCTTGCTCGTTTTACTTATATTCAATATAACGCTGTCTAGAACTGAAGTGCACATACTGACTAATTCCCTCCATGTGAACAGAGGGGTCCCTTGTGCTCCAAAGCTAAAATTATAATGGAAACAAACACGACGCCCTGCAGTCGATTCAAAGTCTGGGTGCATGATGCAATGATGACAACCAAATTATTCCTCTCAAATTAGCAACATAAATGTCATTTGTTTTCAGTTTAAACCACAGCTTCACCTCAAATCCTCACGGCAGACAGCGAACACTAAATATAGCAATGATTATACTGACTATTGCAGGACAAATGAGGAATTCACTTCTATATTTTAAACAATTATATTCACTGTCATTCCCGAAGCGCTGTTTTTTTTTCTTTTTTTGTATAAATCTGCTTCATTTAATTTATAATGATAATTATGAAGATTGAATTATTTAAGAAGACAATAAAATGAGACCTGTGAGCTCATGTAAAGCTGGACCTTTCCAAAGCCATTTGCAGATTAATGCTCAACAGGAGAAATTGTACAAAGAATCCATTAATTTGCTTTGTGAAAACCAATATTGTTTGTCCAGTCACTACTTAAAATTATGAATAACTTAAAATTATATTTCTGTATGAACTTTAGTAACCTACCTAAGCTGTCATTTAAACAAAACAATTTAAATTAAGCAGAAATAAAATTGTTATGTACTGGCTTGACTTGATAATTCAGATACAAGAGGCTTGACACAGATAAATGATGAAATCACATTTAATAAACGCAAGAAACAAGAACAGAAAACACCAGCATGAAACGCTAGTACAACAGAAGCTTCTGTTAATCTGCCGAGATTTAAATTTCCAAAGAAATGGGATAACCTTTCACAGGTGAGAATGTGTTGATTTGTGTTTTTATATGGTAACTTTTTAATGTTGTGTTAGCTGACACATTTGTCTGGTTGTATTGTGAAAGTCTAGCAAAATCATCTTCTGAGCTTAATGCAGATATAAATATCCATACATGCGTCTACCTACATTTGCACACACTCAGTCAAGTTGCTTTCGAATGTTCACGGACTGGCTTTGACTGTTCCAATATGGCAGACGGCCCACATAAACAGCCACTAATGATGCATCTATGTGTATACTGTATATACACTGCCGTTCAAAAGTTTTGGATCTGTAAGATTTTTTATGTTTTTAAAAGAAGTCTCTTCTGCTCACCTTACCAAGGCTGCATTTATTTGGTTAAAAATATTAAAAAAACGTAATATTGTTAAATATTATTACAATTTAAAACAGCTGTTTTCTGGGTGGTAAAGTGTAATTTCTTCCTGTGATCAAAGCTGAATTTTCAGTTTCATTAATCCATTACATCATTACATGATTCTTCAGAAATCATTCTAATATTATGATTTGATACTCACCTTTCTCATTATTATCAATGTTAAAAACAGTTATTTACATTTTTATATCAGGATTCTTTGATGAATAGAAAGTACAAAAGAACAGCATTTATCTGAAACAGAAAGCTTTTGTAACATTAAACACTACCGTTCAAAAGTTTGGGGTAAGTAAGAATTCCGTTTTCTTACTGGGGGGTAAATACAATAAATCCTTACTATTTTTTTTCATCAAGGATGAATTATATTGGTCAAAAGTAAAAAATATTATATTTCAAATAAATGCTGTTCTTTTGAACTTTCTATTAATCAAATAATCCTGATTTTTTTTTTTTTACACAGCTGTTTTCAACATTGATAATAATAATGAATGTTTTTGAGCATCAAATCCGCATATTAGAAGGATTCCTTAAGAATCGACAGTAGAAGACTGGAGTAATGATGCTGAAAAGTCAGCTTTGATCACAGGAATAAATTACATTTGAAAATATATTAAAAAAGAAATCAATTTAACAACTGTTAACAACTGTTTACTGGTTTGTTTTGTTTTTTTAATCAAATAAATGCAGCCTGGGTGAGCAGAAGAGATTTCTTTTAAAAACATAAAATAAACTTACCGATCCAAAATATGTGTATATACACATGTATATATATATTGTAACTGCCAACTTATGAATGGAAACAAGGGAAATAGGAGCTAAACCACAGGACCTGAACATAGGCACAATAAAATATCAAAATAAGAGTCCATGAAACAGAGACAAAAATTAAATAATAAAATATTATTGAAATTAAAGGGTAACTAAACCCCTGGTCAGAGCCTGACTCCACCCACTGGCAATATTTGAAAAATGCTGGAAAAGTGGGCAGAGCCCAGCGGAGGGGGGCGTGCACCTGAGATGCATCTCTTTGTATGGAACCTGCCTACGTCACCAACAACCGCTGCGTCACGAACCACCGCAAACATCCAATAGGAAAATTCAACTGCAGAAGCCACCGTTCAACCTGAAGAGGGCAGCACTCAGACGTTTTTACACCATATATTGTAGAATTAAAACACTTTAAACCAAAATGTCAAAAAATTTACTGGAATCAATTAACAGAATTTATGAAGCTCCATTCTTACAGATCATTAACTTAAAAAAAGTTGTTTTAGTGTTTAGTTACCCTTTAAGTTGAAATAAAATAAAATAATATTTAGAAAAAAACAATGTGATATTTTACCCTGGAAACTAACTGAAACAAAATAAACTTAAACTAAGGTAAAATTACTAAAACTGAAATAAAAATCAATTTAAACTAAATATAATATAAAAAATATAAAAAAATAAAAAGCACATCAACAAAACTCTAAAACGCAAACTAAAATGAAAATGAAAACTGAAAGTATAAAAACATTAGCCAAGTCAAAATATTAATAAATATTATATAGGCAATAATACTAAAATAACACTGGCTACAAGAAATATACATGAAAGCACAAAAACATTTTTAGAGCTCCAGGTTCTTTTTTAATGGCAGATTAGATAAGATAAAATTTAATTAATTGGTGAAAAGCCAAGCCAGAGGTTATCTATTAGCTAAAAGCTAATACAGAGCAAATGCTGCATTAATTATTATATTATTGTGTATTGTCCCTGTCAAGTAAACAACAAGAAAAACATTTAAAAAACATTTGTTCCAAACTCCGTTTCCCATCATGCACCACTTTGCCCTACTTACCAATGACAGACTTATGTTTAACTCCAGCACACCTGGATGATTCAGCCTTTTCATAGCCTAACCTATGCTAACAAAATGTACAAAACTATGAAATCACATCTCATATAACTGCTGGCGTAACAACATTATAACAGAAAACACACACCCTGAGCACGAGTTGTCGCATTGCGTGTCCTCTCTGTGGTAACTGCCATTTTCTTCTTCCAGTGAATTCTCCTCCCAGTCTGTGCCTTGCAGATATTACTGACCCTCAGAATCAAAGGGAAATTTAATGCTTGCTTGTCAACAAATTGACGGACACTTTTTTCGACCCTCGACTTTGTGTCTGAGAGGGTATTTGATTTGAAACTTGAAGTCCGCCTTGTCAGCCCTCGATTTTGTGTCTCAGTGAACACTTTGCACCACACACGCATCCTGTTAGCTGTCCGGAGACAAAACACGCTGGCATCTCTTCCACCTCAACACCCAAAGTTCTGCAGGGTCATCTTCTGGAGGCCGTGCAGCGCCTCGTCACCTGATCAAGCGTCTCACGGTGCTGTCGCTGTTCTGAAACAAACCTTGGTCTCGCTCTGCTCAGGCAGAAAGAGAGCTGATGGATGCGCTACGGCATCATGGTGACCCACGGCTCAACCCTCTCATGTGCTGCTGTTTTACTCATGAGAACTACCCAGACTACCCTTGACCGGATACCTGCTGACAATCCATATCATACCTGTGATGAAACCAGAATGCTTAACATTTAATATAATATTGTCAGAATAGTGTCTTTTTTCCCCGTCACATTTAATTCTGTATTTTTCGATTTATAAGGTTGGTTCACATTGGGATTACATTTACTTTGTTGATAAACTACGCAAAATGTATTTTTTTTTTTAAGGTTACAGAAAGATTCTTTGTGGGTTGTGTGAGCTCTATTGGCTCTGGCAGGTGAAGCACAGGGCCCAGAGGGGAGCCACTTTATGGGTGATGAGCAAAGGACATAAAGGTCAAAATCTTGGAGGAGAAACATACCAGGGTCACCGCCGAATCACAGTCACCGCAATGAAACAAGTGCTTCCTTATTCCAGCCAGACCCACTTCAGCACTTAAGCACTCAGCTGCTGTCTAAACAAAGCAAAATATAACAATGCATCATATGAAAATATAAATCACACACACACACACACACACACACACACACACACACACACACACACACACACACACACACACACACACACACACACACACACACACACACACACACACACACACACGGAAAATACACACAAATATATACAGTGTATGTATATCTCATACAGTATATTATAAGCAATATTTATTTATTCTATCTGTAGAAAAGCTTAAATGGAAAATGTCTCATTGTGAAAATTAACATGCCAATTTTATAGAATGGCTTTTTGTTGCGGTTATTTTTTTTTTCAATTTATATTGAAAAAAATAAATGGTATTAGTATAAGAATATAGTATTCATCTTTACTAACTGCTAGATGAAGTTGTGTAACGTATATATAAATCTAAATGTATATACATATAAGAATATGTAAACATATTGTACAGCTATCCAAATATCATTATTATGATTACTACAACATTCATGTTTTCTGTAGTTATATATATTTATATATGTGTTTATATATACAGTATATGCACGTATTATATTATAAACAACAAAACATTAATAACATGTTTTATACGTTTAGAAATGAATTGAATAAAAGTTAAATTAGAGTTAAGTCTCAAAACTTTAGTGATCTTCAGATGAGAGCTTGAGTCCGTGATCAGTGACATCTCATAAAGCCAGTCGGGGGCCTGTGAGGGTTAATCTGTGTTAACAGTAATTTGTGAAACTGGTAAAAGTTTACTAATGACCATCTAAAACTTATTATATCAATTGCAACTCACTCAGCCAAACAACACCCCAAGAGACCCTGCGTGACAAGCCAACGTATAAAGAGGAAAATTGTAGACGATAAATTACTCTGTGTGGGCCACTTCTGTGTGGTTTATATCACATTTGTGTTTATGTACATATTATTAGTGCATTTTTATTTACTGAAACTGAACATTCTACCCCTAAACACACACACACACACACACACACACACACACACACACACACACACACACACACACACACACACACACACACACACACACACACACACACACACACACACACACACACACACAAAAACACCACACTTAAACTAAAGTGGTTTTTCAGAGAGGAAAAAGGTAAAACCTACAGTGACATCCAAATGACAGAAAGCAGCGGCAGCTTTTAAAACGGACGAACAGGCTTAATTATTTACAAAGTGCGTATGAATTATTCCAAGTGAAATGTCAAGCAGCAGGACACCCATAACTTTTCCTCTCAGCCAGTCTCGGAATAGTATGACAAAAAAAAAAAAAAGATTGCAGCAAAATCATTTTAATTGGATTCACTCTACCCAACACGAAGTGCCGGTGATGAATATTCTCTTAAAGAAATTCATGAGAAACCAGGTGTCAACAATAAGAAATGCAAAGAAATCTGATGTAAGTAAAATAGGCAAGATGGCTTTGTAGGGGTGCTACTTTGATTTGTGGTCTCTGGGTTTTCAAATAAGTGCTGAAATATAAAACGAAATTTGCGCTGATAATTAATTTCAAGTTGTAGAATTGGGAGGTTATTAAAGAAACCTTCTTCAATCCATTACCATTGTATAAATATATTATTAAAATATATAAAATTTTGTGTATATACACAAAAACAATATTAATAAAGAATTTAAAATTATATACACAAGTTAAATAAAATAATAAAATAAAAACATATAAGTAAAATATATCAGAGAACACAGATGAAGTACAACATACCTAAGAGATGAGTATGTACACAGATGAGCACATATTATATTGAGCAGTGTCTGACAAATACTGCAATGTGAAAATACTTTATAAGGCAGCGTTGTTATTGCTTGCAGGATTTTAAATAATTTGTTGCTTTCTGTTTTATACTTTTTCCTGACTTTACCTTTCATAAATTTGGCAAAACTAAATTTGCAGGGAAATAAATAATACTACTAATAAAAACAATAATGGCACTATTCAAAGCAAACTCCCTCACTGGCCACAATACAGCAGCTTTCTGTTATGGCATGTCATATTACACATTCATGCTAAGGCTTCCGTCACATGTGTTGTTGTCTGTGTGTTATCCGAGACTTTACAGAACCCCGTCCTGTCATCTGCCAAACTCTATCAATCCACCATCCCTTCATCTGCCGACGGTCAAACACTAATGAATGGTTCCTTTAATCATATCGATAAATCTTGAGGGGGTCAATCAAATTGGCCCCACAGAAACCAAAAATACATCATCCATATGATTCATGTGGTAAAAAAAAAAATCTTATTGATGTTAGCCATCTGAAGATGAGTCATAAGATTAAAATTGCATTGTTTTTGTATATATATTTAAATATATATATATATATATATATATATATATATATATATATATATATATATATATATATAGGAAAAAGTGGAATACTGGTGAAATCTTTTGCTCTGTTTTTCTACCTTGATCTTGGCTATGGGACCGTAATCAGGTCTGTTTCACATAATTGCCGATTACGGTAAAGCTCAGATCCGGTTTCACCGCTGAGGAGCGAGAGAGGGTGCACAAGAGATGGAAGGAGTGATAGAGGAAGAAATAAACAGGGTTGGGTTGTGAAGGGGGAGGCGCTGCGCACATCTCGGCTTCAGCAGTGACACAGAGATGACAGGTCGCCTGAAGACACTTCCATTTTAGATATTCACTCACTCCGACCGCTGCACTTTGTTTGAACCCGAGAGAGGAGGAAAGACACAGAGGCAACATTTACACAGCAGCAGAATAATGTTGTCAGACCTATTTTAAAGTGTTAAATACGGTCACGTTCACACTTGCTTATAAAGAGTGTGAAATCTGCATTGTGAAATTGTACTGATACATTTTGAGAGTGAGTTTGGTAAATGTGTGCCGTGCGAACCACACTGGACAACTAGTCTGTCAAGTTTGTCTTGTGTGTTGCGTGATATGGATATATTACGCCAAAAGAGTAACCCTTGAATTTGACGCACAATGTAAAATTGTCAAATTGAAAAAGTAGAACAAGGAAGACAAACAGCTTTTTTATTTTGTCATCCCTCATTCTGTCCGCTGTGGATCTGAGGTAAACTGTTTTAATGAGGACATCTATTGAGATGTGGGCCGGCCAATTGTTCTAAAGAGTCATCAAATAAAAACCGAGGAAAACAAATAAAGGTAATCATGAAAAGAAGGAGTGAGAGAGGGTAGTGAACTTTCTTTGCATGTTCTCGAAGAGAGAGAGAGAGAGAGAGAGAGAGAGAGAGAGAGAGAGAGAGAGAGAGAGAGAGAGAGAGAGAGAGATTATCTGTAATAGTATGAGACAGAGCCAGCATTTCCTTTCATCTCTCGGGGGGGACCCTGACAGAAACAATTCTTGTATCTCCTGGCCCTGTTTTCGAGCAGGCGCAATGTTTACGTACAAGTACATTTCTCCTCTCAATTTTGTTCTCTCTATCTCCTCTCACGCAGCATTAACTGAAAATGAGAAACAACCGCACCGAGTTGGGAAGAAAGAATGAGAGAGAAAAGTTTTCCTCATGAACGATAATCCAAAGCTAAAGCGTCTACGCGCTTTGCCTTCATAATGTCGCTAAACGTTTGATCACGGCTGCTGATTGGTGGAGAATCAGCTGGATTTTCTCCCTAATCAGGTTTAGAAACGTTTGATGTAACTTAAGAAGTGCCTGAGAGCGAGTAATGCCCGATAATGTAAACGTGAACACTGGAAAGCAAAGGGTAGATTTTTGCTGAAACTGAGAACTTAAAAAATGTGGCGCCTGAGCCGTGAGCTTTAAGGAAGTGATGCTAACAAATGAGAGTCTTAATGTTGCACAGCTGGTGAAGTCATATTACCGCATTTATTCAGGATTATGAGATTCAATAAGAAATTTTAAACGGCCAAATTTACCCCAGGCATGCACATACACACCTACACAAAATCCAGTAGCCGGGCCTGTACAGCGGTGCAATATGGGGCAAATTAGACCGCAAACCCCCCGCCCCAGGCAGGGGCTCTGAAGCAGGGCTTTCTGGAACTCAAGAGACCCCCTCCCATACGCGGCGGTCCGTCTGCCACCCCTTGTGCGCAGCGACAGGGTATTTGCACCGCTGAGGAGAATGCGAGCTAATGAAAGCAAAAGCCTGTGTTCACTAGAGTATAAAATTCACATTTGGCCAGTGCAGGCTGTGCAATCTGATATTATGAGGCTGCCTGACACACACGCACATACACACACATGCAGTGGCAGGGAAAAGGGCTAAAAAGGGAGAAAGAGACGAATAAAGACAAAAGGCAAACAATGTTTGAAGGAATGCATCCCGGGATTTCGGCACGAGTTCTCTCGCAGCGGCGTTTTTGGAATAAAAACTTTATACAAATGACTTTTTGCAGTCACGATTGCAATCAAATCGACATGTAGGACACAAAACAATTAATACTGAGAGCATTTTGGGATCGTAAAGAGGCACTGCACTCATTTCAAGATGGTGGCCGTGCTGGATGACAGCGTCTCTGCTGGTGAAGATACAGGAAAGAAACCGCAGCAGGAAAAATGAGGTATCATGTGGCGCCATCTTTATTTTTGCGTGCATGTGTATGTGAGCGCGCACATTTTAGTGCCGCTTGTTTTCTCAGGTTAAAATTAAGGTCCATCAGGACTGAAAACGAGGTCATTCAGAGGGTAACAAAATAACATGCTAAACAGGAAGAAGAAGCACCCAATCACAGCTTCCCACCGGAGAGCAACTTTGATTGGTTGAAGTTTATCACAACACAACTTGCCGTTAGTCGATAGGGCTGCTTCACAATGACGCAGCAACCTTCGAAATATAAAATATATGTGTACGTGTCTGTCTGTCTGTCTATCTATCAATCTATAATATTGTTAAGAAAACAATATTAATAATAAAACTATAATATAATATAATCATTTTGCAATGTTTAATACCACATTTACTGCTAACCATACATCCACTATATATGTCAAAATAAATAAAGGTTGTGACCATTATATCACAATATATAGTTTATTTACTACTTTAATATTTTGGCTTCCAAAATATGTTAACTCAAAAATATAAAAGCTATAAAATCAAGATATAAAAAATATTATGTAAAAACCAGCCATTTATTCCTAATTAAATAAATATGCATTTTCTGCTGTCTATTAAAACTACAGAAATTAACAATATATCTTTGTTGCCTGCAGATGAAAAAATAACTGCAGTTGCTTATCAGCTGAATAAAAAAATACAAGAGTATTAAAAGATAAGTACGCTTTCATAATAAACATGTTGCCATTTTAGGGGTCTAAGGGGCTGAGTGTCAGAACAATAGAAGCACTTTTGTTCGGTTCAAAAGTTCAGTTGCATTACAAGCGCATGACCTATTTTCCACACTGAAAGTTTGGCATCAATCTTAGTCATTCTGCAGCACCCTCCTCTCAATTTAATGCAACTGCACTAATCACAATAAACTAGGCCATCAGTTACCACGCCTACGCCACCGGATACATTCCAGCACTTGTAATGGTACAGAGAAGGTATTTTTTCTTATTGACGTTTTATGCTTTTACTATTTAGTACTGCAGTTCCCGAAATATATTTCATTATACTTTTCATGATATCATTTTTTTTTTTTTTTGGCAAACTTAATAATAACAAATGCAAACTTGAATTGTAAGGAAAAAGAAGTGGAACATGATTGGTGAACTGCAGTGGAGATCCTGATGGATATGGAATTTCCATATCACTTCAGAAGCCTCAAAGAGACTCATCCACCGTTTCTCTCATGGGACAAGACTGATCTATGCAAGGATCAAAGGTTAAACAAATCTGACCAATCAGATGAGTTATAGCGAGTTGACTTTTTTTATGAGACCTAAATTAGATGGTGGTCTGGGTGAATCAGTGGGGCATTCATGAGAAATCGGGTTGCAATTACCATCATGGAACGGCAGAAATTACAGCCATACCTTTATGATTGCGGACTGGCGGGTTACAGCCAGGCAGTCTCATATCAATACTACTGTTCAGGTCTGGTTTCAGGGTCACACACTTACACATTCTCATAAAGACATGGCAACCACACACACTTTAAGAGTTTTTCAGTAAGTTCTTCCAGCTCATAACTGGGTCAGCATCGCATGAGTCCGTTGAGGAGCGTAATTACAGACCAAAAGCTGGGCTGAACATTTCTCTCTTTCTCTGTCTCTTGTACCCTGGAGTGGGAAGCATTGGTGCCGCACACTTTATGTAACAGGGTGAAAGACGGGCAAGTGTGTGCCTCAGGTGGGGACAGTTCGGTTGAGTGGCTCCCATCACAGCGCACTCTCTCTGACCGACTGTTCCTCACCATAATGCTATCTTGACCCATTTTGTCACGGTACAACACAAGCTTTATAACCACAATTTTTTGTTTGTTTAATTGTATATTCAAAAGCATTCTAATATATTATCTAAACGATAACATTAAACAGACGTGTAAAAAAACAACAGCAACTATACAACTATTTTAAAATGATTAAATATACTGTATGTTACAACAAGGGGAAACAACGTTTTTATTTTCTGATGATGGATTTTAAAACAACTTAAAAAAAAAAAGAATTTTAAGAAAACTTATTTTGGGAGCTAAAATGTGTTAGTAGTAAATAAACTATATATGATTTTATGATGCCCAAAACATGTATAGTTCGGTAAAACTAGTGAATGTACAAAAGTGTTTATTTAGGTATTAAACATGGCAAAATGTATATTATATTATTATATGTTATGTATAAACAAAATAAATACATGGATAGTAATGCCTGTAAAATGTATTAATTGTTGAAATAAATTATATGTTATTAAATCCTGATTTGTTAAATACTTTTTAATAGTGATGTTTTAAATATATGTTTTCAGTCAAATGCATTGATAAATGCATAAATAACAATAAAAATAACAGTAATTACAATAATTAATAATAATAATAATACACATTGTGAATTAAAATAAGCATTAGCATGTGTGAAACAGAAATTGAAATCGTCATTAAAATATCAATATGTTAATATTCCACAACATGAACAAATATGAAACAAAGTCAGGTTGAGAGAATACATTTAAATGTAAAGAAAGAAGGTATGTCAAATTACACATTCTCGGGTTTCAGTTGCTTGTGGTCAGCATGTTATCATGTAAGACGACAATGAAACTGTTATTATGCCGCGTTTCTCACTATTTTACATATTTTCCCCTCATCTCTGATTTCATATGATTGCCTGTGATGACAGTAAAAGAGCGCATGCACTCCGCTACTCAAGAGGCTGCACTTTTGATGCGGGCTTGATTTCGGAAATGGAATGAAATGTTGATTGCTGAATCATTTCCATTGTTTATTTTAAATCTATCAATCATACACTTAAAGTAAGGAGAGACAGACAGAAGCAAGAGAGAGAGAGAGAGAGAGAGAGAGAGAGAGAGAGAGAGAGAGAGAGAGAGAGAGAGAGAGAGAGAGAGAGAGAGAGAGAGAGAGAGAGAGAGAGAGAGAGAGAGAGAGAGAGAGAGAGAGAGAGAGCATGTTGTCTATTATTTATTTTGTTTAATATTACACCATATATTTTAGGACACACTTTGAGTTGTCATGCTTTGTTTATGTAAAAAAAATATAAGGTGACTAAATGTGTGACATTGCAAGTGGACCTTGTTGTCTAAACTATGAACACTGTAAAAAGTGGTCAGTTCACTTAAAAACATTTAGTAAACCGTTGCCTTAAAATGATTAAGTAAATAAACTTTTTTTTTATAACTTAATAACACATTTAGATATGTGAACTTGACAATTCCACTCTACTTATTTTTTTCAATTAAGGATGAAGTTTATTTACTTAATAATAAAGTTTTTTATTATTTTTATTAAATTAACTTTACAAGGCAATTTTTTATCAACTGATCACTTTTTACAGTGAACAAACATAGCTGTGTAAAACAAAAATAAACAGATTAAATTATTGTTTAATATATAATAAATCATTTTGACGTTCTCTGAACTAAATATATATTTTGGACAGATGGTCGGTGATCACAGAACAGGTAAAACATCTCTTTCATTTGGATTAGAGAGGTCAACAGGTGCAGTCCACCAACAACAAATGTCTTCTCCTGTTTGTCACGCATCTCTGTGCCGAGGGACCCCAAAACCACGCGTGGGCGAGAACAGCAGGAACACACATCAAACTTAAAGATCTGAAAATCAAATTCAGACAGCTAAATTAGGAAACGGAATTGTTCAGATATCCTCATATGTTATCAATCAAAATGTATGTAAATAAATAAATAAATTAGTATATTTCAGTGCCACTAGATAATTATAACATGCAATATACATTTGGATGCAATAAAACTTTAGTCAAGAAAGGGGGAAAAAAAGGGACAAAATAATAATGGCAATAAATAAAAGACAACAAATTAAAATTCTAAGATTCTGACATTTAAAATTTATAGATTTTCTTCTTTCCTACTTTTTTGTTATTTCATTAAATTCCCCACATTTTCTACTGTATAAAAAAAACTGATTATGCTTTCAATTCAGCTTCCAAAACCATCCTGGTAGAATTATTAATTTCCTGGATGTTGAAATAAAATAATTAAAAAGCAAAAGCAAAATAAGGATAAACTAGATGTATATTTACTCTAAGAATGTAAAATGTAAAAGAGGCTGAGCAAACTACACGTGAAAGCAAATAATTCTGCTCTATTTGTTGATCTAACTTAACGGTAAGCACTTGAAAGTATAAAATTCATATAATTTCGATTGAACAAATTTCAGTAAACACAGAACAGATTAATGTCAGAAACAAATCAAATTCAGACAAACCACCAGGTCTCCAGGCCAGAGATATTGTACCCATTTGTCTGCTGTATGTGACTGAATGTATTCCATGTGACATGTATGCTAAATTCTGGGACTGTACAGTAGACGGCACACTCACTCCACATTAGCTGCTGAGAATTCAACTGACGAAACCTGCTCACGGCACGACAGCAAAGCAAGCGAGGACACACACTCTCTCACCGAGCAGTGACCATCCCAAATGCATCATTGTTTTTTCGCTTTACTCTTTAACATACACACACACACACACACACACACACACACACACACACACACACACACACACACACACACACACACACACACACACACACACACACACACACACACACACACACACACACACACACACACACACACACACACACAAACAAACACACTCCTCCTGTTGTTGTTTTTTGTTTTGTTTTTGGATCTGTTTTATCCAGTTTATTTACCCAGTTTATCAAACATTTACCCTTGATGCTCTATGGTATCAGCTGAACGCTGATACACATGTCATGAGTGTGTGTATGATTATATTGGCATGTCCATGTGTTTGTGTGTTTGTATGTAGTGGAGGAGAGGGGGTTGGCTTCACAATAGTGCTTTGAATCAATTTGTGCCATCGGCTGGATCATTACTGAAATAACAGTCTTGTTGATGGAGATGTATTTAGTTTAGCCAGTGATGCACGACGTGCATTATTGAACTACCTGGCAGCCTAATCAAAACCAAATTATTTTCATATCATAAGCACAGGGGCTATTGGAGACAATAGGACCAGTAATTCCTCATGGGCAATTTGTTTAAGTCAATTTTCAAATGAGTCAAAATGTATTTAGTTATTTTTGGATATGAATTAACTGTGTCACTCTTTGTGTGTGTTGGTTGTTTGTTTAATGAATAATTTGCTATATTAATACATGTAAATGTTTAAACACAAGGTCTGTGTTTATAGAAAAATCAAGGTTTTAAGATAAACTGTAAATGAATGAAGGGAAAGCATCTGTGACTGATCTTTGCTTTTAATAAACCCTTTTCTTCATTAGTTTTATTTAAAGGATTAAAAAATATATATCTCGTCATAAAAAAATGCATGCAGAAAAATTATAATATAATATAATATAATATAATATAATATTTTTCAATTTATCCCACCACAGGAGCATTTAAATGAAGCAGTGACAAAAACATTTAACAACTTGCATGTCCCTTTATATTGTATATTTTTAAATAAAATGTATCATTTAAATCTTGATGTTGAGAAAAAAAGGTCCAATAGCATATTAGTCTCTCTCGGTTGTTCTCTTTCTGGGATCTGTGTGAGGTGAAACGTTCACTGTAACACTGTCTGTGCATTTTAAAGTAGAGGCCGTGAACTCTAGTTTTTATCACTTTAATACGCAGGCACAGAGAGGTGGGAGACAACTGTGTCGCATGGAGCTGCACTCATTCACTCAAATACAATAAAGACAGGGTTGTATTAAAAAAATCATTATATTCTGGTTCTGAATTTGATGAATTGCTACAATAATAGAATATATAGATTTGCTATTGTCAGTAAAGAAGTAAAGTTAATTGTTTTGCTGCTTAAGTTTCAGTCCACTGTTCAACATTGATAGATTTATATATTTGGCACAATATGTTACTGTTAACATACTGTTTATTACAAAAAGCTAAATCAATAAATGATCAAATGCTACAAATGTTTTTTGGTTTTTTTAAAGATTTGTTCAAAGTGTGTTCTGACTTAATGGATACAGATAAAGTTCTTAATGGTTTTGATCTGAGGTGCATTGCCTAAAAATTATCCATTTAGAGTGGACATTGAGTCATTATAAAATACTAAAATACTACAAGATATATCAAACACACACATGTAAATTGTTGCAGTAAAGAAGTAATAGCCAAGCAGTAACAAACTGCAGACAAATAAAAATGTTTAAAAAAACGTTTGAAACGGCATTCACAAGCTGACTGAAATGCCTTGCAGATTGGCTGTAGTTCAAGCTTGATTTTGTGAATGTGTGCTTATTGAACACAACACATTTTCTTTCTCACATATCACATTTTCATAGTAAATTATAAAATTAACATTATCATAGATTATGGCCACAGAAAATCAAGTCTGTTTAATGTTCTAAGTATACAATCCAACCACGGTTAAATGGTCAATATATTTAAGTATGTAGAATCTGTAATGTATTAGAAAGTAAAGAAATGTAGGGGAAATACAAAAAATACATTATTATTATGATGAGGATGATGATGATGATGATGATGATGATGATGATTAGAAGCATTGTTAAAGTGGGACATCAGCCCAGTTCATCGTTGTGGGCACTGCCACTTCTCACGAATCACAAGAGACACATGAACTCCCTGTGAACCCGTCTGTCTAAACTCATAAAGCAGATTTCTGGAAATAAAGCAAGTTTTTCTAGTTATAATCATATGGTTTAATCTTTGACCTAAATGTGTTGTTGTCAAAAAGAGAAAATGGCAGAGTGGCAAATGTTTTACTTTGAGACACATTGACCCATAAAGATTTAACAGGTTTAAAGCGAACAAACACAA